>NC_089222.1:131341996-131686453 GCF_963924675.1 Phocoena phocoena
CCTCAAGTTATCTTAATGACATCAGGCGAGTGTGCAGTTTTCCATGCTTGAAAAGTAAAAACAGTAGAACAATCAAACTGATTTAATCCTCAATGCCTTCAGTGACAGAGGGACCACTTTCATGACAGAAAACTGGGTGATTTTTACATCTTGCAAAAGACTGAAATAATACTTTGTATTATTATATATATGAGTTACACCTAAAAAGTTTCACTGACTTGTATTGAGGTAATCCTCTGCAGAAAATTCTTATTAACTCTGTATTAAACAGAGTAGAAACTTCTGGAAGAGAGCTATTTATGTTCTATTTATGCAATGGCAAAAGTGAAGTCAATTCCTGCACAATCTTTAACACCTTTTCAGACAAATAAACACACACAGACACCTAAAAGCCACCAACCAAACACCAGCAAACCAAAACCAAGTCCCAAATATCTCACAGATACAGAGATTTTTTTTTTAAGGATCCAAGTAGGTGAATCAACAGGAGGTATGTTTTAAATACTCCACATGAGCTTAGCATCAGACTGTTGGCAACTTATGAACAGAGATGCTTTTTTTCTCTTCTCATATTTACAGAGCCTAGTAAAGTATCTTTCTTAAGACAGGCATGCTAAAGGAATACATGAATGGACTGCGTGACTGCATGAGTGAAGACATTCTGGGAGGATTCTAGTCATGGAGACACATCTCAAAATGAGCCTTAGTATATTTATGTGGGTGGGATATGAGTCAAAGAAACATAAATTGTCTCTTTAAAATGAAGCTAATAATAGCATCTCCTTCACAGTGTCTTGTGAATAATGTATATAAAGATCTTAAAAACCATACTTGGCACATGGTAGAAGCTATATAAGTGTTGGTTATTATTATTTTATTACAGTGAAGGGAAAAACTTACCTAAGGGTTCAGCCTGAAGGGGCTTAGAAAGGGAGGACGTACAGTTCTCACTGAGCAGGGGATGGTACCCCCTGTATTGATTTTCCTGGGTCCTGGACATTTTTGCCTTGGAGAATCCCTTCCTGCATTAAAAAAAAATATATGTTTTATGATTATGTTAGTATAAAGAGAACACAATCAAGGCTGGGTTAATTATTATTATAAAGTTATTATTATATTCATATTGTCTTCTGATTTAAAAAGAAATAAAATTAAAACATTTTTGTGAAAAAAAAAAATTTTTGTGGACCCCTAAAAGTTTCATGGGCCCTGGGCACTGTGTACCTATCAGATAAAAGGACTCTGAGGATTAGAGTTAGGCTGGCAGTGTGGTTGTTAGAGAGAGCTGTAGAACCCAGGTTCTGGCTTAAATCCCAGGCTCTGCCATTTGCCATCTGAGTGATTTTGCATAATTTATTTAATGTCTCTAAACTTTACCTTACTCATTTATAAAATGGGGTATAAAATCCTATAAAATACTCATAGGATTGCTTGTAAGGAAAATGAGATTATTCATATAAAGCACTTAACATGGTTGCTGGTTCACAGTGAACATTCAATAAATGTGAGCTATTTTATTTTTAGCTTATGCCTTAGTGTATTTTAAGCGTGTCTCCTCTCGACTTTACTCCCCATTCCCCGCCCGCCCCTGCCTCCCCCAAAACACACACCTTTTGGAGTAACTTCCAGCTTTCTGTGCTTTTGGGGTCATGGCCAAGAGTTTCATACCTCGGCAATAGTTTTTATAATTATTCTGGAGTTTTGAAAGATTCAAAGAGGTTGATGGTTTGATTCCAGAGCTCATGGTGTTTATACATCTTTCTGAAGCCTCACCCTATCCTTTAATCTTTGTATATCTTTATATCATCGATGACCCTCTGCCCGGTGCTTTGTACCCAGAGGGTGCTCATTAAATGCTTGCTGAAATGAAGTGACCCAGAGTGAGAGAACATTTGAAACAAGGTACTCAGGACACAGTGCTGCCTCACAAGCTCTAGGGCAATGTGGAGAAGAGCACTGGAGTACGTTAGGAAAACACTCTACAGAAATACTAGCATTCTGAGATTTTGAATTTCAACCCATGATTGCATGATTGCGACAGACTGAAGGAGGAGAATATTCCTATGATATCCCATCTTTGGGCAGAGCCTTCTCTGTTAACTGCTGCAAAATGTACAAGTTGTCTGGAGGTTTAGTTCCTTTCTCATTCTTCTTGGAAAAACTGTCCTCTTTCTGGAAAGGTTGTTCATTTACGCCCACTATTTCTGTGAAAACACACATGGAAAGGCAAAAAAGACCAGTGAAACTGACCAGGCAAATCAACCTTGGTGGCAAATTGTCCTCACATTGAACTGTAAGTCATCTCCTTGGAAAGAAGACAAATCTCTACCTGGGCTCATATAAAAAAACAAAACCCAGGGATAATTAAAAAAAAAAAACAAAAACCTTAATTCAAACAGTTTTACTCTTTTCTTTTGCTGAAGTTTTAGCCAGAACTAGTTCCTTGGAGGAAAATTATCTCATTGGAATCATGTAGTGACACGCTTTATTTTATTGAATGAAATTGCCAAAAATTAGTAAGTGAAGAAAGAAAGGATATCGATGATCAAATTCGGGATCAACTTCTGAGGAATTCAGGGTTATATGCAATAGTCTATTTTTTAAAAATAAGGAGTTATATTTGCTTTCAATGTCTTACAATGAACCTTGTACATTTGGCCAGTGGTTGAAAAATAAAGAGATCAGAATATTATGGTTTAATGCAAGGTGAGATTCCCTAACCACCACCAGTGAATGAGTACTTTCTGTCATGCCATATTAGGTTCTATCTTATCAGAGGTATAGGAATTTAGATATTTTAAAGATGATTTTAAAAGACTGTCGTTAATGAGACCATGTTGTTATAGCAACCATGAGACCACATTGGCTTTGATTTTCTCTTCCCTTCTCATGGCTTCTCTTCATCCTTTGCTACCACTCATCTCTACATAACCTTTGGATACTGGATTGCCTGAGGGTTTTTTCTAAGTTCTCTTCTCCTCTCACTCCATATGTTTTCCTCTGAGGTCTCACTCACTCTCATACTTATGGCTCCTGAAACTTCACCTCTAGTCCAGATCTCTGGAGTCCCAACTGGAATATCCAATTGTTCACTTAACATATCCATTTAGAAAGTTTCCATGCAAAAAAAAATTAACCCAGTTTAAACTTGATTAATTATCTTCCTTCTTCCTTTCCCCCTTCAAAACTGCTCTTTTCCCAGTCATTCCTGTCTCAGGGAATGGCGGACACCATCCTTCTATTTGTCAGACAATTGGAAGTCAACCTTGACTATTCGCTTTCCCTCATCCTGAATCCAAACATCACTGCTGGGTTGTAGGCTCTGCCTTCTAGATATCTCTACTGTTCATCCACTTGGCTTTTTTCCACACTGCCACAATCCTATTCCGTGCTACCACTGATTTTTTCCTAGATCACTGCAATGACCTCATAATTGGACTCTTGGTTACCCTTTTCACTCCACTTCTCTGTAAAGGAAACCATGCTGAAATCCTGATTTTTTTCTCAAAGCCTGGTTCTGATCACATCTTTTCATGACTAAAGCACTTTAATGGCTTCTTATCACTCTTAGGAAAAAGAACGAGTTCTTGCCAGAGCTTATGAGAACCTTCTAGCTTACTAGACTCACTTCCCGTGGAGCCTGGAGTGGATACCATCTGTGACACATCAGTGTGGAATGCCCAGTAGTCCTGCCTCAGCCAAATGGTCTACCTTCACGAAATTCTCTTTTCTTCTTTGT
The DNA here is from genome assembly GCF_963924675.1 of Phocoena phocoena. NCBI lineage: Eukaryota > Metazoa > Chordata > Mammalia > Artiodactyla > Phocoenidae > Phocoena > Phocoena phocoena. Next base: position 131,345,736 of record NC_089222.1, read on the forward strand.
TCACTTGCTGCAGCCATTAGCCTTTTTCTGTTTCCTGAAGATGCTTTGTTGTTTTGCTCAAACATAGATGTTCTCATTGAAGCTACTGGTCACCTATCATATCTTAATTAACTCTTAACTTTAATATCTTGACTTGCCTGGTGGACTTTTTGAACTCTCTTTGTTTACTCCCTATAGTAAGCTGTATTTCCCCACTTGTCAGACTTGTAATCAGAATTGTAATTATTTGTTTAATATCATCTCCATGTGGGGAGAGACCATTTCTATCCCCCAAACTTAGAATCTGGTCGGGCATGCTCTGTAATTTTGTGAAATGAAGGAAGGAATGAATGAATGCATACAGAAAGAAGAAATATAAAGTGAGTTTTGGGAAAGGCAATTGAACATTCTGATTAGACATAAGGTCATCTATATATCTATATATTTCTTCAGTTTAATGAATGCCAAAATAAAAATTTCCATTTCGGGCAAGGAAATTATGGCAAGTCAGTTATATCTAGTGGAATGAGTGTTTGTCTAGTTATCACAAGACCTGGGTTGTGTTACCACTAACTAGCTCTGATCTTGGTTAAGTCACAGAACATTTTCACCCCTTGGTATCCAACATTTAAAATGGAAATAAAATGTTTACCACCTTCCTCTCTGAAGTAAAATTACAATTATGACAATACTTTAAAAATGGAAAGGCACTATGTTAATAAAATTATCTTGGGCAAGCCTATCTCAACTCACAGTGTCTCTTTTCATCCCTGTTGTAAAGCAAGTGGGAGCTGTCGGTCTTGCTCATAGTCAGTGCTTTTCAGAGTGTGGCTTGTGGCCACCTCTTCATTTGGGTGTATGAGAGATAATTAGAAACCCATATTTCTGGAACTCCTGTGAAGATTTTCTGAATTAGAGTCTTTGGTAGTGGATCCCAGGGAAATCTGTCTCTCCATTCCTTCTTCCCTTCCTCCCTTCCTTCCTTCCTTCTTTCTTCCCTCCTGCTTTCCCTCCCACCCTCCCTCTCTCTCTCTCCCATTTATCATCTGTTTGTCTATTACCTATCATCTATCTATCATCTATTTCCTTTCTTCGTTTGTTTGTTTCTTTCTTTATTTCTCTTATCTAGCTATCCATCTATCATCTGTCTCTATCTATCTATCCCTATCTATCTATGTATCTATGTATCTATCTCTTTCTACCTACCTAATTACTTATCCATTATCTACTATCTCTATTAAAAACTCCCACATATGCAGGTATATATTAAAATCTGAGGACCACTGTTTGCCTTCCTTGATGTGGTTCCCCTCAGTTGGGAAGTTCTATGTTTGTCTCCAACCTACAGGCTTCACATCTTTCAAGACTCATCCTAAGTCACTCACTTTACCTTGAAGCTTTCTCAAATTACTCCAGGAGTTCTCACTGAACTTCTTTTTGATGATATTTTAAGACATTTAAAATTCAACAAATTTATACTGGTATGTTTTGCAAAGTAATTGTTCCTGTGCTAGTCTTATTCCTTCAAATAGATTTTAAGTTCCCTTAAGTGCAGAAATCTGGCTTATTCCATATGCCCTCCAGTATCTGGCAAATGTTGAGCTCAGAGTAGGTGCACAAAATTTGGAGTGAGAAGCCTGGGAGAGAGACCTCTGAGTGGATGGAGAATCTGTGAATTCCTTTTGTCCTTTCTTCTCTCTGCTACTGTCCTGTTTACACTGACATTTCGTTAGACAGCCACACTATACTTAAAACTTCCTGCTTATCTCTTTACAAATCTACCAAAAAAAGTGGATAGAACACAAATTTAGCTCTTGATGGAGGGTCTACAAATACAGATTTACAGTATGTAGGAAGATTTCCAGGAGCTTTAGTAGAAGGTGCCACGTGTTGGGTATTAGTTTTAGAGGCTGATTACAAAAGTCATTTTCTGGTTGTGATTTTGTAATCTTACTTTCAGGAGAACTGGTCATTTCTGACATGCTGGTCCATGTGCAACAACCATGTCAGGTGTATTTCTTCATCAGTCATGATTTATTTTTTCTTTGCGTTGATTTTTTTTTTTTTTTTTTTTTACGGTATGCGGGCCTCTCACTGTTGTGGCCTCTCCTGTTGTGGAGCACAGGCTCCGCGGCCATGGCTCACGGGCCTAGCTGCTCCACTGCATGTGGGATCTTCCCAGACCGGGGCACGAACCCGTGTCCCCTGCATCGGCAGACGGACTCTCAACCACTGCGCCACCAGGGAAGCCCCTCGTTGATTGTTTTAAAAAGCATATTTAAAGAAAAGGTAAAATAGGATTTATACTGCCTTGAGACACAGGTAGTAGCATTCTTGCAAAAACTTATTCAGAAGGGATTATAAGAAGAGGACAAAAAGTCTTTTCTTGTTTTAAAGGTACTAAAATTTACCAAAGTGTTCTGTTTAGGGCTGCTCTAGTAAAACAGATGAATACCCAGGGACTCCTGTAAAGTGTGTGTGTGTGTGTGTGTGTGTGTGTGTGTGTGTGTGTGTATTGAAAGGGCTTAGAGGGAGCTGGAATGAGAAAATCTGGGAATCAGCAGAATCCAACAGTCATAGCCATTTGTTACTTTGCTGTTGAGAAACCTCCTACAAACAGTGAGATGGTTATTAAAATTTTAATCAGAAATCTTCCATGTACCTGAGAGCCTGGTCACAGAATTGGCGACTTAAGTATGTAGTTCCCATGTAAATGACTTTGAATTAAAAAAAAATAATAATTGTGTTATCTTCAATTTGTGATTCTTGGTCATATTTTCATTTTTCTGATCTCATTTTTAAAATAATTTTTATTGGGGTATGGTGGATTTACAATGTTGCATTAGTTTCAGGTGTACAGCAAAGTGAATCACTTATACATATACATATATCCACTCTTTTTTAGATTCTCTTCCCATGTAGGCCATTACAGAGCATTGGATAGAGTTACCTGTGCTATACAGTAGGTTATCTATTATTAGCTATCTATCATATATATTGGGTTGGCCAAAAAGTTCGTTTGGGTTTTTCCATAACATCTTACAGAAAAACCTGAATGAACTTTTGGGCCAACCCAATAGTAGTGTGTATATGTCAATCCCAGTCTTCCAATTTATCCCTCCCCCTGCCTTACCCCCTGGTAACCATAAGTTTATTTTCTACATCTGTGACTCTATTTCTGTTTTGTAGATAAGTTCATTTGTAGCCTTTTTTTAGATTCCATATATAAGCGATATCATATGATATTTGTCTTTCTCTGTTTGACTTCACACAGTATAACAATCTCTAGGTCCATCCATGTTGCTGCAAATGGCATTATTTCGTCCTTTTTTATGGCTGAGTAATATTCCATTGTATATATGTACCACATATTTTGATTTTAATCCTCATAATACTTCCATGGAGCAAGTAAGCAAGAATGACTATCCTCAAGTAGAACCATCATCCATGCTGTCATTCAAAATTTCTCCCAGGTGATTCACTTCCTAGCATACTGCCAATACCATCTCTCCTTTTCTGTGCCTGCCTGGAAATAGCAAGAACAGGTATAAAAACACAAGTCTTTTAACAATTCTGTATTATAAGTTTAATTAATATAAAAGAGTATATATTATGTGCATTAAGTACAATTAGGGGTCTCTCTTGTCTCTCTGGGGGACAAATAATATGATCCAGTGTTACCTGATATTCATCTATGAATCTTAAAGGTCCCTCTTGAGATCTGACCCAAGGTGACCTTCTGTCCCAGTCCACACAAAAAGATGCTGAAACTGCTTTTGCTGAAGAAGAAGAGTAATCTCATATAGGGCACACAATTACACAAATATAAATGTGGACTATATTATGACCATTGAGAATTCCCAGGGAACCTTTGTTTACAAACCCAGGAAACCTCAGGGTGTGTCTGCTTTATGGAGTGATCTTTCTGTTATTGTCAAGTAACCTGGATGTGCTACCTTGGCTTCTCTCCTGAATGTGCTCAGAGCGTCTATTCATGGATCTGTCTTTCTTGCCCTCGGACATTGTATCCTCTGCTTTCTGGATGCAGGAAGAAAGCTGTCTCTGGGGACCTGCTATGTCTCTGGGACTGCCAACTGGATTCTGGGTGCTTGTGCTGTGATCCGTTACACATAGGGCCAGCATCAGTGGCTACTCAGTCAACTCCTGCCTACGGCTGATACCCAAGCAATCCCTTGCTGGCCCCGCTAGAGGACCAGGAGTCCTTCAGGTGTTTCCTTGGACTCCAAATCCTTCTTTTCCGTTTTGCAGGCTTCACAGAGGCTCCTTTCTAGTCCCCATGTGTCCCTTAAAGGCCCTTCTGTCCACTACTCTGTCCTCTACTCTGTCTCATCTCATTGTATTCCTGGGTTATAAACTCTCTGACTCTCATCTTACAATTGAAGAAAAGCAAGACTGGGAGAGGGTAGCCTGTTAAGTCATGGAGCTGGCATTCTACTCAGGTCTTTCTGATGCCAAAATATATGCTTTTAACTACAACCCCAGAAGATTATGTCTCTTGATGACTAAGGGGGAACCTGGAAGAGGGAGAGACTTTTGTTTTTGGTGGTGTTTTTTTAGGCTGGAAGGAATTCAAATATGTTTTTGTTCCAGAGTAGAGCCTGAGAACTGAGGCTTGGTGTCAGAATGCTGAGAGCGTTTGGAATTCTAAAACTCTGGAAAGACCTAATAATCCTTGCTTTGAGAATTCAGACATAAACTAGAACAATGCACCCTAATCTTTTCACCTTACAGATGGTTGTTTTGCATGTTTCTAGTCAGGGTAGAGTGGATTGAGTTGCAAAATGAGTGGTAGAGTGAAAGAAAATCTATTAATTTTAAGTATAATCATAGGCAGTCTAAGAAGTATCTATAATATTAGCAAGCAGAATTGTAAGAAATACAGTCTTTAACTGTAAACAAAGTGGTCTGTCAAGAGAAACCAGTTGAAACCTGGGACTGTGTTCAGATAGCGCTCAGCTATTTGTGGCTACAAGTGACAACTTTCCTCCCCATTTTTTATTTGCCTGAGCTTTTTTTTTATTTTTGGCTGAAGCAAGGGGAAGAATAGGTTGAGGATTCAGGAACGAGAACCGTATTCATTTCCCAGGGCTGCCACAAATTACCACAAACTTGGCGGCTTAAAACAACAGAAACTTATTCTCTCACAGTTCTAAAGGCCAGAAGTTCTAACTCAAGGTGTCTGCAGGGCTGCACTCCCTTCAAAGTCTCTAGGGGTGGATCCTTCCTCACCTCTTCCAGCTTCTGGTGGCTCCTGCTATGGCAGCATCACTCCAATCTCTGCCTCCGTCTTCACATGGTCTTCTCTCCTACATCTGCAAAGATCCACAAATGTTCTATGTCCAGATAAGATCATATTCATAGGTAGCAGAGGTTGAGACCTGGACATATATATTTTGGGGACACCATTCATCCTAATGTGGGCTAAGTCATTTGGCAAGGAGCAAAGAAAGATCAGAGGAGTATGTAAGGGAGGGGTGGCATATATGTCCCACCCCTTCTCCAGAGTTTGGCAGAGCCAGTTCTCAAGCCTAATGAGGGAGGAGTTTAAGCCAGAAGCTTAAGGTTTTTTTTTGTGAATTGGAGCAAAAGCAGAGCAACTTTGGGACTCAGGTAGCAAAAGTGAGTGAGACCATCACCTTAGTAAATTAGGCAGACTGGGACCTCAGGATGGCCACTGGGTGAGCAATGTGGTACCCAGAGTTGCAGTGGAAATATCCTCAACCCCTGGTCTCTGAGAAAGTCTGTAAGCCATGGAGGGACACCTTTTCAAGATGCCTCCTTCAGTACAGGCAGTGGATGGCACATGTGGCTGAAATCAAAGTCCACAAGCAGATTCGTTTCCTGCTGTCATGTGAGGCAATCCTGGAATTTCTGAAACAACTGAGGAAGCTTTGCGGAACTCCCTTTGGTTCTTCCATTAAGCAAGTGGGAACAAAGAGTTATTGCGATTTAGATATGAATTTTAATAAAGCCACATTTGCTCTCCCATGCTACAGAAGCCTTGGAGGGTCAGCTTCTAAAGGTAAAAGAAAGATTTAAATCACATATGAATAGTATATGGGGAAGCAAGCATTGGGCTGCTGCTGGTTGTGAGCTTGAAGCTTCATTGTGGCTCATTTGGAAAATCAGGAGGAAACAGCTTCTGAAGCCTGTGGTGAGAAGAGGTCCAAGCAGAGCTGATGGGATCCTTGGAGGAATTTGTAGGAGAAGTTGAGGGGTTGACTGAGGGAAGAGGAAAGTAAAAAAAGGAATGAAAAAAATTAAAAGTAGAAATAATTTTAGAAATAGTAATATCATGTGATTTAAAAGAAACACACATTTCTGTAAATGAATATGTTAATGGATTGACAGGGAATGTGGGGGGCACATTTGGAAGGAAACACTGTGGGTTCTGACTTCCTTGGGCTGGTACCAACCATGAGAAAAAGAAGGAGCCACAGTCTATGGCTGACCAGCAAGTGTGGATTTTGTACAGCTCTTCTCAAGACTGTGACTAAGGGTGATGATTGAGGGAAACCCTTCCCTAACTGGGCACTAATGTCCCCCATCAGGGCCTCATTCCCTCCCCAAAGGCTGATCTCCTTCACTGCCCCAGTGTCCACACTCCTGGTTGTTTTCCTTATTCTTTCAAGCAGGAAAGAGATGAAGACGTAATTGACTTTTTCAGCAGAAAAAATAAGAAACTTCAGCACAGCAGTTTTTCTTTTATTTTTAAACCTCTGCTGTCACTTTTCAGAAGAGGTGAACAAAAGATCTGTGGGTCTTGAGATAGGATGCTAGTGTGGTTCAGAAAAATGTTTTCCTGTAGAGACAGGTAAAATAGAGTTGGTCACTTGTTAATCACTCCCTGCTCACACCTAGGCAAAGAGGTCAGAGTTCACTATGACTGGTTCACTGAGCCACTTAGGGCTCCTACAGATCCTCACTTGGGGGTACAGTCTCTGCTTCCTATGGCAGTTGGTTGAATTCAGGAATTGCCTTTTAAATGATGGCAGATGGGACCTTGTTAGGGCCAAGAAAATTTCCCTGGGAATAAATGAGTCAGTTCACCATGAGTCCTTCAGGGAGCAGCAGAGAGCAGGTGTCAGGCAGGGCTGCCTAGGCAGCTCTGAAACGTTGCATCCCCATCCCTGCTCCAGATGAAGGGTGCCTGGACGCCCTCCAAAGAGGACAAGACAGCAGAGCAAGGGAGTTTGGATAAACAGAGAATCTGTGATCCTTCTATCTTTCTAGCTACTCCTGCTGCCTTCTGAAGGCTCTGAAAAGTCCCCATGTCCAAAAGCACTCTACACATTGCTATCACAATAATTAATATACAGGATGTCTCCTCCACTTGACTAGAGCTGCTCAGAGGCAGGGTCTTAGTACTCATCTTTATGTTTCTAGCCTCAAACACTATTCCTGGCACATAAGAAGTGCTCAATAAATATTTGTGAAATGAACAAAAGGATGAATGAACTGGTAATCAATTTTAGATTTCACAGTATTTCTCTAACATTTATGATCAGAAATTCTTTCAGATATCCATGATACATCTTGATCAAGTTGGATAGAAAGACTAAAACTGACTAACTATAGATATTCTTAAAAAGAGATGAGTTAGACCTAAGCACTTCAGTGCCTCCTTACATCTAGATAGCCGTGCAATGGTATCATATTCTGATATACTATTGAGCAGGGAAGACTTCAGTGTGGTAAATAGGAAGAATATATAATAATAATAACTCATAAACTTTGCTAGCCCATTAGGTAATAATTGGTCAATTTCTGCCAATTTAAAATATGTGGCACTTAATATATCTGTGTCATAAAGGGTCATCTGTGAAGTTACCAATCCCATTTTTCCTCATGGAGAGGAATGAAAGATGCTTTCATGGTGGATGGAATGATATTCACCCATCATACATTTTCACATATGAGGAGACATCACAGACAAAGATGGCAAAGGATTCTTTTTGCAAAGAAGGCTTGAAACTAGCTACAATGAAGGCTGGTTTGGGGAAGAACAATAAGAAACTGTCAACTGCACCTCAGAGTGAAGTTCACATTCCTTCTGACACCAACGAGGCTTCTACTGAGTTTTCTCTCTGTGCCACTTTATGGGGAACAAATATTGTGTATGTTTGGGAGAGAATGGGAACAGATTACTTGAAATATTCTGTGTGTCCAGGATAACGTTGACTTGGAATCCTATCTTCCCCACTCTATCCATTTTTAATTTTTATTTCATCATCAATATTTCTCCCATGAAACTAAGTTCTTTGGGTCTTCCTTGTGCATGAAAAGATGTGGCTGTTAGTTTTAAACTTTTCCTATTTTCTTGGAGTTTTCTTTCCCTGAGAAAATCTGTTGGCACAGAAGTATTTTCTGTCACACTTGTCATTTGCAATCATCCTCCTGCACATATCTGCCTCATTAACTCCACATTTCTTTTGAGAACTCAGCTTGAGATTATCTTTTCCCTTCTTGTCTAACACCAGTTCATTTTTCTCTGATCAGTATTATTATTTATTTAACCTAGTCATATTTTTAAATGAATTTTGTAGGAAAGATGCTATACTAGATAAAAACATATACTACCATATTTAAAAATCACAGACAACTAACTCCTTATGTGATGGGTGAAACTGGAGATGCTTTTGACTTACTGTACTCAAAGTAGAAAAATAATGGATGTTGTACAATGCTGCCATTTTTGTTAAGCAAATGGTGAAAACAAAATTAGGCATAATGTTTTTAACAGCTTTCCAACAATGCTGAAAAAGGAGAGACTTGGACATTTCCCAAGTGGTTGACGTATCTTGCCTTTAGGCTTTCTTCATTAGTTATTTATAATGTTTATTTGTGTAGATCTTTTATTTTTTTGCTTTGTAATTTGGCAAAAGGAACCACCAAAGATTCTGTTCTTCAGAACACCAGCTGGTTTTCTTTTCTAATAAATGGGCATAGTGTTCTGGGAGATAAGACATCTAGCACAGAAATGTGCCCTCCTTCTTTGCAGAAACTGTCTAAATTTGAAAATCACATTTTCCAAATAGTAACTTGTGATGGGGTAAATGTTCACAATCACTTTTTAAAATTTTTAACCTATTTATTTATCTTTTTAAATGTTTTTTTTATTGTGGTAAAAGTGACATAATATAAAACATACTATTTTAACAATATTTAACTCTATAGTTCAGTGACACTAAATATATTCACATTGCTGTACAACTCTCACCATCACCCATCTCCCAAATTTTTCACCTTCCTAAACTGAAACTCTGTCTCCATTAAACACTAACTCCCCTTTCCCCCTCCCCACTCTCCCCAGGCCCTGGCCCCTGGCATCTACCAATGTACTTTCTGACTCTATGAATTTGGCTATTCTAGCTAACTCGTATAAGTGGAATCAAACAATATTTTTCTGAACCTAATGTATATTGGAAGGCATTTTTAAGGTTAACAATATATGTTCTGCCTGGCCCCTGGCATCTACCAATGTACTTTCTGACTCTATGACTTTGGCTATTCTAGTTAACTCGTATAAGTGGAATCAAACAGTATTTTTCTGAACCTAATGTATATTGGAAGGCATTTTTAAAGTTAACAATATATGTTCTGCAAACAGATTGCACCTTCTTTTTTTTGTTTCTTCAGTGCTATACAGTAGGCCCTCACCAGCCGTCTACTTCATATATAGTAGTGTACATTGAGGATTGAGGATAGGGACAAGTGTAGGGGTATGTCTCAAGAGATAAGAAGATATGGTAAACTTCCTGAAGATTTGTCTTGCTCTTAATCTCTTTCATTTTCAAAGGAAGAAGGCAACTTTGAGTGGGTAAAGGACCATAGTGGTATCATTCTGGAGGCCTGAGTCTGTCCCAAAATGACCCTAGGGGACTTTTCAGAAAATACTTCTGACTCTCTGCTCCTCCATGAAGAAACTGAGAGGTGAGGATACCAGAAATATACTTTTCTCTTTAAAGGGCAAGATTGTAGTACCTGCCTTTTCAGTGGAAAATCCATGCTGACAGTATTCTACATGTGGCCAGAATCATGGGACCAGAGAATAATGTAATTAATATAAAGCTCAAAGGCAGAATAACACTTCAACCAGCTCAGACAAACAACTACATCTATATTTAAAGATTAAGAGAAAGTAAAAGTCATAGTGGGGTGTCCAAAGAAGAAGGAATGACATTTAAAAACTTTAAGGAAAACAACAAACATATGAAAGAATGCTCAACATCACTAATAATTAGAGAAATACAAATCAAAACTACAATGAGGTATTGCCTCGTATCAGTCAGAATGGCCATCATCATCAAAAAATCTACAAACAATAAATGCTGGAGAGGGTGTGCAGAAAAGGGAACCCTCTTGCACTGTTGGTGGGAATGTAAATTCGTACAGCCACTATGGAGAACAGTATAGAGGTTCCTTAAAAAAACTAAAAATAGAACTACCATATGACCTAACAATCCCACTCCTGGGCATATACCCTGAGAAAACCATAATTCAAAAAGAGTCATTTACCACAATGTTCATTGCAGCTCTATTTACAATAGCCAGGACATGGAAGAAACCTAAGTGTCCATCGACAGATGAATGGATAAAGAAGATGTGGCACATATATACAATGGAATATTGCTCAGTCATGAAAAGAAATGAAACAGTTATTTGTAGTGAGGTGGATGGACCTAGAGTCTGTCATACAGAGGGAAGTAAGAATGAAGAGAAAAATACTGTATGCTAACACATATATATGGAATCTAAAAAAAAAAAAAGGGTTCTGAAGAATATAAGAGCAGGACAGGAATAAAGACACAGGTGTAGAGAATGGACTTGAGGACATGAGGAGGGAGAGGGTAAGCTGGGACGAAGTGAGAGAGTGGCATGAGGATATATGGGATATATGTATATGTATAGCTGATTCATTTTGTTATAAAGCAGAAACTAACACACCACTGTAAAACAATTACACTCCAATAAAGATGTTAAAAAAAATTTTTAGGCAGAAAACTGCCTTTTTATTTATTTATTTTTTTAACATCTTTATTGCAGTATAATTGCTTTACAATGTTGTGTTATTTGCTGCTGTATAACAAATTGAATCAGATGTATGTATACATATATCCCCATATCTCTTGCTCTTGTATCTCCCTCCCACCCTCCCTATCCCACACCTTTAGGTGGACACAAAGCACCAAGCTGATCTCCCTGTGCTATGCAGCTGCTTCCCACTAGCTAGCTATTTTACATTTGGTAGTGTATATATGTCCATGCCACTGTCTCACTTCATCTCAGCTTACATTTCCCCATCCCCATGTCGTCAAATCCATTCCCTACATCTGTGTCTTTATTTCTGTCCCAGCCCTAGGTTCTTTCAAAACTTTTTTTTTTTAGATTCCATGTATATATGTTAGCATACAGTATTTGTTTTTCTCTTTCTGACTTACTTCCCTCTGTATGACAGTCTCTAAATCAATCTACCTCACTACAAATAACTTAATTTCATTTCTTTTCATGACTGAGTAATATTCCATTGTATATATGTGCCACATCTTCTTTATCCATTCATCTGTTGATGGACACTTAGGTTGCTTCCATGTCCTGGCTATTGTAAATAGAGCTGCAATGAAGGCTGTTGTAGTAGCGAAGTATGGTTTTCTCAGTGTATATGCCTAGTAGTGGGATTGCTAGGTTGTATGGTAGTGCTATTTGTAGTTTTTTAAGGAACCTCTCTACTGTTCTCCATAGTGGCTGTATGAATTTACATTCCCACCAACAGTGCAAGTGGGTTCCCTTTTCTGCACACCCTCTCCAGCATTTACTGTTTGTAGATTTTTTGATGATGGCCATTCTGCCTGGTGTGAGGTGATACCTCATTGGAGTTTTGATTTTCATTTCTCTAATGATCAGTAATGTTGAGCATTCTTGCATGTGTTTGTTGGCAATCTGTATATCTTCTCTGGAGAAATGTCTATTTAGGTCTTCTGCCCATTTTTGCATTGTTTTTATTCATTTTTAATTAATTAATTAATTTTTTTTTTTTTTGTGGCACGTGGACCTCTCACTGTTGTGGTCTCTCCCATAGTGGAGCACAGGCTCCAGACGTGCAGGCTCAGCGACCATGGCTTACAGGCCTAGCCGCTCCACAGCATGTGGGATCTTCCTGGGCCGGGGCATGAACCCGTGTTCCCTGCATTGGCAGGTGGACTCTCAACCACTGTGCCACCAGGGAAGCCCGGGTTGTTTGTTTTTTGATATTGAGATGCATGAGCTCCTTGTAAATTTTGGAGATTAATCCTTTGGCAGTTGCTTCATTTGCAAATATTTTCTCCCATTCTGAGGGTTGTCTTTTCATCTTCTTTATGGATTCCTTTGCTTTGCAAAAGGTTTTAAGTTTCATTAGGTCCCATTTGTTTATTTTTGTGTTTATTTTCATTTCTCTAGGAGGTGGGTCAAAAAGGATCTTGCTGTGATTTATGTCACAGATTGTTCTGCCTATGTTTTCCTCTTAGAGTTTTCTAGTGTCTGGCATTACATTTAGGTCTTTAATCCATTTTGAGTTTATTTTTGTGTATGGTGTTAGGGAATGTTTTAATTTCATTCTTTTACATGTAGCTGTCCAGTTTTCCCAGCACCGCTCATTGAAGAGGCTGTCTTTTCTCCATTGTATATTCTTGCCTCCTTTATCAAAGAGAAGGTGACCAAATGAGCATGGGTTTATCTCTGGGCTTTCTATACTGTTCCATTGATCTATATTTCTGTTTTTGTACCAGTACTATACTGTCTTGATTACTGTAGCTTTGTAGTGTAGTCTCAAGTCCAGGAGCCTGATTCCTCCAGCTCCGTTTTCCTTTCTCAGGATTGCTTTGATAATTCGGGATCTTTTGTGTTTCCATACAAATTGTTCTAGTTCTGTGAAAAATGCTATGGGTAGTTTGATAAGGATTTCACTGAAGCTGTAGATGGCTTTGGGTAGTAGAGTCATTTGCACAATGTTTATTCTTCCAATCCTAGACCATGGTATATCTCTCCATCTGTTTGTATCATCTTTAATCTTTCATCAGTGCATTATAGTTTTCTGCATACAGGTCTTTTGTGTGCTTAGGTAGATTTATTCCTAGGTATTTTATTATTTTTGTTGCAGTGGTAAATGGGAGTGTTTCCTTCCATATTTTTCATCATTAGTGTATAGGAATGCCAGAGATTTCTGTGCGTAAATTTTGTATCCTGTTACTTTACCAAATTAATTGATTAATTCTAGTAGTGTTCTGGCAGCATTTTTAGGATTCTCTATGTATAGTATTATGTCATCTGCAAGCAGTGACAGTTTTACTTCTTATTTTCTGACTTGGATTCCTTTCATTTCTTATTCTTCTCTGATTGCTGTGGCTAAAACTTCCAAAACTATGTTGAATAATAGTGGTGAGAGTGGGCAATGTTGTCTTGATCCTGATCTTAGTGGAAATGGTTTCAGTTTTTCACCATTGAGAACAATGTTGGCTGTGGGTTTGTCATCTATGGCCTTTATTAGGTTGAGGTAATTTCCCTCTATGCCTACTTCTGGAGATTTCTTATCATAAATGGGTGTTAAATTTTGTCAAAAGATTTTTCTGTATCTATTAAGATGATCTTATGGTTTTTCTCCTTCAATTTCTTAATATGGTTTATTACATTGATTGATTTGCATATATTGAAGAATCCTTGCATTCCTGGGATAAATTCCTCTTGATCATGGTGTATGATCCTTTTAATGTGCTGTTGGATTCTGTTTGCTAATATTTTGTTGAGGATTTTTGCATCTATGTTCGTCAGTGATATTGGCCTGTAGTTTTATATTTTTTGTGACATCTTTGTCTGGTTTCGGTATGAAGGGGACGGTGGCCTCGTAGAATGAGTTTGGGAGTGTTCCTCCCTCTACTATATTTTGGAAGAGTTTGAGAAAGATAGGTGTTAGCTCTACTCAATGTTTGATGGAATTCGCTGTGAAGTCCCCTGGTCTTGTGCTTTTGTCTGTTCGAAGAAATTTTAATCACAATTTCAATTTCAGTGCTTGTGTTTGGTCAGTTTATATTTTCTATTGCTTCCTGGTGCAGTCTTGGAAGTTTGCGCTTTTCTAAGAATTTGTCCATTTCTTCCAGGTTGTCATTTTTTTGGCATATAGTTGCTTGTAGTAATCTCTCATGATCCTTTTATTTCTGCAGTGTCAGTTGTTACTTCTCCTTTTTCATTTCTAATTCTATTGATTTGTCTTCTCCCTTTTTTTCTTGATGAGTCTGGCTAATGGTTTATCAATTTTGTTTATCTTCTCAAAGAACCAGCTTTTAGTTTTATTGGTCTTTGGTGTCGTTTGCTTCATTTCTTTGTCATTTATTTCTGATCTGATATTTATGAATTCTTTCCTTCTGCTAACTTTGGGGGTTTTTTTGTCCTTTCTCTAATTGCTTTAGGTGTAAGGTTAAGTTATTTATTTGAGGTGTTTCTTGTTTCTTGAGGTAGGATTGTATTGCTATAAACTTCCCTCTTAGATCTGCTTTTGCTGCTTCCCATAGGTTTTGGGTCATTGTGTTTTCATTGTCATTTGTTTCTAGGTATATCTTCATTTCCTGTTTGGTTTCTTCAGTGATCTCTTGGTTATTCAGTAGGTTTCTCCTCCATGTGTTTGTATTTTTAACAGGTTTTTTTTTTTTCCCTGTAATTGATATCTTGTCTCATAGTGTTGTGGTTGAAAAAGATACTTGATATGATTTCAATTTTCTTAAATTCACCAAGGCTTGATTTGTGATTCAAGATATGATCTATCCTGGAGAATGTTCTATGAGCATTTGAGAAGAGAGGGTCTTCTGTTGTTTTTGGATGGAATGTCCTACAAATATTAATTAAGTCCATCTTGTTTAATGTATCATTTAAAGCTTTTGTTTCCTTATTGATTTTCATTTTGGATGATCTGTCCATTGGTGAAAGTGGGGTATTAAAGTCCCCTACTATGATTGTGTTACTGATGATTTCCTCTTTTATGGCTGTTAGCATTTGCCTTATGTATTGATGTGTTCTAATGTTTGGTGCATAAATATTTACAATTTTTGTATCTTCTTCTTGGATTGAAACCTTGATCATTATATAGTGTCCTTGATCATTATGTAGTGTTATTTGTCCCTAGTGTTCTTTGTCTCTTGTAATAGTCTTTATTTTAAAGTCTATTTGGTCTGATATGAGCATTGCTACTCCAACTTTCTTTTGATTTTCATTTACATGGAATATCTTTTTCTATCCCCTCACTTTCAGTCTGTATGTGTCCCTAGGTACGAACTGGGTCTCTTCTAGACAGCATATATACATGTCTTATTTTTGTATCTATTCAGCCAGTCTATGTCTTTTGGTTGGAGCATTTAATCCATTTACATTTAAGGTAATTATAGGTATGTATGTTCCTATTACCATTTTCTTAACTGTTTTGAGTTTGTTATTATAGCTCTTTGCCTTCTCTTGTGTTTCTCGCTTAGAGAAATTCCTTTAGCATTTGTTGTAAATCTGATTTCGTGTGCTGAATTCTCTTAGATTTTGCTTGTTTGTAAAGGTATTGATTTCTCCATTGAACCTGAATGCAATTTTCTGGGTAGAGTAATCTTGGTTTTAGGATTTTCCCTTTCATCACTTTAAATATGTCCTGCCACTGCCTTGCAAAGTTTCTGCTGAAACACCAGCTGTTAACCTTATGGGGATTTCCTTGTATGTTATTTGTTGTTTTTCCCTTGCTGCTTTTAATATTTTTTCTTTGTATTTAATTTTTGATAGTTTGATTAATATGTGTCTTGACATTTTTCCCCTTACATTTATCCTGTATGGGATTCTCTGTGGTTCCTGAACTTGATTATTTCCTTTCCCATATTAGGGAAGTTTTCAACTATAATCTGTTTAAATATTTTCTCTGTCCGTTTTTTTTTTTTTTCTCTCTCTTCTTCTTCTGGCACCCCTGTAATTCTAATGTTGGTATGTTTATTGTTGTCTCAGATGTCTCTGAGACTGTCTTCAATTCTTTTCATTCTTTTTCCTTTATTCTGCCTTGTGGTAGTTATTTCCACTATTTATCTTCCAGGTCGCTTACCCGTTCTTCTGCTTCAGTTATTCTGCTATTGCCTCCTTCTAGAGAATTTTTAATTGCATTTATTGAATTGTTCATCATTGTTTGTTTGCTCTTTAGTTCGTCTAGGTCATTGTTAAATGCTTCATGTAGTTTCTCCATTCTATTTCCAAGATTTTGGATCATCTTCACTATCATTACTCTGAAATCTTTTTCAGGTAGACTGCCTATTTCCTCTTCATTTTTTTGGTCTGGTTGGTTTTTACATTCCTCCTTCATCTGCTGTGTATCTCTGTCTCTCATTTTGCTTAACATACTGTGTTTGGGATCTGCTTTTCATAGGCTGCAGGTTTGTAGTTCCCATTTTTTTTTGTCTGACCCCAGTGGGTAAGGTTGGCTTAGTGGATTGTGTAGGTTTCCTGTTGGAAGGGAGTGGTGCCTGTGTTCTGGTGAATGTGGCTGTGTCTTGTCTTTCTGGTGGGCAGGACCACATCCGGTGGTGTGTTCTGGCATGTCTGTGAACTTATGATTTTAGGTAGCCTCTCTGCTAATGGGTGAGGTTTTGTTCCTGTCTTGCTAGTTGTTTGGCATAGGGTGTCCAGCACTGTAGCTTGCTAGTCATTGCATGGAGCTGGGTCTTAGCATTGAGATGGAGATCTCTGGGACACCTTTTGCCATTTGATATTACATGGAGCCAGAAGTCTCTGTTGGACCAATGTCCTGAACTCGACTCTCCCACCTCAGAGGCTCTGGCCTGGCACCCAGCAGTAGCAGCAAGACCTTGTCAGCCACATGGCTCAGAAGAAAAGTGAGAAAAAGAAACAAAGAAGGAACAAAAAAATAAAATAAATTAATTTATTTCAATTAAAAATACAAAATGTATTATTTAAAATATTTTAAAAAGCAATAATAAAGAAAAAAGATAGAAGAGAGCAACCAAGCCAAAAAACAAATTCACCAATGATTACAAGCGCTAAAACTATACAAAAAAACCCCAGAAACCAAAAACAACAAACAGACAAGCAGAACCCTAGGGCAAATGGTAAAAGCAAAGCTATAGAGACAAAACCACAGAAAGAAGCACACACATACACAATCACAAAAATAGAAAAAGGATAAAAGTATATATATATATATATATATATATATATATATATATATATATATAAGAAAAAGGAATAGAGCAAGCAAATCAATAAACAAATCTACTAATGATAATAAACTCTAAATAGTAAACTAAGATAAACATAAAACCAGAAACAAATTAGATGCAGAAAGCAAACTCCAATCAGTTGCTCCCAAAGTCCACTGCCTCAATTTTGGGATGATTCCTTGTCTCTTCACGTATCCCACAGATGCAGGGTACATCAAGTTGATTGTGGAGATTTAATCCACTGCTCCTGAGGCTGCTGGGAGAGATTTCCCTTTCTCTTCTTTGTTCGCACAGCTCCTGGGGTTCAGCTTTGGATTTGGCCTCACCTCTGCCTGTAGGTCGCCTGAGGTCATCTGTTCACCACCCAGACAGGATGAGGTTAAAGTTGCTGTTGATTAGGGAGCTCTGGCTCACTCAGGCCGAGGGGAGGGAGGGGTACGGAATGTGGGGCGAGCCTGCGGCAGCAGAGGCCACCGTGACATTGCACCAGCCTGAGGCACGCCGTGTGTTCTCCCAGGAAGTTGCCCCTGGATCACGGGCCCCTGGCAGTGGTGGGCTGCACAGGCTCCCAGGAGGGTGTGGATAGTGATCGGTGCTTGCACACAGGCTTCTTGGTGGCTGCAGCAGCAGGCTTAGCATTTCATGCCAGTCTCTGGTGTCCACGCTGATAGCAGTGGCTCGCGCGCCCGTCTTTGGAGCTCATTTAGGTGGTGCTCTGAATTACCTCTCCTCGCGCACCCCGAAACAATGGTCTCTTGCCTCTTAGGCAGTTCCAGACATTTTCCTGTACTCTCGCCCGGATAGCTGTGGTGCACCAGCCCCCTTCAGGCTGTTTTCACGCAGCCAACTCCAGTCCTCTCCCTGGGAACCGACCTCCGAATCTGGAGCCTCAGCTCCCAGCCCCGACCCACCCGGCAACTGAACAGACAAGCATCTCCGGCTGGTGAGTGCTCATCGGCACCTATCCTCTGTGCAGGAATCTCCCCGCTTTGCCCTCTGCACCTCTGTTTCTGCGTTCTCCTCTGTGGCTCTGAAGCTTCCCCTCCACCAACCCCCGTCTCTGCCATTGAAGGGGCTTTCTAATGTGTGGAAAGTTTTTCTCCTTCACAGCTCCCTCCCCAAGGTGCAGGTCCCATCCCTGTTCTTTTGTCTCTTTTTTTTCTTTTGCCGTACCCAGGTATATGGGTAGTTTCTTGCCTTTTGGGAAATCTGAGGTCTTCTGCCAGCATTCAGTAGGTGTTCTGTAGGAGTTGTTCCACATGTAGATGTATTTTTGATGTATTTGTGAGGAGGAAGGTGATCTCCACGTCTTACTCCTCTGCCATCTTGAAGGTCCCCCCCAACCCGAAATTCCAAAAACTGCCTTTTTCGGGTGGAGGTTGCTAGTAATTTTAGTTTTTGGAGATAAAACTCTGCAATCACTTGGAGTTGAATGACTTTTTTGGGGAGAACATCCTAGGATGGGCCACTTGATTCTGCAAACAGAAGACTAGTAGCCATCTGTTATTCTTGGAGTAAACCTTGAGATTTCTACTGTGTACATCCAGATTCTGCTCTTTGCTCATGTAAATTGAATATTTTTATCCATTTTTTTTGTTGTGAAAAAGACTACTATGTAAAAATAGATAACTAATGAAAACCTATTCTATACCACACAGAACTCTATTTGGTGCTCTGTGGTGACCTAGATGGGAAGGAAATCCAGGAGGGAGGAGTTATATGTATATGTCTGGCTGATTCACTTTGCTGTACAGCAGAAACAAACACAACATTATAAAGCAACTATTCTCCAATTAAAAAAAAAACTTTTAATAGTTTTCTCCCAATGAAATATTATCTTATCTAGTTATTGCCTCCTACATGAGACTATGTATGATAGAACAACCCACACATTTATTTATTATTTACTTGTTTGTTTATTTATTATTATTTTTATTGAAATATAGTTGATTTACAGTATAATATTAGTTTCAGGTATATAAAATAGTGATTCAAAATTTTATAGATTGTATTTCATTTAAATTCATTACAAAATAGTGGCTATATTTTTGTGTGCTGTAAAATATATCCTTGTTGCTCATTTATTTTATACATAGCAGTTTTCATCTCTTAATCCCATACCCCTATTTTGTCCTTCCCTCTTCCCTCTCCCCACTGGCAACCACTAGTTTGTTCTCTATACTTGTGAATGCATACATTTTTTGATGAGTTCACAAAATTAAACTGTGGTATAGAAGATAAAATAGATTTCATGAATGGCTGAATGTAGGTACTGAGATTGAGCCATTCCCTTTAATGGAGGTAATGTACTTAGGATTCCTGAGGTTGCCTATCTGAGCTTTTTCCTGTTCTTTTGGGGATCTGAGAGAGAGAACTATGTCTAAGTTTGGAGGAAATGAGTGCAGAAGATTTGGTTCTGGGCTTAACATGTGGTGATGCTAAAACCTGGTTTGCCCCAGTACCACTGACTCTGAAATGAAGAGTCTGGGTGATAGTTTGTGTGCATGTGTGTGTGTGTCTGTGTTTGGAGAGAGCAGTTATATGTTGAAGTCAGCAGAAAATAATGGGGATTTGGGAACCTGATCATACTTCTTGATGAGATTAACCCAAATGGATGCATTGGATTAGGTCAGCCAACGTGAGTGCTCCTTAAAAATATCTGGGGAGGAGCAACTTCCCAAAATTCACTAAATGGTGACTCAGGATCAAAACTCACTGATGTCTGTAACCATGTTACATGACTGTACACACAGAAGAGTAGAAATTTTAAAAACCATAGTTGGTTTTGGCTATAGAAGTAAACTTTGATGAGATTAAGATGGACTCTCTCTCAAAATCGGTGGCCCTAAATCCCTGGCAAGTGACATAAGCTGGCAACATATTTGAGATATAATAACAAATTTTTTTGCTTACTTGTTTTTCTCCAGGTTTTCAACTTTTACCTTCCACTCCTGTAATCTAATCAGATTGTTGATGCTTGGTTTTATTGCCTGAGGGGAGAGAAGAAGAGTTAAATGTTTCAAAAATCTAACACCTAAGGGAAATTCAGAGGATTTGAAGCAAAATGTTGTGAAAAACACTACCAGTTAGCTTTTACTGCATGACGAACTGCTCCAAAGTTCAGTGACTGGCACAAAAATCATTTACTGTTGCCCTAGTTCTGCTATCTGAGACAGGTTTGGCTGATGGGTTGGCCTGGCTTATGGGTTTGTGGTCAGCTGTCAGCAGGTGGCTTCTGTCAGCTGAGGAGATGGGAAACTTGGCTCTGCATTTCCCATCATCCAGCAGACTAGCCTTGGCCTCTTCACTCAGTGGCAGTAGGGTACTGGAGGGTTGGCAGATGTGTGCAATGCCTCATTAGGCCTGTGTCAGAACGGGCACCACATCACTTCTGCCACATTCTATGGGACAAAGGAAATCACAAGGTCATCCCAAATTCAAGGAATTAAGAAAAAGCCCCCCTTCTTGATGTGAGGAGCCACAAGAACACATTGCAAAGGGGCTGCCTACAGAGAGGTGTGCAGAGTTGAAGCTAACTTTGCAATTTGCCACACATACAAGGACGGATTGGGAAACACTGAAACTAAGAGCAGGACTTCACTCTTCTCTGCAGCTCCTCACATGACAAAATACTGGTTTTACTTTTCCCATCCTGGGAAAGGTAAGAAGCCAGAGGGTAAGAAATGATGGTAGTGCTTGGAACAATGCTTTTGGGGTAATCCAAGGAAATCTGCAAAACACCACATGGGTTTGTGGCAACAGAGAGAGAAAAATGCCTTGGAGAAACAGAAGGTCCTAGAGAGGGGATGACTAAAATGTGAGGCTAGGCTGATGGGCCACAGATACCTAATAGAGATTCCTTGCTCCCAGCCAGCCAAAGAAAACAAGGGAGTGAATCCTGTACCTGAAGGTGTGGCAGGGAGCAAGCACTGAGTTACCATGTATGGGGGAGGCACGTGGACAGGAATGGAAGTCATCCACTACTCACTACTGAGGACAGAGAGACACCACCTCTCCCTTCTTGTCCACTCCGACACTTTAGCACTAAGTAAGTCATCCCCCTCAACATAAACATCCACAGGTAAGAGCGAAGAGATATCCTGAGATTACATTTCTGCCATTTCCAACAGGATAGGAGCTCAAAAAAATTAAGAAGTACAGAAAAATATTTAGTGGCATATATTTTTTCAGTGGTTGAATTTGGGGGCTGAGATTTCATTATAGTTCATTTCCTATACAGGAGACAAGAGAATATATATGTAACTTTCTGAGAGTTTTTTTTTAATGACTCTTATTCTCATTAAGATATTAGGAAAGGGCAATATGTGGAAAGCCCCTCCTCTGGGGCTCTGGAGCAGTAGGAGTAGACATTCTGACAAGACCATGTTCCTTGGTCATCAGAAAAGCTTCATGGCCCCAAGTCTGATCATTCTTCCATAGGTTAATATGTTGTAGCCAGCCATGTAGAAGGCTGTTCATCTTAGAATAGAAAAAAATGAGGTATTAGTGATGGCTAATTTTATGTGACTTGATTGAGCTAAGGTATGTCCAGATAGCTGAGAAAACATTGTTTCTAGGTGTGTCTGTGTGAGTGTTTCTGGACGAGGTTAACATTTGAATTGGTAATTATGTGAAGAAGATCCATGTTCAACATTGAGGGTGGGCATGATCCAATTCATTGGGGGCCTGAATAGAGCAAAAAAGTGGAGAAAGGGCAAACTCTGTTCTCTCTTCTTGAGCTGGGATATCCATCTTCTTCTGACCTTGAACATCAGAGTATTACCAAAACTCGGGTCCAGCTGCTTGTGGTCGAAAGACAATACTTGAGAGGCAAGGTTGGTGGGAAGGAAAGTTTGCTTTATTCTGGAGGTCAGCAACTGGGGGAGAGGGTGGACTCATGTCCAAAGGACAACTCCCCACTGACAATCGGTGGCAAGAGCTTTTAAAAGGGATTTTCAGGTGTATATACGTGGAGGGAGGGGCTACGTGCAGAAACAGCACAGTCAGCTCTGACGGTCATCTTGAAATTGGTCATCGATGGTCTAATCAGCATCACCTTGATTGTTTTGAGTACAATTAGTCTTCAGTTCCAGGGTGGGTTTGTTCCCATTTCTTTGAGGCCAGTTCTTGGAATTGTGGTAGCTTATGTCATGGCTACAATCTGGTCATCATGTAGTTAACTTTTACCACCTGGTGGGAATTTCACTATCTACAAAACAGTTCAAAGGATATGGCCCAGAATATTATCTATAGCCCTTGAGGAGGAACTAAAAGTCCTTGACTGTATTTAATGACTGAACTATTATTATTTGGTCTTGTTTGACTGCTTTCCTTTGCTTCTGCATTTTCCCACTTCTCTGACTAAACTTATTCTCTGGCTAAAGTTTTTCTACAGACAAAAAACAGGCAGAGGATATGGAGGGGAAAGACCTTAGGGTCCTGCTCCATTTTAAGAGCTCTTGATTCTTGGATCTTTGGACAACGGGACTTACACCAGCAGTCTCGCTCGTTCTTAGGCCTTTGGACACAGACTGAATTATACCACTGGCTTTTCTCGTTCTCCAGATTACAGATAACAGGTAGTGGCATATTTCAATCTCCATAATTGCATAAGTCAATTCCCATAATTAATCTCCTCTTGTATATCTATATATGCCCTTTGGTTCTGTTGTTTCTCTGGAGAACTCTGACTAATAATGCATATAATGCTGAAGTTGTATACAGCTGAAGTTCTAAGAAGTGTTATTCCAGCCTTGGAAAGAGGTCTTTGAACATGGCTGAGGCCAAATGTCATGATAGGACAGGAATGGCGAGGACCAGATGGAAGAGAAAGTTGTGATAAACAGTATCAGTGGCACCATGTTTGTTTGTTTGTTTTTTAATGTATTTATTTATTTATTTATTTTTAGCTGCACTGGGTCTTCGTTGCTGCACGCAAGCTTTCTCTAGTTGCAGTGAGCAGGGGCTACTCTTCATTGTGGTGTGTGGGCTTCTCATTGCAGTGGCTTCTTTTGTTGTGGAGCACAAACTCCAGGTGCGCACGCTTCAGTAGTTGTGGCACTCGGGCTCAGTATTTGTGGCTCACAGGCTCTAGAGTGCAGGCTCCATAGTTGTGGCACACGGGCTTCTTTGCTCTGCGACGTGTGAGATCTTCCCGGACAAGGGGTCGAACCTGTGTCCCCTGCATTGGCAGGCTGATGCTTAACCACTGTGCCACCAGGGAAGACCCAAGGAACCATGCTTGAAGTGACTTGTATTATCAAGGTGAACAATGCTTTTGATCCTGAGGCCAAGGATTTTCAAAATGTGGAACTACCACTGGGGATGTAGAAAATTTCTTGCTATTTCTTTTTTAAATGTTTATTTTTAGCTTTTTATTTTATTTTATTTAATTTTTAACATCTTTATTGCAATATAATTGCTTTACAATGGTATGTTAGTTTCTGTTTATAACGAAGTGAATCAGTTATACATATGTCCCCATATCTCTTCCTCTTATATCTCCCTCCCTCCCACCCTCCCTAACCCACTGTCTAGGTGGTCAAAAAGCACTGAGCTATTCTCCCTGTGCTATGCAGCTACTTCCCACTAGCTATCTATTTTACATTTGGTAGTGTATATATGTCATGCCACTCTCTCACTTTGTCCCAGCTTACCCTTCTCCCTCCCTGTATCCTCAAGTCCATTCTCTAGTAGGTTTGAATCTTTATTCCAGTCTTGCTCCTAGGTTCTTCTGACCATTTTAAAATTATTATTATTATTTTTAGATTCCATATATATGTGTTAGCATACAGTATTTGTTTTTCTCTTTCTGATTTACTTCACTCTGTATGACAGATTCTGGGTCCATCCACCTCACTACAAATAACCCAGTTTTGTTCCTTTATATGGCTGAGTTATATTCCATTGTATATATGTGCCATACCTTCGGTATCCATTCATCTATTGATGGACACTTAGGTTGCTTCCATGTCCTGGCTATTGTAAATAGAGCTGCAATGAATATTTTGGTACATGACTCTTATTTTTATTTTTTTTGAGGTACACGGGCCTCTCTCTGCCATGGTGTCTCCTGTTGCAGAGCACAGGCTCTGGACGTGCAGGCTCAGTGGTCATGGTTCACGGGCCTAGCCACTCCATGGCATGTGGGATCATCCTGGACCAGGGCACAAACCTGTGTCCCCTGCATCGGCAGGCGGACTCTCAACCACTGCGCCACCAGGGAAGCCCTACATGACTTTTTGTATTACGGTTTTCTCAGGGTGTATGCCTAGTAGTGGGATTGCTAGGTTGTATGGTAGTTCTATTTTTAGTTTTTTAAGGAAACTCCATACATTTCTCCATAGTGGCTGTATGAATTTACATTCCCACTAATAGTGCAAGAGGGTTCCCTTTTCTCCACACCCTCTCCAGCATTTATCCTTTGTAGATTTTTTGAGGATGGCCTTTCTGACCAGTGTGAGATAATATCTCATTGTAGTTTTGATTTGCATTTCTCTAATGATTAATGATGTTGAGCATTCTTTCATGTGTTTGTTGGCAATCTGTATATCTTCTTTGGAGAAATGTCTATTTAGGTCTTCTGCACATTTTTGGATTGGGTTGTTTGTCTTTTTGATATTCACCTGCATGAATTGCTTGTATGTTATGGAGGTTAATCCTTTGTCAGTTGCTTCATTTGTAAATATTTTCTCCAATTCTAAGGGTTGTATTTTCATCTTGTTTATGGTTTCCTTTGTTGTGCAAAAGCTTTTAAGTTTCATTAGGTCCCATTTGTTTATTTTTGTTTTTACTTCAATTTCTCTAGGAGGTGGGTCAAAAAGGATCTTGCTGTAATTTATGTTATAGAGTGTACCACCTATGTTTTCCTCTAACAGTTTGATGGTGTCTGGCCTTATATTTATATTTTTTATATATTTTGAGTTTATTTCTGTGTATGGTGTTAGCGAGTGTTCTAATTTCATTCTTTTACATGTAGCTGTCCAGTTTTCCCAGCACCACTTATTGAAGAGGCTGTCTTTTCTCCACTGTATATTGTTGTCTCCTTTATCAAACAGAAGGTGACCATACGTGCATGGGTTTATCTCTGGGATTTCTATCCTGTTCTATTGATCTATATTTCTGTTTTTGTGCCAGTACCATACTGTCTTGATTACTGTAGCTTTGTAGTATAGTCTGAAGTCAGGGAGCCTGATTCCTCCAGCTCCGTTTTTCTTTCTCAAGTTTGCTTTGGCTATTTGGGGTCCTTTGTGTTTCCATACAAATCGTGAAATTTTTTGTTCTAGTTCTGTGAAAAATGCCAGTGGTAGTTTGATAGGGATTGCATTGAATCTGTAGATTGCTTTGGGTAGTACAGTCATTTTGACAATGTTGATTCTTCCAATCCAAGAACATGATATATCTTTCCATCTATTTGTATCATCTTTAATTTCTTTCATCAGTGTCTTATAATTTTCTGCATACAGGTCTTTTGTCTCCTTAGGTAGGTTTATTCCTAGATATTTTATTCTTTTCATTGCAATGATAAATGGGAGGGTTTTCTTAATTTCAACTACAGATTTTTCATCATTAGTGTATAGGAATGCAAAATATTTCTGTGCATTAACTTTGTATGCTGCTACATCACCAAATTCATTGATTAGCTCTAGTAGCTTTCTGGTAGCATCTTTAGGATTCTCTATGTATAATATCCTGTCATCTGCAAACAGTGACAGCTTAACTTCTTCTTTTCCAATTTGGATTCCTTTTATTTCTGTGACTTCTCTGATTGCTGTGGCTAAAACTTCCAAAACTATGTTGAATAATAGTGGTGAAAGTGGGCAACCATGTCTTTTTCCTGATCTTAGTGGAAATGGTTTCAGTCTTTCACCATTGAGGACGATTTTGGCTGTGAGTTTGTCATATATGGCCTTTATTACGTTGAGAAAAGTTCTCCCTATTCCTACTTTCTGGAGCATTTTTATCATAAATCGCTGCTGAATTTTGTCAAAAGCTTTCTTTGCATCTATTGAGATGATCGTAGGCTTTTCTCCTTCAATTTGTTAATATGGTGTATCACGTTGACTGATTTGCGTATATTGAAAAATCCTTGCATTCCTGGGAAAAACCCCACTTGATCATAGTGTATGATCCTTTTAGTGTGCTGTTGGATTCTGTTTGCTAGTATATTTTTGAGGAATTTTGCATCTATGGTCATCAGTGATATTTGCCTGTAGTTTTCTTTCTTTGTGCCATCTTTGTCTGGTTTTGGTATCAGAGTGATGGTGGCCTCGTAGAATGAGTTTGGGAGTGTTCCTCCCTCTGCTATATTTTGGAAGAGTTTGAGAAGGATAGGTGTTAGCTCTTCTCTAAATGTTTTAGAGAAGAATTCACCTGTGAAGCCATCTGGTTATGGGCTTTTGTTTGTTGCAAGATTTTTAAATCACAGTTTCAATTTCACTGCTTGTGCTTCGTCTGTTCATATTTTTTATTTCTTCCTGGTTTAGTTTCAGAAGTTGTGCATTTCTAAGAATTTGTCCATTCCTTCCAGGTTGTCCATTTTATTGGCATATAGTTGCTTGTAGTAATCTCTCATGACCCTTTGTATTTCTGCAGTGTCAGTTGTTACTTCTCCTTTTTCATTTCTCATTCTATTGATGAGTCTTCTCCCTTTTTTTCTTGATAAGTTTGGCTAATGGTTCATCAATTTTGTTCATCTTCTCAAAGAACCAGGTTTAAGTTTTATTGATCTTTGTTATCATTTCCTAAATTTCTTTTTCATTTATTTCTGATTTAATCATTATGATTTCTTTCCTTCTGCTAACTTTGGGTTTTTTTTTTTTTGTTCTTCTTTCTCTAATTGCTTTAGGTGTAAGTATTAGTTGTTTATTTTAGATGTTTCTTGTTACTTAAGGTAGGATTGTATTGCTATAATCTTCCCTCTTAGAACTGCTTTTGCTGCATCCCATAGGTTTTGGGTCATCGTGTTTTCATTGTCATTTCTTTATAGGTATTTTTTGATTTCCTCTTTGATTTCTTCAGTGATCTCTTGTTAATTAAGTTGTGTGTTGTTTAGGCTCCATGAGTTTGTATTTCTTACAGATTTTTTCCTTTAATTGATATCCAGTTTCATAGCATTGTGGTGGGAAAAGTTACTTGATACGATTTTAATTTTCTTAA
This sequence comes from Phocoena phocoena, assembly GCF_963924675.1. Lineage (NCBI taxonomy): Eukaryota > Metazoa > Chordata > Mammalia > Artiodactyla > Phocoenidae > Phocoena > Phocoena phocoena. The sequence continues at coordinate 131,373,119 of NC_089222.1, forward strand.
ATTTACCAGTGCTTGATTTGTGACCCAAAATATGATCCATCCTTGAGAATGTTCCATGAGCACTTGAGAAGAATGTGTATTCTGTTGTTTTTGGATGGAATGAATGTCCTGTAAATATCGGTTAAATCCATCTTCTTTAATATATCATTTAAAGCTTGTGCTTCCTTTTTTATTTCCATTTTGGATTATCTCTCCATTGGTGAAAGTGGGGTGTTAAAGTCTCCTACTACGATTGTGTTACTGTTGATTTCCTCTTTTATGGTGTTAGTATTTGCCTTATGTATTGAGGTGTTCCTATATTGGGTGCATAAATATTTATAATTGTTATATCTTCTTGGATTTGTCCCTTAATCATTATGTAGTGTCCTTCTTTGTCTCTTGTAAGAGTCTTTGTTTTAAGTCTATTTTGTCTGATATGAGAATTGCTACTCCAGCTTTCTTTTGATTTCCATTTGCATGGAATACCTTTTTCCATCCCCTCACTTCCAGTCTCTATGTGTCCCTAGGTCTGAAGTGGGTCTCTTGTTGACAAAATACATAAGCCTCTTGTTTTTGTATCCATTTAGCGAGTCTATCTCTTTTGGTTGGAGCATTTAATGCATTTACTTTTAAGGTACTTATCGATATGTATGTTCCTATGATCATTTTCTTAATTGTTTTGGGTTTATTATTGTAGGTCTTTTCCTTCTCTTGTGGTTCCTGCCTAGAGAAGTTCCTTTAGCATTTGATGTAAAGTTGGTTTGGTGGTGCTGAATTCTCTTAGCTCTTGCTTGTCTGTAAAGCTTTTAATTTCTCCGTCAAATCTGAATGAGATCTTTGCTGGGTAGAGTAATCTTGGTTGTAGATTTTTCTTCTTCATCACTTTAAATATGTCCTGCCACTGCCTTCTGGCTTGCAGAGTTTCTGCTGAGAGATCAGGTTTTAACCTTATGGGGATTCCCTTATGTGTTATTTGTTGTTTTTCCCTTGCTGCTTTTAATATTGGTTCTTTGTATTTAATTTTTATAGTTTGACTAAAATGTGTCTTGGCGTGTTTCTCCATGGATTTATCCTTTATGGGACCCTCTGTGCTTCCTGGACTTGGTTAACCATTTCCTTTCCCATATTAAGGAAGTTTTCGACTATAATCTCTTCAAATATTTTCTTAGTCCATTTTTTTTTCTCTTCTTCTTCTGGGAACCCTATAATTCAAATGTTGGTGTGTTTAATGTTATCCCAGCAGTCTCTGAGACTGTCCTCAATTCTTTTCATTCTGTTTTCTTTATTCTTCTCTGCAGTAGCTATTTCCACTATTTTACCTCCCAGTTCACTTATCCGTTCTTCTGCCTCAGTTATTCTGCTATTGATCCCTTCTAAAGAATTTTCAATTTCACTTGGTGTGTTGTTCATCACTGTTTGTTTGCACTTTAGTTATTCTAGGTCCTTGTTAAACATTTCTTGTATTTTCTCCATTCTATTTCCAAGATTTTTGATCATCTTTACTATCATTATTCTGAATTCTTTTTCAGGTAGACTGCCTATTTCTTCTTCATTTGTTAAGTCTGGTGGGTGTTTGCCTTGCTCCTTCATCTGCTGTGTGTTTTTGTGTCTTCTCATTTTACTTAACTTACTGTGTTTGGGGACCCTTTTTCACAGGCTGCAGGTGCATAGTTTCCATTATTTTTGTTGTCTGTCCCCAGCAGCTAGGGTTGGTTCAGTGGGTTGTGTAGGCTTCCTGGTGGAGGGGACTAGTGCCTGTGTTCCAGTGGATGAGGCTGGATCTTGTCTTTCTGGTGGGCAGGTCCACGTCTGGTGGTGTGTTTTGGGGTGTCTGTGGCCTTATTGTGATTTTAGGCAGCCTCTGTGCTAATGGATGGTGTTGTGTTCCTGTCTTGCTAGTTGTTTGGCATAGGGTTCCTTGAATGTAGGTTGCTGGTCATTGAGTGGAGCTGGGTCTTGGCGTTGAGATGGAGATCTCTGGGAGATTTTCACTGTTTCATACTGCATGGATCTGGGAGGTCTCTTGTGGACCAGTGTCCTGAACTTGTCTCTCCCACCTCAGTGTCACAGCCCTAACTCCTGTCTGGACCACCAAGAGGCTCTCCTCCACATGGCTCAGAATAAAAGAAAGAAAGAAAGAAGAAGATAAAATAAAATAAAAAGTTATTAGAATAAAGAATAAAAAACAATTATTAAGAAAATAATTTTTTAAAACATCTTTATTGGAGTATAATTGCTTTAAACTGGTGTGTTAGTTTTGGTTTATAACAAAGTGAATCAGTTATACATATACATATGTTCCCATAGCTCTTCTCTCTTGCATCTCCCTCTCTCCCACCCTCCCTATCCCACCCCTCTAGTTGGTCACAAAGCACAAAGCTGATCTCCCTGTGCTATGTGGCTGCTTCCCACTAGCTATCCATTTTACATTTGGTAGTGTATATATGTCCATGCCACTCTCTCATTTTGTCACAGCTTACCCTTCCGCCTCCCCATATCCTCAAGTCCATTCTTTAGTCTGTCTGTATCTTTATTCCCATCTTGCCCCTAGGTTCTTCATGACCTTTTTTTCCCTTTAATTTTCTTCTTCTTAGATTCCATATATATGTGTTAGCATATTGTATTTGTTTTTCTCTTTCATTTTTTTTTTTTTTTTGTGTGTGTGTGGGCCTCTCACTGTCGTAGCCTCTCTCACTGCAAAGCAGCCGTGGCCCACGGGCCCAGCTGCTCCATGGCATGTGGGATCTTCATGGACCGGGGCATGAACCCACGTCCCCTGCTTTGGCAGGCGGATTCCCAACCACTGCGCCACCAGGGAAGCCCTGTTTTTCTCTTTCTGACTTACTTCACTCCGTATGACAGACTGTAGGTCAATCCACCTCACTACAATATTTTTTAAGTAATAAAACAAAAAATGGACAGACAGAACCCTAGGATAAATGGTAAAAGCAAAGCTATACAGACAAAATCACACACAGAAGCATACACATACACACTCACAAAAAGAGAAAAAGGAAAAAAAAATATTGTTGCTCCCAAATTCTACATACTCAATTTGGGATGATTCATTGTCTATTCAGGTATTCCACAGATGCATGGTACATCAAGTTGATTGTGGAGATTTAATCTGCTGCTCCTGATGCTGCTGAGAGAGATTTCCCTTTCTTTTCTTTGTTTGAACAGCTCCTGGGGTTCAGCTTCGGATTCGGACCGCCTCTGCTTGTAGGTCGCCTGAGGGCATCTGTTCTTTGCTCAGGCAGGACGAGGTTAAAGGAGTCGCTGATTAGGGGTCTGTGGCTCACTCAGGCTGGGGGGAGGGAGGGTTATGGATGTGGGGTGAGCCTGTGGTGGCAGAGGCCACTGTGATGTTGCAATAGTCTGAGGCGTGCCGTGCGTTCTCCCAGGGAAGTTGTCCCTGGATCGCGGGACCCTGGCGGTGGCGGGCTGCACAGGCTCCCGGGAGGGGAGGTGTGGAGAGTGACCTGTGCTTGCACACAGGCTTTTTGGTGGCAGCAGCAGCAGCCTTAGCATCTCACGCCTGTCTTTGGGGTCCGCGCTGATAGCCGTGGCTCGCGCCCGTCTCTGGAGCTCCTTTAAGCGGCACTCTTAATCCCTTCTCCTCGTGCACCAGAAAACAGAGAGGCAAGAAAAAGTCTTTGCCTCTTCGGCACCTCCAAACTTTTCCCGGACTCCCTCCCGGCTAGCCGTGGCGCACTAACCCCCTTCAGGCTGTGTTCACGCCACCGGCACCAGTCTTCTCCCTGCGATCTGACCGAAGCCCGAGCCTCACCTCCCAGCCCCGCCCGCCCCAGCAGGTGAGCAGACAAGCCTCTCGGGCTGGTGAGTGCCGGTCGGTACCAATCATCTGTCCGGGAATCTCTTCACTTTACCCTCCTCACCCCTGTTGCTGTGCCCTCCTCCGTGGCTCTGAAGCTTCCCCGCTCCACCACCCACAGTCTCTGCCCGCGAAGGGGCTTCCTAGTGTGTGGAAAGCTTTCCTCCTTCATGGCTCCCTCCCACTGGTGCAGGTCCCGTCCCTATTCTTTTGTCTCTGTTTTTTCTTTTGCCCTACCTAGGTACGTGGGGAGTTTCTTGCCTTTTGGGAGGTCTGAGGTCTTCTGCCAGCGTTCAGTAGGTGTTCTGTATAAATTGTTCCACATGTAGATGTATTTCTGATGTATTTGTTGGGAGGAGGGTGATCTCCGCATCTTACTCTTCCACCATCTTGAAGCTCCTCCTTTCTTGCTATTTCATTGAGTAGGAGCCAAAGCATCTGTATTTAGGTCAAGGATAGAGATGCTTTCGCTGAATATGGGAGAAAATGGATCAGTAAGTAGAGGAATTATTGATTACCCCTACAACAGGTGAGAAGTGGGGACATGCTAAGAGGAATGCTTCTGATGGAGCCCAAGTTTTCTAGATTCTTCCAGTTATTGAGTCTGATAAAGGGAGGTGGTGGCTTGGATTAATGAGAAAGGGTCACTGAGTTGACAGCAACATCTTTGGGGCTTAGTATAAATTAAGAGTTTGGTGAAAAACTGAATGTCTTGCCCTGCAGGAACTGACAAAAGAGCCAGATGAAAGAGCCATTTTTCTCCTGGGCAAAGGGAATGAGTGAAAAAAAGCCAAAATATTCATTCTTATAAAAGTGGGGTGAATGGGAACATGGGAGGAAGGTGTAGACACAGAGAAAGATGAGTTTTCGTGTTTCATTCTCTAGCTGTGAATTATTTAACTTCTTTAAGTCTCACTTTTATTATCTATATAATGGTATTAATAGTAGTACCAACCTCTCAGAATTTTGGATTCACGTAAAGCATTTAATGTCACACTAAGCATTCAATAAATGTTAGCTGTGGTTTTCACTGAATAATATAAGATAGTGAAGGAGATGGGGATTCAAGTGGTCTTTCCTCTCTCTTTATTGCCTCTGTTGAGAACCTTCTAACTACTGTAAGGATCTAGCCCCTAGGATTGATATCACGGTGTAGAGGAAGGGAAGAGAAGGGACTTGCTGCTCAGTGGTGCTAGATAGAGAATTAAACTCTCCATTGTAAAAATGGGATAGACTGGGGTGAGCTCATGTGTTTAGAGAGAAGTCTGTTCTTGTCAGGTGATTGTCAGCTAGATTTCTTGAATAACTTCGTGGAGGTCTTAGAAGAAGTAAGTAGTAATAATAACTAAAGTTTGTTGATGTACTTGGTAGGTACCAGGCACTATTCTAAGTACTTTGTACTTAGTGTGGGCTTGGGTGAATTTATAGTAAAATTAATACCAAAAAACCCATGATGAACTAAATGCCAAAATTTTAAGTAATGATAGCATCACTAAAAGTGCCATGCTGAGCCATGTTGGAGCCTGAGGCAAAAGGAAAATTTAGTAACACTGATCTGCTATTTATTTAAATTTTTATATTTTGTTAGTTAAGGATTTTTTACATTAATTGTGATTTTATTTTTTTGTGATATGCGGGCCTCTCACTGCTGCGGCCTCTCCCGTTGTGGAGCACAGGCTCCGGACGCGCAGGCCCAGCGGCCATGGCACACGGGCCCAGCTGCTCCATGGCATGCGGGATCTTCCCGGACTGGGGCACGAACCCGCGTCCCCTGCATCAGCAGGCAGACTCTCAACCACTGCGTCACCAGGGAAGGCTTAATTGTGATTTTTAAAAATATAAGGCACCCAAATATTATTTATCTCAATTACTGAATTTTTGGCATCCCTGTCAATTTTGTGTCTAAGGAGAGTGCCTTACTTTTTGCCCCCTCTTCCCACCACTTCTGTGTATAAGAATTTGTTTAACCCCTCTTATACCCACTGTGGCAGGTCCTTTGTTAGCCATGTTTTCACATGTGAAAAAACCTGAAGCATAGGGAAGGTATGTACTAGTTTCCAATGGCTGCTGTAACAAATTACCACAAATTTGGTGACTTAAAGCAACACACATTTATTCTATTACGGTTCTGGAGGTCAGAAGTCCAATATCAGTTTCACTAGACTAAAATCAAGGTGCTGGCAGGGTCAAGATACATCGGGAGCCTCTAAGGGAGAAGCCCGTTCTTTGCTTTTCTAGTTTCTAGAGCCGTATGCTTTGCATGCTTGGGCTCTGTGCCCCTTCTTTCAGCTTCAAAGCCAAGGGCATAGCATCTTGCCTCAGTTGACACATGGTCTTCTTCTGTTGTAGTCAAATCTCCCTCTTATGAGGACACTTGTGATTACATTGAGGACTCACCCAGATAATCCAGGATAACTTCCAGCATCTCAAGGTCTGCCCCTTTAGTCACAACTGCAAAGTCCCTTTTGACATATAATGTGATGTTCACAGATTCTGATGATTAGGATGTGGACCTCTTTGAGGGATATTTATCAGCCTCCCATCAGCTGGATGGTAAGTGGCAATGTTCACATCAGACTGAGGCAGACGGGCTTCTGTGCCCTTTTGCTGGAGGCAGTGGATGTATCCTTCCTTAGGCCCAAGGGTTTGGTAAGGAGGCTGCAGAAAGAGTCCTACTTTATACTGTAGTCAGCATCAGGGCAAGATAGTGGGAGTCCTCTTCATCCTTGTCCCACATACAGAATCCTACTTGGAAGACAGGTACAGTGTTTGGAGCCATATTTATTTGACTCTTCCAGGTTACAAGATCTTATTTTATTCCCTAAGCTAGAAAGGCAGGAGGTTCTAGTAACAAGAGAAAATGGATGCCCATTTGTCTTTCATATGTGTATTTAACCTTCTTCCATTTGCCAGAAAATTTCTCTTTGGATATATCTGAAATACTTACTGCCTTGAGTCCATTTTCTTTAGTTCTTTTGTTGGGAAGATGGAAAATAATCACCTTCTACTATCTAAATGATAGCATTTATGATTTCAGTGACTAGAGAATTTTGCTTATTGTACACAAAGTAAAATGTAGTGAATATCTGGGAAAAACCCTGATTTATTGGCTGTTGGATCTCAACATATATAGTGAGGATAATCTTTATTTTCTGCCAGCAACTCTTTGCATGGACATCTGAGGAGCCTACCATTTAGGGCTGGTTTAGGCAAACTTCTCAAGGGTAAGGTTGTGAATGTCTTAGGCTTTGCAGGCCATGTAGTCTCTGTTACGACTACTAAGCTCTGTTGTATCACAAAAGCAGTTATAAACAATATGTAAATAAAGAGATGTGTGGCTGTGTTCTAATAAAACATTGTTTATGAACTTTGAACTTCATGTACTTTGTGACATGAAATATTGTTATTTATTATTATTATTATTATTATTATTATTTGCGGTACGCGGGCCTCTCACTGTTGCCATCTCTCCCGTTGTGGAGCACAGGCTCCAGATGTGCAGGCTCAGCGGCCATGGCTCACGGGCCTAGCCGTTCTGCAGCATATGGGATCTTCCCGAATCAGGGCACGAAACTGTGTCCCCTGCATCGGCAGGCGGACTCTCAACCACTGTGCCACCAGGGAAGCCCTGAAATATTCTTTTGATACTTCTGACATTTATAAACCATTCTTAACACATGGGCCATACAAAAGCATGTTGTAGGCTGTAGTTTGCTGAACCCAGACGTGGCAACCCTCATATTCTGTAACCTATTCCTGGATTATATCTTGATGATAAGGTGAAATAGGCTGGTATGACATTATCATAATTGAAGGGCCAGGTGTGTGTAGTGTTTCACCATCGATCTTGTCTAATATCCTATCCTAAAATCCATCAATGACTAACATAAACTGTTGAGATTTTATTTTATTTTATTTATTATTTATTTATTTATTTTAAACATCTTTATTGGAGTATAATTGCTTTACAATGGTGTGTTAGTTTCTGTTTATAACAAAGTGAATCAGCTATATGTATACATCTATCCTCTTATCTCCTCCCTCTTTTGTCTCCCTCCCTCCCTCCCTATCCCACACCTCCAGGTGGTCACAAAGCACTGAGCTGAACTCCCTGTGCTATGCGGCTGTTTCCCACTGCCTATCTATTTTACATTTGGTAGTGTATATATGTCCATGCCACTCTCTCACTTCAGCCCAGCTTAGCCTTCCCCCTCACAGTGTCCTCAAGCCCATTCTCCACATCTGTGTCTTTATTCCTGTCCTGCCCCTAGGTTCTTCATAACCATTTTCTTTTAAGATCCCACATATATATGTTAGCATACGGTGTTTTTTTTATCTTTCTTACTTCACTATGTATGACAGACTCTAGGTCCATCCACTTCACTACAAATAACTCAATTTCATTTCTTTTTTTTTTTTTTGCGGTACGTGGACCTCTCACTGTTGTGGCCTCTCCCGTTGCGGAGCACAGGCTCCGGATACGCAGGCTCAGCAGCCACGGCTCACAGGCCCAGCTGCTCCACGGCATGTGGAATCTTCCCAGACCGGGGCATGAACTAGCGTCCCCTGCATCGGCAGGCGGACTCTCAACCACTGTGCCACCAGGGAAGCCCTTGTTTCTTTTTATGGCTGACTAATATTCCATTGTATATATGTGTCACATCTTCTTTATCCATTCATCTGTCAATGGACACTTAGGTTTCTTCCATGTCCTGGCTAATGTAAATACAGCTACAATGAACATTGTGGTACATGACTCTTTTAGAATTATGGTTTTCTCAGGGTATACGCCCAGTAGGGGGATTGCTGGGTTGTAAGGTAGTTCTAGTTTTAATTTTTTAAGGAACCTCTATACTGTTCTCCATAGTAGCTGTATCAATTTACATTCCCAACCAACATTGCAAGAGGGTTCCCTTTTCTCCACACTCTCTCCAACAACTATTGTTTGTAGATTTTTTAATGACGGCCATTCTGACTGGTGTGAGGTGATACCTCATTGTAGTTTTGATTTGTATTTCTCTATTGATTAGTAATGTTGAGCATTCTTTCATCTCTTTGTTGGCTATCTGTATATCTTCTTTGGAGAAATGTCTATTTAGATCTTCTGCCATATTTGGATTCGATTTTTTGTTTTTTGATATTGAGCTGCATGGGCTGCTTGTAAATTTTGGAGATTAATCTTTTGTCAGTTGCTTCATTTGCAAATATTTTCTCCCATTCTGAGGGTTGTCTTTTCATCTTGTTTATAGTTTCCGTCACTGTGCAAAAGCTTTTAAGTTTCATTAGGTCAGATTTGTTTATTTTTGTTGTTATTTCCATTTCTCAAGGAGGTGAGTCAAAAAGGATCTTGCTGTGATATATGTCAAAGAGTGTTCTGCCTATTTATTCTCTAAGAGTTTTCTAGTGTCTGGCCTTACATTTGAGTCTTTAATCCAATTTGAGTTTATTTTTGTGTATAGTGTTAGGGAGTTTTTAAATTTCATTCTTTTACATGTAGCTGTCCAGTTTTCCCAGCAACACTTATTGAAGAGGCTGTCTTTTCTCCATTGTATATTCTTGCCTCCTTTAACAAAAATAAGGTAAGCATATGTGTGTGGGTTTATCTCTGGGTTTTCTATCCTGTTCCATTGATCTATCTTTCTGTTTTTGTGCCAGTACCATACTGTCTTGATTACTGTAGCTCGGTAGTATAGTTTGAAATCCTTGAGCCTGATTACTCCAGCTCCATTTTTCTTTCTCAGGATTGCTTTTGCTATTCAGGGTCTTTTGTGTTTCCATACAAATTGTGCAATTTTTTGTTCTAGTTCTGTGAAAAATGCCATTGGCAGTTTGATAGGGATTGCACTGAATCTGTATTGCCTTGGGTGGTATAGTCATTTTCACAGTGTTGATTCTTCCAATCGAAGACCATGGTATATCTCTCCATTTGCTGTATCATCTTTAATTTATTTCAGCAGTGTCTTTTTTTTTTTCTTAACATCTTTATTGGGGTATAATTGCTTTAAAATGGTGTGTTACTTTCTGCTTTATAACAAAGTGAATCAGTTATACATATACATATGTTCCCATATCTGTTCCCTCTTCCATCTCCCTCCCTCCCACCCTCCCTATCCCACCCCTCCAGGCAGTCACAAACCACCCGAGCTGATCTCCCTGTTCTATGCAGCTGCTTCCCACTAGCTATCTACCTTACGTTTAGTAGTGTATATATGTCAGTACCCCTCTCTCGCTTCGTCACAGCTCACCCTTCTCCCTCCCCATATCTTCAATCTGCTCTCTAGTAGGTCTGTGTCTTTATTCCTGTCTTACCCTTAGGTTCTTCATGACATTTTTATTTTCTTAAATTCCATATATATGTGTTAGCATACGGTATTTGTCTTTCTCCTTCTGACTTACTTCACTCTGTATGACAGACTCTAGGTCTATCCACCTCATTACAAATAGCTCAATTTCGTTTCTTTCTTTGGCTGAGTAATATTCCATTGTATATATGTGCCACATCTTCTTTATCTATTCATTGATGATTGGCACTTAGGTTGTTTCCATCTCCGGGCTATTGTAAATAGAGCTGCAATGAACATATTGGTACATGACTCTTTTTGAATTATGGTTTTCTCAGGGTATATGCCCAGTAGTGGGATTGCTGGGTCATATGCTAGTTCTATTTGTAGTTTTCAAGGCACCTCCATACTGTTCTCCATAGGGGCTGTACCAATTCACATTCCCACCAGCAGTGCAACAGTGTTCCCTTTTCTCCACACCCTCTCCAACACTTATTGTTTCTAGATTTTTTGATGATGGCCATTTTGACTGGCATGAGATGATATCTCATTGTAGTTTTGATTTGCATTTCTCTAATGATTAATGATGTTGAGCATTCTTTCATGTGTTTGTTGGCAGTCTGTATATATTCTTTGGAGAAATGTCTATTTAGGTCTTCCGCCCATTTTTGGATTGGGTTGTTTACTTTTTTGTTATTGAGCTGCATGAGCTGCTTGTAAATTTTGGAAATTAATTCTTTGTCAGTTGCTTCATTTGCAAATATTTTCTCCCATTCTGAGAGTTGTCTTTTAGTCTTGTTTATGGTTTCCTTTGCTGTGCAAAAGCATTGTAGTTTCATTAGGTGCCATTTGTTTATTTTTGTTTTTATTTCCATTTCTCTAGGACTTGGGTCAAAAAGGATCTTGCTGTGATTTATGTCATAGAGTGTTCTGCCTATGTTTTCCTCTAAGAGTTTGATAGTTTCTGGTCTTACATTTAGGTCTTTAATCCATTTTGAGCTTATTTTTGTGTATGGTGTTAGAGAGTGATCTAATCTCATACTTTTATATGTACCTGTCCAGTTTTCCCAGCACCAGTTAATGAAGAGGCTGTCCATTCTCCACTGTACATTCCTGCTTCCTTTATCAAAGATATGGTGACCATATGTGCGTTGGTTTATCTCTGGGCTTTCTATCCTGTTCCATTGATCTTTCTGTTTTTGTGCCAGTACCATACTGTCTTGATTACTGTAGCTTTGTAGTATAGTCTGAAGTCAGGGAGCCTGATTCCTCTAGCTCCGTTTTTTGTTCTCAAGATTGCTTTGGCTATTCGGGGTCTTTTGTATTTCCATACAAATTGTGAAATTTTTTGTTCTAGTTCTGTGAAAAATGCCAGTGGTAGTTTGATAAGGATTGCATTGAATCTATAGATTGCTTTGGGTAGTAGAGTCATTTTCACAATGTTGATTCTTCCAATCCAAGAATATGGTATATCTCTCCATCTATTTGTATCATCTTTAATTTATTTCATCAGTGTCTTATAATTTCCGCATACAGGTCTCTTGTATCCTTAGGTAGGTTTATTCCTAGATATTTTATTCTTTTTGTTGCAATGGTTAATGGGAGTGTTTTCTTAATTACTCTTTGAAATTTCTCATGTTTAGTGCATAGGAATGCCAGAGAGTTCTGTGCATTAATTTTGTATCTTGCTACTTTACCAAATTCATTGATTAGCTCTAGTAGTTTTCTGGTAGCGTCTTTAGGATTCTCTATGTATAGTATCATGTCATCTGCAAACAGTGACAGCTTTACTTCTTCTTTTCCGATTTGGATATATTTTATTTCCTTTTCTTCTCTGATTGCTGTGGTTAAGACTTCCAAAACTATGTTGAATAATAGTGGTGAGAGTGGGCGACCTTGTCTTGTTCCTGATCTTAGTGGAAGTGGTTTCAGTTTATCACCATTGAGAATGATTTTGACTGTGGGTTTGTCATATATGGCCTTTATTATGTTGAGGAAAGTTCCCTCTATGCCTACTTTCTGGAGGGTTTTTATCATAAATGGGTGTTGAATTTTGTCGAAAGCTTTCTCTGCATCTATTGAGGTGATCATATGGTTTTTCTCCTTAAATTTGTTAATATGGTTTATCACATTGATTGATTTTCGTATATTGAAGAATCCTTGCATTCCTGGAATAAACCCCACTTGATCATGGTGTATGATCCTTTTAATGTGCTCTTGGATCCTGTTTGCTAGTATTTTGCTGAGGATTTTTGCATCTATGTTCATCTGTGATATTGGCCTGTATTATTCTTTCTTGGTGACATCTTTGTCCTGTTTTGGTACCAGGGGTATGGTGGCCTTGTAGAATAGTTTGGGAGTGTTCCTCCCTCTGCTATATTTTGGAAGAGTTTGAGAAGGATAGGTGTTAGCTCTTCTCTAAATGTTTCATAGAATTCGCCTGTGAAGCCATCTGGTTATGGGCTTTTGTTCGTTTGGAAGATTTTAAATCATAGCCGAAATTTCAGTGCTTTTGATTGGTTTGTTTATATTTTCTATTTCTTCCTGGGTCTGTCTCAGAAGATTGTGCTTTTCTAAGAATGTGTCCATTTTTTCAAGGTTGTCCATTTTATTGGCATATAGTTGCTTGTAGTCATCTCTCATGATCCTTTATATTTCTGCAGTGTCAGTTGTTACTTCTTCTTCATTTCTAATTCTATTGATTTGAGTCTTCTCCCTTTTTTCTTGATGAGTCTGGCTAATGGTTTATCAATTTTGTTTGTCTTCTCAAATAACAAGCTTTTAGTTTTATTGATCTTTGCTATAATTTCCTTCATTTCTTTTTCATTTATTTCTGATTTGATCATTATGCTTTCTTTCCTTCTGCCAAATTTGGGTGTTTTTTTGTTGTTGTTCTTTCTCTAATTGCTTTAGGTGTAAGGTTAAGTTGTTTATTTGAGATGTTTCTTGTTTCTTGAGGTAGGATTGTATGGCTTTAAACTTACTTCTTAGAACTGCTTTTGATGCATCCTATAGGGTTTGGTTCATCGTGTTTTCATTGTCATTTCTCTCTAGGTACTTCTTGATATCCTCTTTGATTTCTTCAGTGATTTCTTGGTTATTAAGTAGTGTATTGTTTAGCCTATATGTGTTTGTATTTTTACAGATTTTTTCCTGTAATTGTTATCTAGTCTCATAGCATTGTTGTCAGAAAAGATACTCAATACGATTTCAATTTTCTTAGATTTACCAAAGTTTGATTTGTGACCCAAGATATGATCTATGCTGCAGAATGTTCCATGAGCACTTGAGAAATATGTGTATTCTGTTGTTTTTGGATGGAATGTCCTATAAATATCAATTAAGTCAATGTTGTTTAATATGTCATTTAAAGCTTGTGTTTCCTTATTTATTTTCATTTTGGATGATCTGTTCATTGGTGAAAGTGTGGTATTAAATTCCCCTATTATGATTGTGTTACTGACGATTTCCCCTTTTATGGCTGTTAGCATTTGCCTTATGCATTAAGGTGCTCCTATGTTGGGTGCATAAATATTTACAATTGTTATATACTCTTCTTGGATCGATCCCTTGATCATTATGTAGTGTTCTTCTTTGTCCCTTGTAATAGTCTTTATTTTAAAGTCTATTTGGTCTGATATGAGCATCGCTACTCTAGCTTTCTTTTGATTTCCATTTACATGGAATACCTTTTTCCATCCCCTCACTTTCAGTCTGTATGTGTCCCTAGGTCTGAAGTGGGCCCTTTGTAGACAGCATATGTAAGGGTCTCATTTTTGTTTCCATTCAGCCAGTCTATGTCTTTTGGTTGGAGCATTAATCCATTTACATTTAAGGTAATTATTGCTATGTATGTTCCTATTACCGTTTTCTTAATTGATTTGTGTTTGTTATTGTAGGTCTTTTCCTTCTCTTGTGTTTCCTGCCTAGAGAAGTTCCTTTAGCATTTGTTGTAAAGGTGGTTTGGTGGTGATGAATTCTCTTAGCTTTTGCTTGTCTGTAAAGGTTTTAATTTTTCCTTTGAATCTGAATGAGATCCTTGCTGGTTAGAGTAATTTTAGTTGCAGGTTTTTCCCTTTCAGGACTTTAAATATGTCCTGCCATTCCCTTCAGGCTTGCCGAGTTTCTGCTGAAAGTTCAGCTGTTAACCTATGGAGATTCCCTTGTATAATATTTGTTGTTTTTCCCTTGCTGCTTTTAATATATTTTGCATTTAATTTTTGATAGTTTGCTTAATATGTGTCTTTGTGTGCTTCTCCTTGGAATTATCCTGTATAGGACTCACTGCACTTACTGGACTTGATTAACTATTTTCTTTCTCATATTAGGGAAGGTTTCAAATATAATCTCTTCAAATATTTCCTCAATCTCTTTCTTTTTCTCTTTTTCTTCTGGGACCCCTATACTTTGAATGTTGGTGTGTTTAATGCTGTCCTAGCGGTCTCTGAGAATGTCCTCTAATCTTTTAATTTCCTCTTCTTTATTCTGCTCTGCAGTAGTTATCTCTATTGTTTTATCTTCCAGGTCACTTATCCTTTCTTCTGCCTCAGTTATTCTGCTATCAATTCCTTTTAGAGAATTTTAAATTTCATTTATTGTGTTTTTCATCATTGTTTGTTTGCACTTTAGTTCTTCTAGGTCCTTTTTCAAGGTTTCTTTTATTTTCTCCATTCTTTTCCCAATACTTTGGTTCAATTTTACTATCATTACTCTGAATTATTTTTCAGGTAGACTGCCCATTTCCTCTTCATTTGTTTGGTCTCATGGGTTTTTACCTTCCTCCTTCATCTGCTGTGTGTTTCTCTGTCTTCTTATTTTACTTAACTTACTGTGCTTGGGGTCTCCTTTTTGAAGCCTGCAGGTTCTTCGTTCCCTTTGTTTTTGGTGTCTGCCCCCAGAGGCTACAGTTGGTTCAGTGGGCTGTGGAGGCTTCCTGGTGGAGGGGACCGGTGCCTGTGTTCTGGAGGATGAGGCTGGAACTTGTCTTTCTGGTGGGCAGGACCACATCCGTTGGTGTGTTTTGGGGTGTCTGTGACCTTATTATGATTATCGGCAGCCTCTGATGCCTAAAATCTCTGCTAATGGATGAGGTTGTGTTCCTGTCTTGCTAGTTGTTTGGCATAGTGTGTCCAGCACTATAGCTTGCTGGACATTGAGTGGAGCTGGGTCTTTGCCTTGAGATCGAGATCTCTGGGAGAGCTTTCACCATTTAATATTACGTGGAGCCAGGAGGTCTCTGGTGGACCAGTGTCCCTAATTCGGCTTTCCCACCTCAGAGGCACAGGTCTGACACTCGGCCAGAGCGCCAAGACCTTGTCAGCCACATCGCTCAGAAGAAAAGGGAGACAAAATGGAAGAAAGAATAAAAGAAGAAAATAAAATAGGGTTATTAAAATAAAAAAATAATTATTAAAAATAAAAACATTTAAAAGTAATAAAAAAAGAAAGAGAGCAACCATACTAAAAAACAAATCCACCAATGATAAGAATCACTAAAAATTATACTAAAAAATCGAAAATAAAGAAAAAATGGACAGACAGAACCCTAGGATAAATGGTAAAAACAAAGTTATACAGACAAAATCACACAAAGAAGCATACACACTGTCAAAAAGGGAAAAAGGAAATAAATATGTATATTGTTGCTCCCCAAATCCACTGCCTCAATTTTGGCATCATGCATTGTCTATTCAGGTATTCCACAGATGCAGGGTACATCAAGTTCACTGTGGAGATTTAATCCGCTGCTTCTGGGGCTGCTGGGAGAGATTCCCTTTCTCTTCTTTGTTCGCACAGCTCCCGGGTTTCAGCTTTGGATTTGGACCCGCCTCTGCGTGTAGGTTGCCTGAGGGCATCTGTTCTTCGCTCAGAGAGGACAGGGTTAAAGGAGCAACTGCGTCGGGGGCTCTGGCTCACTCAAGCCGGGGGGAGGGAGGGGTGCGGATGCAGGGCAAGCCTGCAGTGGCAGAGGCCAGCGTGACGTTGCACCAACCTGAGGCGCGCCGTGCGTTCTCCCGGGGAAGTTGTTCCTGGATCACGGGACCCTGGCGGTGGCGGACTGCACAGGTTCCTGGGAGGGGAGGTGTGCAGAGTGACCTGTGCTTGCACACAGGCTCCTTGGTGGCTCCAGCAGCAGCCTTAGCATCTCATGCCCGTCTCTCATGTCTACACTGATAACCGCGGCTCTTGCCCGTATCTGGAGCTCATTTAGGCGGTGCTCTGAATCCCCTCGCCTCGCAAACCCCGAAACAATGGCCTCTTGCCTCTTAGGCAGGTCCAGGCATTTTCCCTGACTCCCTCCCGGCTAGCCGTGGCACACTAACCCCTTCAGGCTGTGTTCACGCAGCAGCCCCAGTCCTCTCCCTGCATCCGACCGAAGCCTGAGCCTCAGCTCCCAGCCCCACCCCGCCCCGGTGGGGGAGCAGACAAGCCTCTCGGGCTGGTGAGTGCTGGTCGGCACCGATCCTCTGTGCGGGAACCTCTCCCCTTTGCCCTCCGCACCCCTGTGGATGCGCTCTCCTCCGCGGCTCCAAAACTTCCCCCTCCTCCACCCGCAGTCTCCGCCCGCGAAGGGGCTTCTAGTGTGTGGAAACCTTTCGTCCTTCACAGCTTCCTCCTACTGGTCCAGGTCCTGTCCCTATTCTTTTGTCTCTGTTTTTTCTTTTGCCCTACCAATTGCATGGGGCGTTTCCTGCCTTTTGGGAGGTCTGAGGTCCTCTGCCAGTGTTCAATAGGTGTTCTGTAGGAGTTGTTCCACATGTAGATGTACTTCTGATACGTTTGTGGGGAGGAAGGCGATCTTCACTTCTCACTCCTCTGCCATCTTGAAGGTCTCCCTGTTGAGATTTTAAAACAGCCCTTTTTCCATTTGGTTTATTCTTCTGCCTCCATATCATTGTTCAACTCTGACAACCACCCTGCTCCCAGGCTTCTCCCCACTTCTCCTATATGCACCTATATTGTTTCTGTACATTTTTGCCTCTTTGCTCTCTCCCACTCGAATGTAAGGTCCTTGAAAAGTGAGAGCAAGGAATCAGTAATCTTTGCCCCTTGTGTGCACTTATCACAGTGATAGTTGGAGATCCATGAATGTTACTTACATATAAATTCTCCTCCAAAATGACATGTTGAAGTTGAGACCCAACAAAAATAAATAGAGATACTATTCCCTCTGTTTTGTTTTCATATGTCACACACTTTTGACCCAATTCATAATAAAAAGCAAGAATGGGTATATCTGCACTTGAACATACTGCTTTCGGGAAACAAGACTTCATTTTCTCAGCCTTGAGTCATTCATCATACTGGCTCTACACTCTGCTAATCTGAAAATAAAACAAAAGGAAACAGCTGGTCCTGAGACAAACCAGAGTATGAAAGAACACACAATCAGATGGTAAAGAAAGGGTGAAACACACACAGGCTAATTCATACAGTGGTCAATTTATGGTGCCATTGCATTCTGATTACAAAGATCTACTTCCAGAGAAACTGCTCTTGATGTTAAAAGATCTCCAGTCCACTGAAAAGAAAAAGACTTTTCCAAATACTTAAAATGACTTCCTTGTTATTTGGAAAATATTTTTCTGCAATGTCTGAGTCCTAGCATCAGCAAAGAAAGAATTTATTCAGAAGTATAAAAGGATTTAAAATTTCTTCAGTTCTCCTTTCATTCTGTTTAAGATGTGGGTCATGTCTTTGAAGAATTGTTATCTATAGGTTGTCATGGGGTAGTTAACAGTATACAAGAGCAGTTGCTACCATAGTGAGGGGAGCCATATGTCATAAAAATTTGGTTTGGATGGATGTAGCAATAGCACATGTACACAAAATAGTTTGTTCATGTTAAGCCAAAGATATCAATGAACAATTAAAAATTCAGCTGTGTGCAAAGGGCAGTCACCTTGCTCTGTGAGCAGTAGTGCATGAGGGCCAGGAAGTTAAAAGGCTTAAGCACACACCCAAAACTGTCCAAGCTACTTTATTGTTTAAGTGAAATAAAATTCAAACACAAATAGCCAGAAGGGTAAAATTTAAATTAAGCTTCAAAATCATTTTGTGTTTTAACCATCTATGATGTTCTTAGCACTACAAATAAGTCTACTTTCTTTAGAAGCCTAGAAAAATAATCTAATACAAAAAGCTCCCCTGACTTCATCTTCTTCCTTTACATGCTCTGCACATGTTCACTTTGAAATAAAAGTTTGACCAAGATCCAAAGGAACATGATGTAACTACCTAGGAAGAGTTTAGTTTCTAAGCCATGGTGACCATTGCCAATGACGGCCTTCTCCAAAATGAGATCTTGTTTGCAGAAAGATTTCAAGCCAATATTGCTGTGCTTTCACTTGTTAGGTGGCTGCATTGAGAACTGTCTTGCAAAACAGACATCTGCAAGGGAATCATTAGGATTCCTCTTCACTGTTTTCTGGCTTTACGTGTTCAATAAACATTTCTGTAGACTGTTTTTTCCTTGGCACAGTTGTGTAACTGATTTCCAGTCAGGGAATGGATGTGAATGGGCAGGATGTTTCTCTGAACAATTGAGCTTTTATCCATTGAGTCAGAGACCACCTGTAAAAATTCTCCTCTATGGAGGGAGGTTGGGACTTACATTGGCGAGAGCCTCATTGGTCTGGAAATTCCATGCTTTCTCTCCGAGGCCAAGAATCCTTCTGTCTTCTGAAAGTTTTAGGGTCATTCCCCAAAGGAAAATTCAATTTCCAAAAGTTTGAAATTAAGGGAGCGAGCTAAATGTAAAATGTTGAATGGAATAAGTAAAAAGTCATGTTTTCATGGGGAATATAACCGGGTCATAAATACTATGGGCTGTGAAGTAAAGGTCTCAAGTCTCTCTTCCCCCATAATCCACACAAAAATAAATACTTTCTTGTATAAATATCTATCATGTGTGTTATATAGATGTTTCTTTAACAGAAACAGCTGATAGCATTTAAGAAAGATATTCATACAGAATTCTATACACAGAATTAGTAAGAGGAAAAAACAGGAAAAGGTGAAAAAAAGGAAGTCTAGCCGGCAGGTTTTATGAACAGATGCAGTTCCTTCAGGCAAATCTGGTGAAAGGGACCACGGCTGCTTCAGGGTCACCTGGGGAGCACTGGGGTCTCTAGGATGCCTTGCCCACATCAGGCAGCAGGGCTAAGTCACTCAGATAAATCATCTCCTCAGGCCAACAGAAGTTTCTTTGTTGAGCCTAGACTTTGCATTTTTGCTTTGAAAGAATTCTATGTGCTTATTTCTTTTGACTTGACAGTGCTTTCTCCTTAGGCTGAGGCAAAAAGAAAAAAAAATATTTCATAGTAGTCAGGAGAGACAGGAAGATGTTCCTCTGTGCCTTTGTGACTGAGTGGTTTTAAAAATCCACCTAGAATTGCTTTGATATTCTTCTTATCGGGAAGTGGAGTCTCTGTCTGAACCCTTGAACATCGGCAGAGCTTCATGACTGACTTGCTGAATAGAACAGTTATGCTGTGTGAATTCTAAGCCTAGGATAGTGCCATGTGGCTTTTGTGGTTTCTTTTTGGGACAGTTGCTCTGGGAGTCTTCAGCTATTTTGAGACAATGTGAAGAGACATTGCGTAGTAAAGGATTAACTCAGCAGGTCCAGTTTTCCAAACTCTGAACACTGGAAAGAAAAGTTGGCCTCTGCTTACCTCTTGGGAGGTAACCTCTAAGTCTTTGGGCTATCCTGCCTATAAAGATTATATTTGTTTACCTGGGTCTTGGGCTATGCCAGGTAGTTAATGCCAGTAATGTGATTTATGCTGGGGACCTTGGGCTGCAGTCTCAGCTCTGGAGAGCTAAGGTCACCCATGCAGATGGTCACTCATGCCAACATGACTGATCCTTAATAAAAATACCAGACACCAAGGCTTAGGTGAGCTCCCCAGGTTGGCAATACTTCATGAGTATTGCCAAACATTGCTGGAATTAAGTGTTGTCCACATGACTCCACTGGGAGAAGACAACTGGAAACTTGTCCCTAGCACCTTCTGGATTCTTTCCTATACACCTTTTGTCCATTGCTGATTTTAGTCTGTATCCTTCTGCTGTAATATACCATAATTATGGGTATAAAAATTCTGCCAAGTTCTGTGACTCCTTCTAGTAGATACTTGAATTCTACAGAATGTAGCTTTTGGCTATGACCTATGAAATTATTTGGTCCAAACATCTCCCAGGGAACAGCTTAAGCTCAATCATACATATGGTAGATGAGGAAACTGACAGTTGAAGACCTTAGGTGACAATTTCAAGCTCATACCAGTCACTATCTCCTCATAGAACTATATTTGAACCTCTCCAGAAAGTCCTGCATGACACTACTCCAATGGGGCATTCATGGGTTTGTCATTTCATTTGACACTGTGTCCACTGTGATTTGGCTGATAGTGAAGCCAAATATATTTTCAGAATTTCAGTGTAGTTTCAAGGCCAAAATTTCCCCTTATTTTGTGGCTTGGGCTGTCAGCAGGTACAACAGTGATATGCTTTAACTTTTCATCCTGCCCCCATGGTCAGGTGTGCCATTCACTTATTCATGCATTTATTTATTAACTTGTGTTTGTGACAAAGAACACTGCAAAATATATTTTTTAAAAGTATGAAAGACTATGTGTGTCCCATCCTGGACATTACGGTTACTCTTTTCCTGTATGTTTCTGTCTCTGCTACTGACCCATCAAAGGGTCTGCCCCACTGGGGATGACTGTGATGTTTCTGACAGTTCTTGAAGGGCAGTTTTGACTCCATAAACAATATTGCACATTTTATTTAAGAGGTTTAGAACTACTTTGCATAGTAAGTGCCTCTGTTTGTCAGAGAAGGGGGAAGGTTTGGTTTTGGAAGAAAACAGGCACAAGGAGAAATTTCAGAGGCTGACAACTTCCTTCAGCTCCCTTTTCCCCTTTATATAAAGTATATAGCCTCCCATATAAATTAGGAATCTAATCAGAATGGTATGCTCCACTTAACTGGGACAGGTTTAATTGGGAAATCCGCTTAATCAGGACATCTCCCAGGGAACTGATTTAGGCCCGATGATACATAATGGCTATGATTGCAGCTTAAAGGAGGCAGTAATTCTCTTTAATTGAGACACTTTCAGGTAATTTAGTGCTGCTTGAGACTATGTGTATGTGAATGTATATGTGACTATGGTTTCTCTGATGCAGTTTGTTTGTTTTTCTATAGTAAGGTGTGCAGGACTCAGACAACAGCATACATCAGTTCAGCACTGTCCCAGGTACTCATCCCTATTCAAAAAACAAAAGAGATTAGATTTTTTGCAAAGAACTGCCATGCTCCTTTCAACAATTGGAACTGGTATTTCGGCCCATTTCTGGGTGCTATTATGGACTAATTAGCATTTCCTTTGTAACTAGTTTCAGGGGTTTTTGCAGGCATTAGACGAGATTTCCTTTCCACTTTTTGAGTCTTGTTCCTCCTTTGCTTCTGAGTGGCCTTCCTGCTGTGACATTATACAAAATCCTGTAGGTTGATCTAACTTTTGTGGGGTAGAGCAGAATTTGAGAATCATTTTTACCAGATGCTATGGTTTGAATTATGTTCCCCAAAATTCGTATATTGAAGACTTAACCCTTAATGTGATAGTATTTGGAGATGGAGCCTTTAGGAGGTTATTAGGTTTAGATAAGGCCATGAGGGTAGAGTCCTCATGATGGAAGTAGTGTCCTTTATAAGGGACATCAGGAGTGACATCATCACTTGTCTTTGATATCAAGAAGACATCACTCATTTTTGTCTTCCCCACAACAACAGTAATTCAGCATCTATCAATAGACAATAGTGCCTCTGTGAGAACTGTGAGATCAGAACTATATAGCAAGGGATCCAGGAGGAATCTCACCCTCCTATGTAGCTGGTAATAGGCATACAGATCTTGATCCCTGTTGACGATTCCTCATTGGTCCTTGATCTGGCTCTAGCACCTCTTGGCTGTGGTGCAGGAGACCCTGGAAAACACTCTTTTAGACAATCACACATGAATGAGGGACACTTGGTGGAGACCCAGGTGTCCAGAGAAGTTTCAGCACACTGTTGGAGCAAAAATTTACAAGTTTAGACACATTGGAGAGGGCACATAGTAAAGACTAGAAGAGGTAACTGCTATTTCAAATGTGAAGACAACAATGCAAAACTTCAAGGAACATGAAAAATCAAGGATACATGTTACCACCAAATGATCACAGTAATCTTTCTGTAACTGATGAGAAAGGCATGGAGAGCTTTGATTTACCTGATAAAGAATTCAAAGTAGCTGTTTTAAGGAAACTCAATGAGCTATAACACAGAAAGACAATTCAGCAAAATCAGGAAAACAATATGGAAACAAAATAGAAGTCATAAAAAAGAATCAAATGGAAATTCTTGAGCTGAAGAATACAATAAATGAAAAAAAAATGTAATGTAGAACATCTACAGAAGAATGGATAAAGCAGATGAAAAATTTGTGAATTAGAAGGTAAGACTTTTGAAATTATCCATTAAGAAGAGAAAAAGGGAAAAAAGAGTAAAAGAGTGAAGAAAGACTCCACGATCTATAGAACACCATAAAAGAACCAATTTGCAAGTTATTTGAGTTCCAGAAAGAGAAAAAAAGGGAGAAAGGGGCAGAAAGCTTATTTAAAGAAATAATGGCTGAGAAATTTCCAAATCTGGAGGGAAATTGGGATATCCAAGTTCATAAAGGTCACCAAACAAAATCAATTTAAAGAGATTCTCTCTACATTATAGTAAAACTGTCAAAAGTCAAATATGATGAGAAAATCTTAAAAACAGCAAGAGAAAAGAAACTTGTAACTTACAAGGGAACCCCTCACAAGGCTATCAGTGGATTTCTCAGCAGAAAACTTACAGGCCAGGAAAGAATGAGATGATGTATTTAAAGAGCTGAAAGACAAAAGAAAAGAAAGAACTGCCAACCAAGTACAATCTACTTGGTAAAATTATCCTTCAGAAATGAAGGCAAGATAAAGACTATACCAGAAAAACAAAAGCTGAGGGAATTCATCACCGCTAGATCAGCCTTACAAGAAATGCTAAGAGGAGTTCTTCAAGATGAAATAAAAGGAAAGTAATTAATAACATGAAAATATATAAAAATATACAACCCCACTGTTAAAGGTGACTACATAGTCAGATTCAGAATACTCTAATACTGCAATATGGTGGTGTGTTAACCACTTAACTCTAGTATAAAGGTTAAAGGACAAGAGCATTAAAAATAATTATAGCTACAATGATGTGTGATTGAATACACAATATCAAAAGAGGTAAATTGTAACATCAAAAACCTAAAAGGATAGAATTTTTCATGTGATCGAAGTTAAGTTGTTGTCAGCATAAAATAGACTGTGATATCTATAAGATGTTTTATGTAAGCTTCATGGTAACCACAAAGGAAAAACCTATAGTAGATCTACAAAATATAAAGAGAAGGGAATCAAAGATTCCACAAGGGAAAATCACCAGTTCATAAAGGAAGGCAATAAGAGAGAAAGGAAAAAGAGAACTGTAAAACAGCCAGAAAACAATAGATGGCATTATAAGTCCTTACCTATCAATAATTACTCTAAATGATAAAATGGTAAGACCCAGCTACATTCTGTCTACAAGAGACTCACTTCAGCTTTAAAGACATACATAGGCCGAAAGTGATGGGATGAAAAAAGAATATTTCCTGCAAGTGGTAACCAAAAGAGAGCAAGAGTAGCTATATTTATATCAGTCAAAATAGACTTTAAGCACAAAATGATAACAGGAGACAAAGAATGTTGTTATTTAATGATGAAGAGGATATAGCAATCATAAATACATATGTACCCAATGTTGGAGCACCTAAGTATCCCTGATGAATATGAATGTAAAAATTCTTGACAAAATACTAGCAAACCAAATTCAACAGCACATTAAAAGGATCATACACCATGATCAAGAGGAATATATCTTTGGGCTGCAAAGATGTTTCACCATACATCAATAAATGTGCTATACCACATTTATAGAATTAGAGATAAAATCATATTATCATCCTAATATATGCGAAACAATCATTTGACAAAATATAACATCCTTTCATGATAAAAACTCAACAAGTTGGCTATAGAAATAACATAACTCAACACAACATAGACCACATGTGACAAACCCACAGCCAACATCATACTCAATGGTGAAAGGTTGAAAGCTTTTCCTCTAAGATCAGAAACACAACAAGGGTCCCACTTTCATGACTCCTTTTCAACATAGCACTGGAAGTCCTAGCCAGAAAAATCAGGCAAGGAAAAGAAATAAAAGACATACAAGTCAGAAAGGAAGAAGTTAAATTGTCTTTGTTTGCAGATGATATAATTTTATATGTAGAAAATCTTAAAGACTCCCCTCAAAAAAAAAATCTGTTAAAACTAATTAGCAAATTCAGTAAAGTTGCAAGATACAAAATCAATATATAGAGAAAAATGTTGCATTTCTATACACTAACTATGAAGTATATGAAAAAGAGGTAAAGAAAATAATCCCATTCACAATAGCATCAAAAAACAATAAAATACTTAGGAATTAATTTAACCAAGGATGTGAAAGATCTGTACTCTGAAAATTATAAGACTTTGATGAAAGAAATTGAAGAAAACACAAATAAATGAAAAGATGTCTCATGTTCATGGATCAGAAGAATTAATATTATTAAAGCATCCATACTACCCAGAACCATCTATAGACTCAATGCAATTCCTATCAAAATTCCAATGGCATTTTTCATGGAAATAGGAAAAATAATCCTGAAATTTGTATGGAACCATGAAAGAATCCAATAGCCAAAACAACCCTGAGAAAAAAGAACAAAGCTGGAGCATCACATTTCCTGATTTCAAGCAATACTATAAAGCTATAGTAATCAAAATGGTATTGTACTATCATAAAATAAAGCACATAGTCTAAAGGAACAGAATCTAGAGTCCAGAAATAAACCCTGAATATAGGACAAACTAATATTTGACAAAAGAGCCAAGAATACTCAAGGGAAAATGATAGTTGCTTCAGTAAATGGTAGTGGAAAAACTAAATAACCATAGGCAGAAGAATGAAATTGGTCCTCTATCTTATACTACTCACACAAATGAACTCAAAATGAATTTACTTAAACGTAAAACCTGAAATCAATAAACTAGAAGAAAACAGGGGGAATGCGTCTTCATATTGGCCTTGGCAATGATTTTTTGGATATGACATGAAAGGCAAAAGGAAAAATCAAGTGGGGCTACATCAAATTAAAAAGCTTCTGCACAGAAAAGGAAACAATCAACAAAATGAAAAGGCAACCTATGGAATGGGAGAAATTGGGCTTAATATTAAAAATATATAAAGAACACATGCAACTCAATAGCCAAAAAACCAAATAATCTGATTTTAAAATGAGCAGAGGTACCGAATAGATGTTTTTTCAGAGAAGACATACAAATGGCCAACAAGCACGTGAAAAAATGCTCAGCACTACTAACCATCAGGGAAATGCAAATCAAAACCACAATGAGGTGCCATCTCATACCTTTTGGAATGGCTATTATTAACAAGACAAGTGATTAGTGTAGGTGAGAATGTGGAGAAAAGGGAACCTTAGGTACTTTTGTGGAAATGTAAGTTGGTATAGCCACTGTGGAAAATGGTGTGGAGTTTCCTCAAAAAATTAAAAATAGAGCTATCATATGAGAGCAATTCCACTTCTGGGTATTTTTTCAAAGGAAATGAAATCAGGAGCTCAAAGAGATAGCTGCACTTCCATCTTCATTACAGCATTATTCTCAATAGCCAATATATGGAAAAAACCCATGCCTGTATACAGATGAATAGATAAAGAAGATATGGTATATCACTCAGTCGTGAGAAAGAAGGAAATCCTGCCATTTGTAACAATGTGGATGTACCTTGAGAGCACTATGCTAAGTGAACTAAGTCAGACAGAGAAAGATAAATACTGCATGGTAGCACTTATATGTGGAATCTAAAAAGACCAAACTCACAGAAACAGAGAGTAGAATGGGGGTTCCTGGGGTCTGGGAGGAAGAAATGGGGAGATGTTTGTCAAAGGGTACAAATTTTCAGTTATAAGATGAATACATTTTGAGAATCTAATGTACAGCAAGGTGATTATAGTTAACAATACAGTTTTATATATTTGAAAGTTGCTGTGAGAGTAGATCTTAAATGTACCCATCACAAAAAAGAAATGGAAATTATGTGATGTGATGGAGATGCTAGCTAATGCTACCACAGTAATCATTTCCCAATATTTAACTGTATTAAACCCCAGGTTGTACACCTTAAACATACACAATGTTATATGTCGATTATAGCTCAATAAAGCTGGGGATAAAAAAAGAAACAGCAGAAAGCTTGCTCTCTCTCTCTCCCCCCGCCTGACCATCTGAGATCACAGTGAGAAAGTAGCCATCTACAAGCAAGGAACAGAGCCCTCATTAGAACCCAGCAATGCTGGACCCTGATCTAGACTTCCAACCCCCAGAACTATAAGAAATAAATATCTGTTGGTACATGTTACAATTATCACTATTAGCCTATGCATGAAACTCTCTAAATTGATTAATTTACTTATTCAGTCACATATTTATCTATTTCCTTTTACCCCATACACAGTCTCATTCTTCTGCTTGTTCTTCCTCTACAGCTTCACATTATAAAATGTTTAATGTTTAAGGCACGTGGTTCATAGACAGCCATCTTCTTGTTGTGTCCTCATACAATGGAAGAGATGAGGAAGCTCACTGAGATCTCTTTTCCATGGTCACTAATCCCATTCAGGAGGGGTTTGCCCTCATGACCTAATTACCTCCCTAAAGCCCCTCCTTTAAATACTATCCCATTGGAGATTAGGTTTCACACATGAATTTTGGGGAGACACATGCATTTAGTCTATTGCATACTCAGTGGTGTGCATCTATCACATTTTATCTATTATATTAGTTAAGGTAACATTACTCATGTAACCAGTAAACTCTGCCCATTTCAGGGGCTTAACAAAGTATCAGATAGTTAATGAAGTTGAAACTGAATTAATAGTCCAAAGTTGGTGCTCTTAGTCATGTAGTTTTTCTCCAAGGGGTGATTCAGGAACCTAGGCTCCTTCCATCTTGTAGCTCCACAATATTCAACACATGGATCCCATCCTGCTCTAGGGATTTTCCTCATTCAAGCCAGCTGGCTGGAGGAAGGAGCAGGAAAGGTTGCACTGAGGAGGTTTTTATGGCTGGGTCTGAAAGTGGTCTATTAAATTGTGGCCAAACATTCCATTTTCTGGAATTCAGCCATGGGTTTACACCTAATCTCAAGGGGATGCTAAGAAATGTGCTTCTTTTCTACTGGAAGATGAAGAAAAAGGCTTGGTGATAAGCCAGCAGTTTCTTATACATGTATCTCCTTTCTAAAGGATTGACAGCCAATTGCCTCCAAAAATAATGCTGCAGTTAACCTCCCCTTTCTTATACTCTGTGCCAAAATATTTTTAATTCATAAACCCAGGGATGGAATGGCTAGGTCATTGGACATGTCTATGCTCCCTTTGATCAAGAAGTGTCATTTTGTACTCTGGACAATCAACACCAGTCTGCTCTCACCAGCAGTGAATAAGGATGACTCTATCCCCACATCTCCATCAATATTGTTTCAGCTTTCCTTTTTGGTAGACTAATATGTATACAGAAATATATCATTGTAATTTTAATTTTTCCAATGTCTAATGATTTTGGACATCTCTTCATATGCTTGTTAACCCTTGGGTTTCCACCTCTGTAAATTGCCTAGCTGTATTCTTTGCTTATTTTTTTTTTTTTCCATTTTGGTTCTTGTCCCTTTTTTGACTTGAAAAATATTTTTGATTTAAATTTGTTTATTTATTCTCTCTCTCTCTCTCTTTTTTTTTTTTTTTGGCCACACTATATGGCATGCTGAATCTTAGTTTCCCAATCAGGGATTGAACCCGTGCCCCTGAAGTGGGAGCATAGAGTCTTAGCCACTGGACCACCAGGGAAGTCCTTATTCCTTTTTAAAAAACTGCTATTAAGGAGTCTTTCTTCTCTTCAAGATCGCACTTTTAACATTTAGAGTCCACCCTTCAAGTGTTGGTGTGCAGACATTCACTTTTATTTTCTCCACATAGTGAATAATTTTTGATTACGTCATCTATGGAACAATCTTTCCTTTAGCCTTACCCATCAATTTATGGTTCCAGCCCTATCATATATTAACTTCTCATATAAATGTGCATCTTTCTCTTTTCCTGCTTTATTTTTGTTTTGTTTTGTTCTGTTTTGCCAATATCATCCCGATTTTTCTAACTGTGACTTTCAGGTATGTCGACATCAGGTACATTGAGTTTCCTCTTTCCTCTTCTTTTTAAAGGTTGACTTAGCTACATGTGGGCTTTTATTCTCCCACATAAATAGGCATATGTCTATTCAATTCTTCAAAGAAATCTAATTTTGGTTGGGATGCTATTATATTTGTAGATTAAATTGTAGACCATTAACAGTTTTATAATATTAAGTCTTCCTACTTAGGAGCCTGAACTCTCTCTCCATAGAACTTACCTTCTATGTCCTTTATTAGCATTTAAAAATTTTATCTATTTTCTTGTGAATTTTTGGTTAACTTAGTTTCAAGATAGTTTATAATTTTATTGTTATTATGAATAAATCTTATCTGTATTACATGTTCTAAGTAATTATCGTTGGTGTAGAACAATACTACTGATTTTTGTAGTTTGACCACATATCTGGCAGTTATAATAAATTCACTCTAATTACTTTAATAGTTTGTCTATTGAGATTGATGGTTTTCCTAGGTAGATGATTACAGTATTTACAAATAACATTTTATTTCTTTCCATAACACTTATAAGCTCTTTATCTCTCTCTCACTTTTTCTATATTTTTTGCTGTTTAATACTAGATTAAATAGTAATTCTATTAGTGAATAGCCTTGTTTGTTCTCATTCTTATAGGAAATACATGTAAAGTTTCTCATTAAGCATAATGTTTGACATCTGTAGTCTTGGCATTTAATCTTTATTAAACAGAGAGTTTCTTCCTATTTTTCTCATATAAGAGGCTTTTAAAAATATACTAAAATAGAATCTTATTCATTGCTCTTATTTTGCATTACTTGGGTTGTTAATATATCTATTTTTTCACTAGTCTATTAATATGGTAAGTTATATTGATTTATTTTATATTTGAAAACTCCTTGTATTCCTTAGATAAACCCAGCTTGTTCATGATATATCATGAACTTCAAAGATAAAACAAGTGGTATTGCTGCTGGATGCAGGACTACTGAAAATCAAGCCTATGAAAATAAGGCCTCAGTTTATCCAATCTTTTGTTTTATCCTCCATCTTTCTCTGCATACAAAGTTATGTTTTTTTTTTTTGCCATTAAGAAACTTTTTAAAACACTAGGGCTCAGTTAAAAAGATTATTTTTTTTAAAAAAATCTATTTTATAAAACATTTTATTTTATATTGGAGTATAGCTAATTAACAATCTTGTGATAGTTTCCGGTGTACAGCAAAGTGATTCAGTTATACATATACATGTATCTATTCTTTTGCAAATTCATTTCCCATTTAGATTGTTACATAATATTGAACTGTGTTCCGTGTGCTATACAGTAAGTCCTTGTTGGTAATCCATTTTAAATATAGCAGTGTGTACATGTCAGTCTTAAATCTCTAACTATCCCTTTCCCCCACCTTTCCCCCCGGTAACCATAAGTTCATTCACTAAGTCTATGAGTCTGTTTCTGCTTTGTAAATAAGTTCATTTGTATCATTTCTTTTTAGATTCCACATAAAGGCGATATCATACTATATTTCTCTTTCTCTGTCTGATTTACTTCACTTAGTATGACAATCCCTAGGTCAATCCATGTTGCTGCAAATGACATTATTCCATTCTTTTTAATGGCTGGGAAATATTCCATTGTATATATGTACCACATCTTCTTTATCCATTCCTCTGTTGATGAACATTTAGGTTGCTTCCATGTCTTGACTATATTAAACAGTGCTGCAATAAGCATTGGGTGCATGTATCCTTTTGGACCATGCTTTCCTCTGGATATATGCCCAGGAGTGGGATTGCAGGATCATATGGTAGCTCTATTTTTAGTTTTTTTTTTTTTTTTTTTTTTAGTGGTACGAGGGCCTCTCACTGTTGTGGCCTCTCCCATTGCGGAGCACAGGCTCTGGACGCACAGGCTCAGCAGCCATGGCTAACGGGCTCAGCCGCTCTGTGGCATGTGGGATCTTCCCGGACCGGGGCACGAACCCATGTCCCCTGCATCGGCAGGTGGACTCTCAACCACTGTGCCACCAGGGAAGCCCTATTTTTAGTTGTTTTTGTTTGTTTGTTTTGTTTTGTTTTTTGCAGTACGCAGGCCTCTCACTGTTGTGGCCTCTCCTGTTGCGGAGCAGAGGCTCCGGACACGCAGGCTTAGTGACCATGGCCCATGGGCCCAGATGCTCCACGGCATGTGGGATCCTCCCGGACCGGGGCACGAACCCACGTCCCCTGCATTGGCAGGTGGCCTCTCAACCACTGTGCCACCAGGGAAGCCCTATTTTTAGTTTTTTAAGGACCGTCCATACTGTTCCCCATAGTGGCTTTAAAAAATCTTAAAATTTGTATGGAGACACAAAAGACCCTGAATAGCCAAAGCAATCTTGAGAAAGAAAAACAGAGTTGGAGGAATCAGGCTCCCTGACTTCAGACTATACTACAAAGTTATAGTCATCAAAACAATATTGTACTGGCACAAAAATAGAAATATAGGTCAATGGAATAGGATAGAAGACCCAGAAATAAACCCACGCACCTATGGTCAATTAATCTTGACAAAGGAGCAAGACTATACAATGGGGGAAAGACAATCTCTTCAATGCTACATGTAAAAATATAAAATAAGAACATTCTTTAACACCATACTTAAAAATAAGCTCAAAATGGATTAAAGACCTAAATGTGAGACTAGACCCTATAAAACTCTTAGAGGAAAACATAGGCAGAACACTTTCTGACATTAAAAAAATATATATTGAATATCAGAGATTTTGGAAAATATAGAGAAGTAAGAAGAGAAACAATCACTTAAACCACTGTTATCCAGAGATAACCTCTCCTAACATTTGAGCTCAGGCTGCTACAGCATGAAATGCCTTTCCAGAAGAACTATATCCATACAGAAGGATGACTAAATATGGAAAACCTGCCAGACTCCAATACTCACCGCATCTATGAGCACTTCAGGTAAGGGGCTGTTTGCTGAAATCCTGCAGAAGCTGTGGGTATTACCTTTGTGATGATACAAGCAGAGAACAATCTTCCTAGTTATGGTGCCAAGTAGCCAGAGAGGGTTTAGGCTCAACTTCAAGTCACATATCTCTCAAGTACCCTAGTAGATAATAAAAGAGACATAGACCAGCTGGTGAGGCCTGCAGTGAGCTGGGGCTCTGGAATGGGCATTGAAGCTAGGCCCCGAATATTTTAAAATGTCTTCTAAAAAGGCAGAATATTATGAAGTGTTTCTGTTGCTTGGCTGTGTGCTTCAACCAGCTCTGTTAAAACGTGTTAGGTAGCTTTCATTTCCTTGTGTTCTCTCAAGAACTGGCAATAATTCTCTGGTCTGAATATGGAATCCATCTTTTCTTAAGGATAATTTTACATCTGGTCTTAGTTTTAATTTGAATTCACAAAACTTGTGCTGGTTATTCTCTGTCATCCCTGCAGATCTATTCTGTACACTTCTCTGCCCTGCTTTGTGTACTGGAAGGAGGCTGACCTCTTAGAGTGTATCACTCACTCAGGTTCCCTGGCCATGTGGCTTCCAGTTGGGCTTGTCCAATGGGAGGTCATGTTGCACCATATCCCATAATACCCTCACTCCCCCACTCACAGTGGCTTATGGTGTCAGTGGAGACTGTGTTCTTTTACCTACAGCTACAGCTCCTATTAGGTGGTTCCTCTCCTATGGCTAAAGCTGGGTTCTAGTAACTTATTCATTCCCAATGCCCTTTCTGGCTTAAGGGTGACAATGTCAGTCCTTATTGGCTTTTCTCCTTCTTGCCCTCACTTCTATAAACAGTCCCTTCCATAATTCCTCTTTTATTAATTCCTTGAGTGTGACATTTTAAAAATATTTGGACCCTGACTGAGACACTTGTAGCAAGGCCTAGTCATGTCTCACAGACTAGTATATCTTGGAGTTTGGGGAATACTATAAGCTTAGGCCAAAACCTTCCTGTCTTTTGGAGCCAAGTTACAGCCTGTTTGGCTTTGATGTGCCCCAGAAATGAATGTTGCAATTTAAAGATGACAATGTTAAATGTCCATCAACAGAGGAATGGATAAAGAAGATGTGGTATGTATATACAATGGAATATTACTCAGCCATAAAAAGGAACGAAACTGGGTCATTTGTAGAGACATGGATGGACCTAGAGAGTGTCATACAGAGTGAAGTAAGTCATAAAGAGAAAAACAAATATTGTATATTAATGCATATATGTGGAATCTAGAAAAATGGTATAGATTTGCAAAGCAGAAATAGAGACACAGACATAGAGAACAAATGTATGATGCAAAGCAGAAAAGGGGTGGGCTGGGAGGAATTGGGAGATTGGGACTGACACACATACACTATTGATACGAAGTATAAAATAGACAACTGAGGAGAACATACTGTATAGCACAGGGAACTCTACTCAATGCACTGTGTTGTTCTAAATGGGAAGGAAATACAAAAGGGAGGGGATATATGTATATGTATATGTATGGCTGATTCATTTTGCTGTGCAGTAGAAGCTAACACAACAGTGTAAACCAGAAGCACCACTTTATGATTCTGGAGGTGTGCAGGTCCTTCGGCCAGTGAATACCACAATTTAACTTATAGCTGCACATGTAACCCACGGCTGCCCATGTGTTTCCGCGTGATTTTGTTTTGAAACCACGTAATGACTCCCTAGTAGAGTTTCAGTCTCTCCATCTTAACTTCAGACTTTAATAATAATAATAACACCAATAATAATAATACTTTCGGTCAAGCATTATGTACATACTCTTAAGAGTCACACTGTTGATATTAGGAAAACTGAGGTCTAGGGAGAAGTGAAGTAATTTACTCAAGTTTACACATGTAGTAAGTGGCCCAGGAGAGACTCACTCCAGGTCAGTCTAACTCCAATTCTTCACTTTGAATATGGTTGCCTCCTTCGCCTTCTAGAACTCCCTATACTGATCTTATTCCACTCTTTTTTTCTCTCCCAGAAGCAACTTATAATATCAGGTGTCTGCATGAGTTAAAGTATATTTCAGGAGACCTTGGATTTCACTTTGAAATGCCTAATAATCCTCTAGCTTTGAAAGGTAATTATTACTTATTGATCCATATAAATCTTAATATAGAAGAAAAATATTGTGCTGGGAAGTCTCTCTTGGCACCTCCACGCCCATTTTTCAGCTTGCTCCCTAGTTTAGGAAGTGACCTTTGGAGTCAGAATCACTGGACTCTCATGACTCATGGATCAAACATGGGTTCTGGCTGGATTGAGCCAATATGAGGCCATCAGAAAATCAGAATCTTGAAAAAGTGTAATCGTGGTTCCACTGGCTCCACTCCATCTGGACCTCAGGTTTGCAATGAATGCATTTCTACCCTGAAGGCCACAGCTCCTGTTGGATGGCCTTTTAAGGGAGTCTACAGATTCTGGTAACTGGTCCCAGACTTGGGGGTGGTAACAGCTCCCCATTGTTGCCACCTCTGGCTCTGCCCACTACTCAGGAAATAGGCCCTCATGAAACTGCCTTCATTGCCCCAATGGACAGTGTCAGGGGGTTCCTGCCTTGACCTTTAGGTGAGAAAAGTTTATGATTTACCCAAAGGTAAACAATGAGTAAATGAAAGAATAAAACCAAGATTCAAGAATCAGCTTGGGTCCTTGAAAGGAAACTGGAGGGATCTAGCCAAACTTAAAGTAAAAATTCTTTTGGGAGGAATAAAGGCAAAAATCCCACCTAAGGACCAAAAGCCCTTCTGTGGTTCACCAACCAGCTTCTGAATCATCTTCTATCCAGTTTCTCTAAAGATGCTCAGAGAACCACCAATAAACCTGAGCTGATGATCTTGGACCTCTTTTAGATAGTCACCCATAAAACTGACACCAAATCTTACCTGTAGAAAAGCAGAGTTTTAATATTCTGATCATAAATTGATTCCACCTTTCTCCCTGTTATCACTAAAACTCTCTAATGTCCTAAATATACTGTCAGTAAAAAGAAATCCTTTTATTTTGACTTAACATCACCATCTTTTCATGATTCATAGCTAAATAAATAATTTTAAACTACAAAAGCAATGTAATTTGGAATGAAAATTTTAGGACACAGCTCAAGAAAGCCCAACCCATTGTCTTAGGGCCATATTCTAGACGCTGGAACAAATGTGAGGTAGAAAATGCCACTGTGGATTCTAGGTAACAAAGTATCCTTTGAAAGATCTGAAGTGAAGAATAATGTTGTCTTAAAAATGATAGTTTGAGAGAAAATACTCATGACGAGGACCAGCTCTTTCTCTGATTCAGCTGTTCATTCTGTGTAAATCAAAAAACTGCTCTGGTGTGTCCCCATACTAAAGAGTAGCAAGTTCAAAGGCCATCTCCTCTGTAATCTTCTACTTCATCTGTTCAGATGGGCACAGGGTCATCTGAGGAAGTCACCTGCAGAAGTATTTGGTGAGGGGGTGAAATGCCTGTCTTCATGCGGTTGATGATGGGAGCACACCTCTCCCTCATAAGGAAAAAGTAGGATAATCTGAAAAGTCTCTCACACTTTACCCTTTGTAGACCTCTGTTTTCATAGGTTGAAGAGTAGGAAAGGTCAGTGAGAGCATGATTGGAGTGATTGTTAATGAGACCTGAATGGTGTACCTGGTTGCATGTTCTGTGGCATTGGTTAGAAGTTTTCAGCACTCATTGTTAATTCAGGGGTAAAACGAACAATCACATTTGATAAAATTTAAATGGCTTTTAATGTCACATAGAGCAATAAAACTGGCTAGGTGTTTGGTCCATCTTATAGCCCATCTTTCTATTTTAAATAAGCACAATATCAACTATCTCAGACAAATTAGAACCTCTGTGATCCTTTGATAATTGATACTAGCATTTTACTATTACTGTCAGGAGTGTCCAACTCAGTTACAACCTACCTCTCTTAGGTTATAGCATAAGCCCCTCTTTCCTACTTTCTCTGTAGAGGAATAGAACCTCCCATCTCTACATCCCCAGTCTAGCATTCTTATAAATGCGAAGGTAGTTGCTGTTTAGCCGAACCCTGAAACCCTTCCTTCTCCCCTCCCTTCCTTCTTCCCTTCCTTCCTTTTAGTCTATTAGTCCTAAATTTTTGAATTAATACATTTTGTGGGTGTATAATCTTCTTTGCTAGCATGTTATATTTTTTTAGGGTCTGGGTTACACTTGTGTCTTTTAAATTACAAATGACTTCTGAGATTGCCAAGGCAAATGCAAACATTTATATCCAGGAAGAATCTCTTCAATATGGACCCTTGTTTGAAAGATCTGATGTACTTTGTGAGTTTTTGGGAACTTGCAATATTTTGTTATATCTTTGGGGAGAAAAATAAGATCTGGAAAACATAAAGGGGGATGTAAGGAGGGAAAGTATGAATCCAAGTTCTTACCAAGAAAGTTTAAGAATGGAGGAGATGAGTAAAGTTTTATATTTTGGGGGTAATTTCATGGCCTCGGTTGGATTCATTTACACATTTAATAGGGCTAACATCCTAAACTGTGTGAGCCAGTCCTTGGGGGCAGTGGTGGAGAGGCTGATAATAAGGGGAAAATAAAATGCCGCACAAGTTACCAACATGGATGAAATAATTTTAAGGTCAAAGTGATTGAGTGCAGATAAAGGTCACTGGAGAGAGACAGAAAGAAATTAGGGAAAGTTTCAAGTACAGAATTAGTCCGGCCCTCTGTATATGTGGGTTTTGCATCTGGAAATTTCACTCTGTGGTTGGCTGAATCTGCAGATGTGAAGCCGATGGATATGGAGGGTCAACTCTGTTCATTGTACTTTGCCATTTTGCAGAAGGGACTTGAGCATCTGTGGATTTTGGTACCTGCTGCAGCTCCTGGAAACAATCTCTTGGCGATACCAAAGAACTGCTGTAATCAGTGGCATCTGACTTGAGTCTTTAAGTCAGGTTTGGATTTGGAGAGACGGAAGTGGTGAGAGAGAGGAGGAAATAAAAAAATTCCGCATAAACAGGAAGACATGATCCACACGCATGTTGTAGCTGTTGGTTGGTTCTGGGTCGATGAAATTAACCTGGTGTGTGTCTCCTAATAGCATTATTTTCCAGAGGAAGTCAGAAGGAAATCATCCCGGAAATCTATGATGAGATCATTAAACATTTCAGGGAAAGATACCCTTGCAATTTATTTCATTTGCAACCTGCATGCTTATGAATCACTCTGTTTGTTGGAATGTTGTGAAAAGGTCAAAACTAATTATATATTTATTATGATGAGCTTAAAATTCTAGCTGTCATTTGTTACCTTGTTTCCCTTGAGACAATGTAGACTCAATTCCATCCCTGCATTGGAGTTCAGAGTGTCATTTTTTAAAGCTTTAATGAAAATGTTTCTTTCATCACTATAATTTGGCTTATTATGCTTCATGCCACTAAATTACTTTTAAATCTTGGCATGGCTTTATTAAAAATGGTCTCATTTAAATTTGCTGCTCTAGGTACAGAATTCATCATGAAGACAAGAAAAAGCAGCCTGCAACTTCAGAGACAGTCTGGAAGTAGCTTAATGACAGATATAAAAGTACTGAAGACATTATCGACACATTTAAAATTCTCTCTTATGTTGGTTACTTGAAAATCTTTATCTTGTGTGTGTGTGTGTTTTCTGAGATTGTTATATTTTTTGGTCTCTTACTGAAGAAGTTGCCAGAATGTGCTCCTTGTGGGTAGATAGGAATTCAAATCCTAGAAAACTCAATGGCATTTGCAATCATAGTCTTTAAAAATCAAGTGTCCCAACAAAATTTCACCTCTGAAATTTGACCTATTCAATTCCAATATTCTCAAAGGCAAGGACTATATCTTCCTCAAAACTTGCTGCAAAGATTGTCATTCATTTTTCAGGAAGACTTTGTTTATTACTTGCTATATGCAAGAGGCTAAAAATCCTCTATAGAGTGATTGATATTTCAAAGAAATATGCTCATTCATTCTAGAAGTTTACAATCAGCTGGGAATTTACAATCTGATGGTGTCCTTTGAGATAACTGGAAACATGATGAGCCTTGAGATACAGTAATTATCATATCATGCCATTCACATGTTTTTACTATGATTTGAATGACTTGCCTTATGAATGAGAAGTGTTCAAAGAGTAATTTTAAATCTGTAATACAACTAATTCACAGATTCGGTGGAGAGTTCATTTTGTTATGTATTAAGGGTTAGAATGCTTAAATATTGCTTCTAGGAAACAATAGCGAACATTGATAAGTAGAGGAAATTCTTTATCTGCTCTGTTAAATGATGGTTCTTTAAAAACTGCTCCATGGATAGTTCTTTAAAAATTCAGTCAAGGTTTGCATTAAAACAAAAAGACAAGATTGTATAGTGCCGTGGTTAAGAGCCTCTGGACTCTAAGAGATTCAAGTTAGAATCTTAGTTCTTTAAACAGCAGGCAGTCTGAGTTTGGGGAGCTACTTAACATTTTTTCTTACAGTTTCCTTTTTTTGTGATGGGAGAGTACTAACTTTGTAAGGCTGTTGAGAGGATGCTATGAGATCATGTACGCTTGGGACAAAGCCTGAATTTGGTCAATGGTACTTAGCCTCCAAAAGTTAGGAAAGAATCACTGTGGTTGCGATGATGGAGCAGGGTTATGCTGCACCGTTTGCCACTTCATGGTTAAGTGACTTTGGGCAAGATATTTAACCTCTCTGAATTTCTGTTTTTAACTTGGTAAAAAATATTTCCTTTAGGGTTTACTATGACTATTACATGAGCAAATATTGTGAAGTACATACAATGTACCTGGATTTAGCTCATCCTTGTTAAATAATAGCTGCCTATAACAATCATTAACATCTGATGACATGACCTTGACATATACTGAGAGCATAGCCCAGGTCAGACTAAAACAATGGGATCTATCTATCTTTATCTATCTATCTATCTATCTATCTATCTATCTATCTATCATCACCTATCTATGTATCATCTATCACCATCTGTCTATATCTATATTGCCATATATCTATATGTGTAAAATTTTTCTCATAATATCCAAATGAAATGTCAAAGTCAATCTGACTCCCTCCAGGTCATCCTGGATTACTTTGATGGAGGGTAGTGGTCCCTTGCCTTCTGCTGGCTCCTTTGGATGAGGCTCCTTTTTAACATCAGTAGAGGTTTCAGCTTTGTTAGTGAAACTGTGTGGCTGTCAAGAAGAAGAAGCTTGAGACCGATGAGCAAAGTGTCCCAGGACTTATTGTCCAAATTAAGATACGCATGTGAAGGGTGTGGGGAGCCTAAACTACAGGACTTCACAATTTCAGGCTTAATGCAGGACCATTCAGGGCAAACTAGGATGTCTAGGCACTCTATTAATGAAGAAAAAGGGATAGGAAATGAGGGGTGAAAGGAAGGAAGAAGGATATGAATGTAAATAAACAAACAAACCAGACAGTACATGTCCACGAATCCATTTTGGAGTCTCAGTTAACCTACTAGGCTGTGTAAAAATGGAGTAACTTCTTTAATTGGGTATCTTATGGACAAAGCTTAAAAACAAGTCTCTCTGGTGAGCCTGTGACTTACTATGAGGACACTCACCTGCAAAGCCAGCCTGTTTCTGGATTTCTAAACATCAGCACGTCAAGATGGTCATTTCACTCCCAAGGCTTATGGAACTTTGAGTTACTACTTGTAAATGTAGTATATATGTCTCCACTCTGGGGGATTTACTGTTCCTATTTTGTCCTGCTTCTTCCTTCTACATGGTCATTATTTTAAAAAATATGACTGGAAAAAAGTTTCCCTCCATATACAGGACTAGACCTGAACAAACCTGAGAACTGAGGGTGCCTTTGAAGTTCCAGCCTCACCTTTTATCACCTCTTCCCCACTCCAGTAGGCACCTTCTCTAAGCACTCCATTACCTTAGGTGGAACGGCTTACTCGCCCTAACCCTGTGCACTTCTGACAGTGAATGCCTGTCCTCTCCTTCATCAGTGAATGCTTGTCCTCTCCTTGCTGTAAGCTGAAGGATCCAAATAATAAATGACTTGAGCAAGTAGACTATAATTTGAGCCAGTTTGTTACTTGATGCATTGGATCCTCTGATGTTGGAGAGACTCTGGTGGGCTTTACATTTTGGAACTGATAGAATTTATGTTTCTGTAAAAATCACACTGCATATATAGCTCTTAAGGATAACTTTCTCAGAATAAGCACTCTTAATTGTATTCCTCCTTTAAAACAACAATCGCAGGAGCTTCTTAATTAAGAAACTATTTAGTCCTTTTAGGTCAGGCAAAGAGTTAAACTAAAGCAGTAACTGCTGAGGTAGAGAAAAGAATACTGGTCAAATATAGTTTATCTTCACCTAGTTTTCTTTAACCTACTTCCTTCTTATTTCTGTCTCTCTCCAGCATCTTCTAGACTAAGAATGGAAAACTCTGAGCCCCATGTGTATCAGCAACCCCATGGGGCCAATGCAAGTAGTGAATAGTTTCTCTTCCATTTTCTCTGCACTGAAGGCAAGAAAGGCTCAGATTTGAAACTTGAAAGGAAAATAAATCTTAACTGTGAACATTGTATTTCAATCAACACTGACTTCCCTTTCTTTTCTTGAATATTTCACCTGAGCCATCTTTTCCTATTAACATCAAGAAATTGTTGAAGGAAGAAATGTTAGATCCAGTTTTTAATTAACTTTGCCATTTATTTCTACATAACTGTGTATGAGTCACTGTTCTTCAGAGGAGGGGATGAAAATCTGAAAGATTAATAGTTGATCTCAGGGAATTTTTTTCTGGACAAGGTTCCAGATATTCTGTAGTTTCTTCTTTTTCTCTCCCCTGAACTCATTAGCTTACTCTGTACTTCACCCCACCACACACAGACACACACAGAAACATATGCCCATGTGTACACATCAAATGAGTTTTCAGAATAAAAATATTGGGGGGAAAGGAAGGTGATTATATATTACATTTAGTAGTTAATATAAAAAAGCCCTGTTCTGCAGTTTTGCCTAGTTCAATATATTATGCCTTGAATAAAAATTCAGTTACTGATAAGTGAAGAGGAAAATGGTTAACGGGCTTTAAAATACCTAGAAGCCAGATTGACACACACACTTTATATATTAGAAGTTGATATACTTTTTTTTCCCACAAATTACTATAACTGTATGTGAAAGATTACAGCACTGTGATATTTTCTGAAATGAGAGAAAATATTGTACTGTTAAATTAGAAAATGTAAAATAGAATTCCTTTGGTATAATTTTTAATGAACTAAATAAACTGCATATTTGCCCTGTCATATTTTCATATCATTCTAGTTCATTTTCAGCTAGTTGGATTCATCATATTTCTATTTTTAATTTTTAAATATAAGCATCTTAATGCAGTTTTATGAGCTACATTGTCTTCTATTTGTTGTTAATAAAACTTGAATTGATCTGAAATCTGAGTGTTGATTACAATCACTGAAAAATATCTGTCCAGTGTCTGTTATTGCTATTTTCTTTTTTTTTTTTCCTTTTTAGGTCTGGAACTATTTTTGTACTTAAACTCTGGAGAGACTAGATTAAAAGTTTCTTTTAGTTGTAAAATAATCCTACAGAAACCAATGGGATTTAATTATATGAAATATTGATCCAATGCCTGCTCCTTTCTCATTGTTTTTTCCCAATACCTCAGCTTCCCAGCTAAGCATCCCTTCCTCCACACCCACTCCTCCACACCCAAATCCTGGTGTTTTCCTTGAACCCCCTCTTCTTTCCCTCATGACCACTTTCTGAACCTCTGGCTGCATGACTTGTGCCTCTAAGTTACCTCTGTCATGTAGCGGTCTCTCTGGTACTCCGCTGGCCCAGGCTATAATATCCTTCCTCTGGGTTACTGAGCAAGGGAACCTCTTTCTTCTCCTCTCAGTCTTCTTTCTCTCAGTTCTTTATTCTCAGCCAGAGTGGTTGTTACTGCTTAGCCCCATTGTACCTCCATGCATTTTAGCTACCAAGCTCCTTTTTCCTCCATCATTCTGGCCTTATTTCTCTCTTATTGCAGTGCCTTAGAATAACTACTTCCTCAACTGGAATGCTTGCCTTCTCCATCTGATGTCTCTCTCTGCACTAGATTAACTCACCCTCCTTCAGATCTTAGCTGTACCTTCCTCCAGGAAGACTTCCTTGTCTCATACCAGGTTCAATACTACTGCATGTTCCCACAGCTTCTGACCTCCATTGAGGAAGTGCTTAATCCTCCTTTGGGTAATAGAATGTTTTTCTTTTTTTCATTTTATTATAATATATGCGAGGGCAGGGACCACATCTCTCTTCCTTACTGTGGTATCCCCAGAACCTAGAATAGTGCCTCAAATGTGGTGGACACTTTTATTTTTTTGAATGAATTTTCCCTCTTTAGTATCCTTTTATATTCACAGATGTTCCAAGTAACAGTTAAACTATTTATAAAATTAGATTTTAAAACACAAAAATGAATGGTTTCATTTTACTATAATCACTAGGTATTTGGTATAAACTAAAAGAATTTTTTGAACTCAGTCAGAAATGGTTCTATCAAGCTGAAAAGGTAAGAGGATTCATCAAAATAGCAAAGTAGACAGCTGATGACACTTGGAAACCAAACATTGTGAATAAGAGCAAGTAATGGGGAACAAACCAACACTCAAAATTATTCTGGAAAAAAACCCTGTTGTTTTATTATTATTTAGAAAGAACACACAGCAATTTATTGGGATGAAAGAGAAAAGGTGAAATAAGTGAACATACAAATTAATTTCAAAAGAATCAGTGCTGCTTCCCAAGTAATCTCGGTCTATGTGAGCTTTTGAAACTTTTGTATTTCTTATATCTGTATGCATAAACGAGTTATGTATATAGATATATGGAAACACATACACAGGTGTCAGAAATCCTTTCTCCAAAAACCTGTAGCGAGCATGTGTTTTTCTTCCTGAAAGCTTCCTACAGGTGTTTTCCTGGCTCAAGCCACACTCTCTTTTCTCTGAGTTCGTCTTTGATGACAAGTGAGGATACTTGTGAAGGAAGATTTCCCCTTAGTTCTTGACTTTTTCTTTAGCTTTTTCTGATTTTTGAGTGAGATTCCCAGTTCTTCCATGATGGCATTGAAAGAGAGACACTAGAGAACATGAAATAATAGAGCATCAGTTTAACCCACTATCTCCGTGGTTCGTTGATCTGTCCCTTGCCTAGGTTTTTATGATTATGAGATATTGGTCTAAGACAACTGTGCCACAGGTAAATCCCCAGCCGGTTCCCACACCACCTCCTCCACCCACTGCCCCCCCACTCCCACCTTTTCTACTTGTGGAAACTGATTCGACAAGTGAGCTGGGCAAAATTTGGGGTTTTATTCACAAATGAAGTAGCATAAAACTACCCAGGTAGGCTCTCAAAATAGACAACTTACCTTTGCGGAGACACCAAAATAGAGTTAAATTAAGTCATTTCCCCCAGTGAGATGATCCAAACATTGATAGGATTATCAAGGCATACGGACACTTCAGTAATGCTATAGAAAATGAACAAACCTTCTCTACACCAAGGCTTTGTTTTTTTCTCCCATGAAACCTTACTTTGTTCCTAAAATAAAATCTAATTCTTGATGACTTTCCTTTCTGATAAAAAAAAAGAAAAAAAAAACAATTTTAAATTGTATATTTTCTCCAAAAAAACAGAGAGATCTGGCAGCAGCAATGATGCAGCTGTGGTTGAAATGAAAATAATATGGTACTGAACTGCACAGCAAAGATGATGGCATAATACAAAACAAAAATGGAATTATGATTATAAAATGTTATGCATATGCAGATGGCATATATATGCATACATATCTATTACAATTACACTATGTCTGTTCACATGCACAATATATAAATGGTGTAATAAGACATAATTTGCTGTCATTTCTTCCAGCCAAGATAAGATCTTTGAGTGACAAATTTCTGCTTGTATAGAGATTTCTACAAAGTAGTGTTGTTTTTGATGAGATTGCTCCTAAAACTTTCTATAAAAACCCAAAGGCTTTGGTAAAGTTTATGGAAGTGCAAGCATTATTCCTTTACCATTAACTCACAAAATAGACATAGTTGAAAGCCAAATGATAACATGTCAC
The DNA here is from genome assembly GCF_963924675.1 of Phocoena phocoena. NCBI lineage: Eukaryota > Metazoa > Chordata > Mammalia > Artiodactyla > Phocoenidae > Phocoena > Phocoena phocoena. The sequence goes on from NC_089222.1 coordinate 131,416,767, forward strand.
CGGATGATTTCTTTAGGATGTGAATGCCTGATAGGAAGAAATTGGTGCCCCATGTGTGCAGAGTATGGAATGTCTTCTGTGGTCCTTGGGTATCAATGTGCAATGTTCTTTTTTGAAAATTTACACTCCATTTTGTTCTATAAAAGAGCTGATGTATTTGATATAAGTAGTATTTTTAATTTATCTACTTGATTTGAAAACCAGACTTACAAATTTAGATTCTAGGTATAAATTATCCGCTTACCAGACATACACCTCTAAAAAAAACCTAGCTGTTTGCATATGAGTTCTTGTCTCTTTTGCACCTAAGTGTTTATAGGATTTGAATTTAATTTCCACTTTCCTATGGTATGAAAAAATGAAAATTCAGGTCACGCATGTTAATTTTCTTTCAAAGGGTAAGTTGTAGCTTCAGTGAATTGAGAGGGTGTCAGGCAATGCAAAGGAAAATTCAGGAATGTTTTCCATGAATTATACTTCAAAAAATGCTACAGCAAGTATGTCACAAATGAGATATAATTTTTGTAACATTATGTGATGTGAAATTTGTGTTGCTGCTAAGATGGAATGGATATTTTATAGTGTCACTGTGGTAGACAGTGTTGTATTGGGGTTTTGCAAACTTTGTTCAGAAATTTATCTGAATGGAAGAAAGTGTTTTTGCACAGGACATTTCTGGTTTCAGAAAGTTCATTAAAGTGGGAGGAGAGGAGAGAGGGAAGGAAGAAGTGTCAAGGATTTTACATACGCTGTTACACATAAACTTCACAACAGCCTTATAAAGAAAGAGTTATTATGCCCATTATATAGATGGGGAAATTTACTGTTAGAGATTTAGGTAACTTGCCTAAGAAATATGGCTCATAAGATAAAGAGCTTGCATTTGAACTCAGCCTGTCTGACTCCCCAAACTTAATTGCTTTCACTTGAAATCTGCTACACCATCATTAATTCTTTTTATTAAATTATTATAAAGTGCTTTCTGTGGATTCTTTCCCCATAAAATATGCTAAGAAATTATAATCTTTTTGTTTTATTTGAACTCTCAAATGTTTGATTTTAGACTCTTCACTTTGTTTTGCACTGAAATGACAAAAATGGGTCTCTAGATGTGACTCATGTGGAAGACACAACCAGTTTTACAACACAACTTGAAATCCTTCCTTAACCTCTTTTGGGTAAAGGGGCAGTCATAGATCTTATCTTGACAATATGTATCGTTTTTTCTTTAAAAACAAAATCCTCCTCCAAATTTTTTATTGCCTTAAAATACAACAAACTTCTTCTTTTCTTTCTTTCTTTTTTTTTTTTTTTGATTAACCCTGGGTATTTATTTCTTGCTGCCTGTGTGAGAGTGAATATAAATATAGTTTTATCAGTGGTCTGGTTTCTCTGTCTTTGGTCACAAACTGTGATTTCTTTTTGATTCTTGCTTTGTCTCCAGCTGTCAAAAAGAAAATGGCAAGATATGGGGGATGACCTTTCTGCTTCCAAGTTTTTGCTGTAGTCACAAAGAAAGATGACCTTTAAGGCCCCTACAAGCCATGAACTTGAGCAAGTCACACACTCTCATATCCACAGGAAATGAAACTGTGAAGGTCATCTTTCAGCACAGAGTGGCATGGGAAGGGCTCATATTCATTAATCAATTTGCCTATTATAATCTAAGAACTAAAACTATAAAGTTTTAGTTTATAGTTTATAGTTTATAGTTTTAGTTATAGTTTATAGTTTATAAACATATAAAGATTGAGCTTCTGAACTAGGATCAAAATTATAGTTGCTTTCCACAATTTTCACTTCTGGACTTGGTTTTCATGAACCCCTTCATGTTCATACAGCCACAGAAAAGCTATATTTAAAGCATGAAGGTTTACATTTCTAAACTCCTTCATTAGAGAGTATCAAGCATAATGATGTCGACCTAGCTGCTTTGCTCTAGAGGCAGGGAAACTAGGGGTAGGATACTGCAGCAGTATCCTCCAGTGCTTTGCAAACTCTAAAGTCCCCTGGTAGCTTGGATCCTAGGTCCTCCCATTTTTCTCTGGTGGATGGAATTCATATTTTTAGTGGATCTACATATATAACCATGAGTTATAGTTAGGAGTTGGCTCCTGGTGTCAGAATGCTGGAGTTGAAGTTACAGCTATGCTGCTTAGTAGCTGTGTTACACTGAACAAGGTGTTTATTTTCTCTTTGACTCAAGTTTTCTTATCTGTAAAATGGAAACAATAGTAGAGTCCTTTTCGTAGAGCTATTATGAGAATCATCAAGTTGACATACATAAAACACTTAGCATAATACTTGGCACATAGTAAGTACTCTCTTTCTTTAAAATAAAATGTTATACATCACTAGAAATATTTTAAGTCTACAGCACTCGCTGATCTATCATCTATCTATCTATCTATCTATCTGTCATTATCTATGTTTTTAGTGAAGTGGAAAAACAGTGACAGTTTGATGCTTCTTTAATTTTAACCTTTGCATGCCCTTCTCTGCACCAATTCCTTTGAACTTTTTATACCAGTGTTTTAGTTCAAGTAGGCTCTATACATGTTTAAAGCATAGAATTTTCAGTGTCTATTATTATTTGTTTTACACAGCCCATAACACGTTTTGGTGTTTATGTAATAATAGGCTTTATGACAGCTTGTATCTTGCGCATGATAGGTGGCCATCTATAAGAAGAGAATGGAAACTAACTGCAGTTCCTTGCCATTTAAAAGTATTATCATCTTTGTGCATAAGGACCCATTTACAGTGAATCCCCATGATGATAAGTTTGATAGGAAAATTCACTTATAAATGAATTTACAGTAGTAAACAATGTGACTGCCAGTTTTGCTGTTCCTGGCACTATCCAAAGATAAAGTGAGGGGTGTGTGTGTGTGTGTGTGTGTGACTTCTCTCATAGAAGAAAGGAAACTGAGAAATAGAAGTTAGTCTATTAGAGACTGTGGCTGAAACTTCAACTAACACTGTAGCTCTCTTGGCTTTAAAAGAAGGACCTGCTTCTTTATTCTGCAGAATGTCATCCCTCTTCTCCACTTCTTCAGTGCCTGTGGTGTGTCCCCCACGAGCCCCCCTTTCTTTCCTTTCTCCTGCCTTGTTTTACATCCCTCTTTGGCTTGTTTCTCTTTATAATTGTTGACTGCATGACATCTCCTTTGGATTAACCCCAAATATTTGATTTCTTGGTACTAGAGGGAACCTGAACATAAATTATTCTCCTCTCCTGACACCTTCATCCTTTTATTGCAAATACTGCCCTGGAAATGTTGGGGGGAGCTAATCAAGTTCTTGTTTTAAAATAAGCTGCCTTAGGGAAAAAAAAGTCTAGGGTGGAGAATGTTTTTTTTATGTTGTAGGAAAAGTTGTGTGCTAGAATTTGATTGTAGCTTACAATATTGAAAGAACCGAGGCTAAGCTTTCATACTGGTTGCAAACTTGGCGTCAAGATGTGAGTATCAGATTGATTCTCGTTGTATATTTAACATTTATGCATTCAGTGCTTTCATTCACTGGTAAATTTAGGAGAACTACTTTGAATATGTAATTTTAAGGGTTTTGCTGACAAATTATTTTTTAGAAGGTCAGGCCTAGCCAAGAATATAATACAGATTTTACAGTTTTCTCCCTTTAATTTATTAGGCTCCTTATTCAAAGACATTTGAAGTGATCTGTGACATTGTCTAGTAAATTTTCACCTTATGCTTAGAAGAAAAGAAGAATATAGATAACAGTAATGTCATTTTATAGGTGTAAAAATCTTTCATTTTATGTATAGATCTGCTTTAACTTAAAGGCAGGCTGTGATTTGAAGTCTTTGTAAAGACCGTTCTCAGTAAAATATAGAATATCAGTAAATACAGAGGGGATAGGTTGCTGAGAAATAATGCGATTATTACTACTATTACTATTATTTCCTTGGTTTTGTCAAATTATTGCCATAGCTGTGGGGAGACAGTGTCTCAATGAAGAATCCTACTCGTATGTTTGCTACCTGAAGGCTTTGGACAGTCTGGTCACCTATCTGCACAAGTGTTTTACTTCTTCACAGGATAATTGATAATCTAAGAACAGAGATCAGACTTTAATCATCCTGCATTAATTACAGGAAGGAATAAGGAAGGGGAGTCTTGGAGTAACTATACAGGCACCATCTTTGTGTGCAGTTCTCATGTTCCAGAACTCAGAATTTAGGCATCATTTACTCTGGTTTTACCAATTTTCTGGGTTTATTCAGAATCCCTGGTCATCTTTCATGTAACCATCCTTAGGATTTTTAAAAAATGGATCTGAGAGGTTGAGAGTTAGTCACCATATTAGCTTTCAGAATAGTGGTTATGATGAATTGTACCCAGTAGATAATGAGGAAGCTGATTCTCATCTCCTAAGTCTGTGCTAAAAATCTCAGGTGGAGGAAATTTCGACACTGAACAAAAATGTCAAAGTGTGTTTCCCACGCTTATCCTCACCTATGGCCCAGACCCAATGGTCTTCCTTTCACAGACCATTTCCCTGCTGATGCTTTAAACTGGCTCTTCATTGGTAACCACTCCCTACAGCCCTGTCTTGCCTTCCTTTGGCTATAGCACGTAGACATCCCTAACTGATTTTTCCTGGCTCCTTTTAATGCCATGTTTTCACCACCTTTATGTCCTTTCACCTCTTTTCTTCCCTATTTCAGTTTTGTTCCCACACCTAAGGCTTGATGCTGACATTTTAGCTCTCTCAGATTCTATATTTAAGCTTCTAATTCTTTGCATGAAGGCATGCCCTAGAATTCTTTGTTTCCCTATCTGAGGTCTTTAAACCAAAAAATATATCTATGGGGGGCACAAGTTTACTTGATGGGGCCAGATACACAAGGATCATCTTTCTTGGGTTCATTTTTATTTAAAGATTTTATTTAGAAAACTTTTTCTTCCATTAAATTAAATGTAACTATAATGTTGAATGTTATTCTCTCTCTCTCTCTCTCTCTCTCTCTCTCTCTCTATCTATCTATATCTATATCTATATCTATATCTATATATACCTATTTTTTAAAGAATTCTTACATTTTTCACTTGGGGTGGCTGTCCAGCACTATACTCCCAAGCTCTTAGGGTATAGGAAAATTTATTCTCTTCTAACATTAGTGATAATTTCATAGAAAACTTTGAAATGTGAAGTTAACACTGCGGCAGAACATTTTGATATTGATCTATGTACTTTTTCCAATTCTTCTGAATCTCAACTCTTTTTTCTATTTTTACAGTTGCAACAGGAGCTTTTATATGCATTGCCCACAGGGTAGGATGACACAGAGAAAAAAAAAAGAGGTAAATTTGCAGCTTTGAGTTTTTAAATAAACTTGTATAGACCTATGGAAGCTATTGCCGTCTTTGAAGCAATTAATTACAACAGCCATGTGTTTGAAAGAAGAAAAAAGATAGTGCTTTGAATTGTAAATTTGCCTTAGAGCCTTCAGGATCCAGCATATAGGACTGGTCATAGTGGTGAAGATAGGACTGTTCAGTGTCTGCTTTCAAGGAGAAATGTCTAACCAGGTGATGACACATCCTAGACGCTGAGGAATACCTGAGAAGGGCTCCCTCACTTGCCACTTCTGGGGTTAAACTTCCCTCACTTGCCACTTCTAGGGTTAAACTCCCAAGAGGTGGGACAAGGAAAATAGCCCGGTAGGTGAGGGGACCTAAGAACACAGGGCAATTGTGCCCACTCTCTGTTCTAGACTCTCAGAGGAAGCAGTCACTTGAGTGGAGAACTGTCCTCTGTCTCCCATGGCCTCTGAATAGTCTCAAGACCAGTTGCCCCAGAAAGGGCACAGAAGTGGCAGACAGGTATCCCATTCAAGCCTGATGGCCAAAGAACAGACAGTTGTTTCTGCAGTGAGGATAAACTTCAGGTGGGCTCACATACCCAAGGGTAAGCAACTCTCTTTGCCTAAAAGTGGCAGAAATGTTGGTCTGCATGCCAAACCAAAGTGCCCACAGTGTCTTCTCCTCTCTGGAGTCATAGCCAGAGGCCAATGTAACTTTCTTCTCCAGGCCTCTAGCTTTTCTTTGTCTTCATTACATCTCCAAAGCCTGCATCAGCCCCTCTTGAAGCTAGGAGCCTGCATGCTTCCTCTGGATTTGGTCTCATATGAACGTGACCAGGCTCTGTTCTGATAGCCTGAGTTAGTACCATGGGGACTGGCATTCCCTCACTTCACAGAGGAGAGGGCCTGGTCCTTCTGGCAACTCAGAGGCTGAGTTAGGGCCATAAAAATAAAATTCCAATAAATTCTTTGCATGCCTCGTTTCATGCAGAGAATGGCCCTGCCTTTGAGGTAAATTGACTCTGATGTAGGTTTTCAGATCCCCATAGTACCTGTGGACATAGCACAGGGAGTCCTTGGGGTACCAGCTTATACCCACATGTAGTGGATACACTTTTTTCTCAAGTTACAAACCCAGGTATAGAGAAAACAAAAAAACTATGCGATGCCGTTAAAAAAATAACAGAATTCACCGTAGCTTATCGGTCCCCATCTGCTAGTGGATCTTGTCAACTCAAGGTAACTCACTTTTGATTTAAAACTAAGTTTTCATTTGGTTAATGGCTCAGTTAATACATGCCTCTTCTCATCTCTCTTCTCCTTTTTTCTTTTCCAGGGGTGTCTGGGCTTAGGAGAGGTTGATAGAGGGTCTTGGCATTGGTGATAGTGGGAGAAGCTTGTCCATGGCCACCCTCTATCCTTTTGATTCCCCCTGGGGTGTGACATCCTGCCAGGCCATGGATGCTGCTCTCTATCTCTGCTGCATCCTCTGAGATGACTGTGGTCTCACCATGGTCTCAATGTCAGGTCTACACTTTGAATCGTTTCCCGTCCAGCCTCAAGTCTTCCAATCCTCTGGTTCTCCTCAGCCCTTCCACAAAGCTCTTTGTTGGGAAAGGCCATGAATTTTTAGATGCTTTCCCTGGAATGCTCTGGGGTTAAGCAAGACTCTATGAAGCTGTTCAAAGGATCACTGCCTAGACATTGATATTCTACCATTCAGGAGACAGTTGGATGTATGATATCTCTAAAAGTCTTGCCATCTCCTGGGTTACAAACTGTGAACACAACAATGGCACTTTCTGTTCAGGATCCACCCTGAAATTTTCTGAGGTTTCTATTTTCCTGTCCCTCTAAGTTAGGACTTGGCTCAGGGATGGTCATTAGGCCTTCTCAGGGATTCGGCTAGCATTTAAGCTTAATGATTTCCCTTTAATATGTTCTTTCTTTCCTAGTGGTCAAAAATGGGTCAGGGATTGGAAAAAGAGGTAAGAGAACATTATTATGTATATTTCCTCAACCTTGACCCTCTGGGATTTAGCTTTTGCTAATTATAGAAAAACTTTTTGAATGAAAACAACTAACTTATTTAACAAAGCACTTAGCTGTTGAGATTGAAAGCCATGGTTTTTAAGATTTTTGTCTGTGCTACAAGTTTGTAAAATCCACTTAAAACTGAAAAGCTAGGACTTTGAGTCATCTCTAGCATGGAAGCAACGTATATAAAAATCTTGATGCTTGATGGTGGAGGAAGGTAGGGGTAAAATCAATGGAGAATAAAAGCACATCATCCTTTTCCTTTGTTTCCTTTTGTCTCTCTTTAGCAGAATTATTTAAGTTCCACTTACAGAATAGTTTCCAGAGCACTCCAGCCCCGTTGATCTCCCTCGTTCTGGAATTGTGATTAATTGGTTTCATAGCTTCGACTAGCTCCTAAGTTTATCCCCCCCCCCATTTTTATACCTAGTCTATAGGCTCACCAAAGTCAAAAATTATTCCACTTCAGAAATCTTCACTGTGTTTGTAATGATTTGCTTATGATTTATTGAATGGGAACCCTCTCAGTCTTTGATGCCATGATAGCTGTTTTTCTCTATATCCAGAGCCAGGCATTCTATCCTAAGTATTGGCAGGGCAAGGTAATTCTGTTTATTACCATAAGAATTTAATGTGTTCAACATAACCACACAATCTTAATAAATATATAAATATATATATAATATATATATACACAAATATGTTAATGTATATACATATATGCTTAAGTGTGTGTGTGTATATATATATATATATATATATATATATATATATATATACACATAAATTCTCCAAGTTTTTTTTTCACTGTTTCTACATTTTAACTTTCTTCCCACTTTCTACTAGAATTAAAAAATATCGTGGTTGGAAAAGAATTTTAACTGCAACCCCCTCTTTCCACAGATGACAGAACTGAGGATGAGGGAAGTACAATGACTTGCCTAAAGACACATAGCCATTCGGCAGCAGTACAGAGACTTGGATTCTTGGCTTGTGATTCCCAAGTCACCTTTCCATTGGGCCACAAACATCTTTCAGAGTTTGGATTACATGGTGGTGCCAACTTGAACATTTGAAAAGTTATTTCTAAATGGATGTTAATTGCTTTCTGGCCTCTCTGTTAATTAATGAATGTTTGGGTTTCCAGGCAAAGAAAAGCCTCTTTGCACAATTACAGAAATAACCTGATTAGAGAGACTTTTCCAAATCATTTGCTAAATAAGTTAATCAGACTACAGAAGAAATAAAGCCAAGGACATTTGGATATTTGATAATGTACCAAGTGACCGTGAGGAAAGATAAATACTAAATGAGAGCAGGCTATCTATAGACAGTAGTTTTTTAGTTCTTATGGTTGGTAAAGTCTAAGTGATCAAGAGAACATTCGTTTTTGAAGTTGGAAAATCGGAATATTTTAATATTTTAAGTCAGAACCCTCCAGTTGAAAAAAGACAAAAAATTCTGGCTAAGCTGAATTAAAAATTTTAATCGCTAAGGAGAACTACAGTAACTTCTTTACATCACTCTGGTTTTACTCATTATTTTTGTGTGTATTTGGATGTATACATTGTAATGTGGAAAATCATTGCTGTGCAGTACGACCAATTAGCCATGTTTGGGCTGACAACTATGAAGCTTAGATTCTGCAGGGTGCTGAAACCACATAAAACATTTGTAATGTTGGTTTTCTATCACAAGAATGCCTTTCTTTTTGCAAAGAAAATTTCTTTGAAAATTTAAAGGAGAATCCCATTTTCCATGATACCAGTCTCTGTGGAAAGGATTTTGAAAGCAAAAATGATTTTAATATGCTTGTGCATCTGGACATAAAATTCCATAACTGTAAGAAGCATAATGAGATGGTTCCTAAAGGCAAGTTAAAACTGCAGCATCGAGCAGAATTTTTTCATTATCAATAAGAGTTAATTAATAATGTCACTTGGTACAGTGAGATGAGCAGAAAATAGTATAGGAAGTAAGAATGCTTTGCTTTCCTTTTGCTTTTCAAGGCTGTTCAGGCTACTTTTAAATTGCTTACTAGGAAGTAGACCTTAGAGTATAAGGGTCATGGGCTTTGAAACTAATTGGGATCCATTATTTTTCTGCTTTGCCACAGATGGCTCATATAGAACATAATATAGTGCTAGGCAAATGCAGTGAGGTATTTAGAAATAATTTTCCTTGGATAGGTTTATAATCATATAATCCAGTTGATTTTCCTAAGGGCACAATCTCTATCCAACATGTATTCTTTAGGTAGTTCTAATTTTGCTGGAAAAACTTTAAAATAATTCAATTTATAATTTTAGTCTAAAACAAAATAAGCTTTAGTTTTTCCCTTACTACATTAGGTTATACAGCATTGTTAAGAAATAAATTAGACATTACATGCTCCATAGTTGTTGATGTATTTTTCAATCTTTTCATACCTCTCTGCTCTCTTCCTAAATTTAAACAATATTTCTCAGAGTATAATCCACAGATAATCTGCCAGTGTTAATAAAAACTCACACTTACCACCTAATTTGAAGTCACACTGCTGTATTCAAGTTAATTTTAATAAAAACTCATGCATACCAACTACTTTTCAGTAAAACAATGGTATTTAGGATTGTTGGGAGAAAACTCATGTAAGAAAAACTATTTTAAAAAAGCCCTGCATTGAAGATAATTTTATGAAAAGTCATGACCTAATTTTAGGAAAAAAACCCTTCTATATTTAAGCTAATTTTTATGCAAATCAATGTGCACAACTAGTTTTAAGCATTCATTTTCAGGTTTAGTTAAAAATTCCAATTCCTGGACTGTACTTACTGAAGAGGGACCTCTGGAGTTACAGCCAATAATCTGTATTTTAAATAATTTCCCCAGGTAATTCAGATGTACACTGAAGTCCAAAAACCAGTGACATAAAAAAATAGAGTTTGAATTTTTTTCTTTTATGTTCAAGATGCTTTTTTCCCCTAAATTCACTTAAAGTGCAATGGCTCCTCTTGGGGTCACTGTGGTCTTAGTGGTCATTTACTTGATGGCAAGAATTGGTTGTCTGAGAGCATATATTATATAAAAGGAGAAAGAGGAAAGTATAAGAAACTCAGGGTCTGAAATGAATGGCGGATTTCTCAAGGGAGGAATAAAGCACAGAGAGAGAGCAGAAAACTACCTACTTGAGTATCTTGAGTAGGCCTACCACTTATGGCTGAACAGGAAGATTATCAATTGAATATAATGACATTTCCATCTCAAAGATGTTCACAGATTCTTCTTGGATTCTCCTTAGAGAGGGTTTATTAAATATTTGATGCTAAATATATGCTGTATATCTTGCTTGAAATTAATGATCCTGCCTCTAGAATCAATCAGTAAATAGCAACAACTTATTGAGTGCCAATTATACACAGAAGAGTATGCTTTAGGTCATTACTACCCACTAGAATCAACAGAGTACCTTAAAAACTGCTATTGTTCTGCCCCCACTCCAGATGAATGAAATTAAAATTTCTAGAGTTGAGGTTCATACCTTCCACTGTATGTTTTCATAGATTGTCATTTTGGATCCTTCCCTTGGGTGCAATGAACTTTCCATTGATTTTTAATGCTTGTGAGAGGGAAAATGGTCTTAGAGATAGTTTGAACCTCTAAATTGAAAAACCTGTTTTCCAAACCAACTCTCTTTTAAGGTATGTGTTAAATTGTATTTATTGCTCATTTTACCAGAGAGCAATACTTAATTTCTCTATAAGGAACTAACGTCTGTTAACCAATATTTATTAACAGGCCTCTTATAAATGATTTAATTTTCTATGCCATTATTTTATTTAATTATCAAAGCAAATGTAAGTCAGTATATTACCTTCATTTTTCAAATGAGGAAATTGAGGTTCAGAGAAGTTTCAGAAAAAAAAATCCCCGATAATAAATGTTATTGTTTATTGAATGGCAGCTCTGTGCTAGGCATGGTATTAGGTGTTTTGTTCATTATCACTGGATAAGATACACATTATCATACAAGTGTTCCCTGTAGAAAATTGGTCTGTCAATATGCTTTGGAGGAAAAAAGATTCTGTGATCTAACAGGTTTGGGAAGTACTGGATACTTTTCCTTCTTGTTGAAAATTCTCAATGTATTGTAACATATTAAACATACTGAAATGTCATGAGTAAAGGGGCGTTTGTCCTAGTGCTCCATGGGTTACTCGACCATGAAAATCTTATTTTATTTTGTTTTTTTTGCGGTACATGGGCCTCTCACTGCTGTGGCCTCTCCCGCTGCGCAGCACAGGCTCCGGACGCGCAGGCTCAGCGGCCATGGCTTACGGGCCCAGCCGCTCAGCGGCATGTGGGATCCTCCCGGACGGGGGCACAAACCCGTGTCCCCTGCATCGGCAGGCAGACTTTCAACCACTGTGCCACCAGGGAAGCCCAAAATCTTATTTGAGTAACACTTGTCAATGAAAACCAGTTTGAAAAATACTCCTTCAACACAACCTTATGACCTAGAAACTATATCCCCCATTACATATTAAAAAACTAAGGCTCTGAGAAATTCAGTTATTTGTCTACAGACATTCAGCAAGTGACTCCACTAGAACTTGAACCTAAATTTGGCTGATTTAGAAAATTCTCTTCTGATTCTACGTCTAGGACTCTGGGTCATTGACTCTGATATCTATTTTGGAGTCACCTGTTAGTAAATGTTAACCTCTGAAATAAAATTGTGGAAAGGATTAAATGTAATACAGTAAGTCCCCTACATACAAAGGAGTTCCTTCCGAGATCGTGTTCATAAGTCCAATTTGTTCATAAGTCCAAAAAAGTTAGCCTATGTATCTAATCGGCTATATAGTACTGTACTGTAATAGGTTTACTTTTCACACAAATAATACATAAAAAACAAACAAACACAGAAAATAAACGTTTTTAATCTTACAGTACAGTACCTTGAAAAGTACAGTAGTACCAACTACATCACCGCTGCTTTTATGCTTGCTTCTGGACATCCTGGACTTGAAATAAAGACACTATACTACTATACTACTATACACTATACTACTGTACTCTATACAGTACTGTACAGCAAAGTCCACAAAAGCACAACCACCTGTAGAGAATGTATGCACGTGACAATGTATGCCGGATACAGGAGTTAACTTATGTGACTGGACATGAGAACGCACGTTTGCATCTTTGAAAGTTCTCAAATTGAAGGTTTGTATGTAGGGAACTTACTGTACTGTATGTTAAAACACTTTGAAACCATAAAATAATATGTAACTATCAGAATTAGGTAGTATATAGAATCAATGAATTATGTAATATTTATTTCAACATCTGATGGGTTTTTTTTTTGTGTGTGTGTGTGTGTGGTACGTGGGCCTCTCACTGTTGTGGCCTCTCCCGTTGCGGGGCACAGGCTCCCGACGTGCAGGCTCAGCGGTCAAGGCTCACGGGCCCAGCCGCTCCGCGGTATGTGATATCTTCCCGGACCGGGGCACGATCCCGTGTCCCCTGCATCGTCAGGCGGACTCTCAACCACTGTGCCACCAGGGAAGCCCCATCTGATGTTTTTGATTATGAGGATGTGAACTCTGATCTAGGGCAAATAGTATGTTGATTTTACCCCAATAACAGCTAATAAATGTCAGTGTAATTTATAGACATTTCCTTAAAAGTATATTTATTTAAAGAAGAAACCAAGACTGAGAAACAATCAGGGCAAGAGTCAACTCTCCTGAACATGTTTTACTGGAGAAATCTAGAGTTGATTGAAGAGACTCGTGATTCAGAAATTGGAACCCATTTAAAGCTAAGCAAAGAGAAGGCAAAATGCTACATGATTGCACAGATGGTCTATCTCTACTTCTGAGAAATATATTTTTGGGGGATCACTTCACATGTCAAAAGGTAACCCCATTAAGGAGAACAAAGATCAACTTATCCCATATTGAGGGAAGATGAAGGGCATCTTCAATTCCCCTGTTCACTGTGAAGAGGGAAAGAGCTTAGAGGGACAGCAGACATCCTGTCACAACAAATTAAGTATGTAGTTGGCTTTCTATGTCACAAACTCAGTTAGAGTGAAAATTATTTACAGCATTTTGAATGCAGGTGGGAAATAAATCTACAAAGATCCGTAACTAATGTGTATGGAAATTCTTTCGTCTATTAACTTTTTCCTCCTTGTCCTTCTCCCCAGCATACTTGGAATTAATTGAAAATGGCAAAGGATCCAGAGGAATGAGTGTGAAAGTGTCGAGGCTCAGAAAAGATTGCTACAAAAACAACCACTCTCTTAGGACAGGAATGAAATAACATCTTGTGAAAAGATGTTCTTCAGTGCAAAGAATGAGGGCAAGTGAGTGGAAAATAGAAGATGCCAGACATTAATTTCTACCTTAGGACTGTGCTTGGAGCTTGCAAAATATAATCTATAACTTGAAAAAAAATCACAGTTCCTTAAAGATTCTGAGCATACTACCTATCTGAACCTACAGAAGATTGTTAAGCTCTACAAGTAAATGTTACTTGAGAGCTTGATGGTAATGAATTTCTCTGCAGGGATCATTTTTGACTCTTGTGTCTTCCTGAGTGACGTTCACCTTAACTAATGCTCTTCTTCCATGACACCAGAGGTTTCAAGTTTAGTTTTCATTTTCTGGGTCACTTTTTTGAATCTTTAAAATCTAAGACTTCTTGGAATCTCAGTGTAAATAGTACATTTCAAATAGTAGACTCAATTTGAATGAAAAATTAACATTGTTAAGGAGTTATTATAAAAAGATGGGGCTTTGGGTACTTGGAAAGTGTAGATCTACAGAGTGTATGGTACAGGGAGAAGAAAAGAGGAGAAAATAAGGTTCACAAAGATGAAAAGAATTCCTCCAAATATCGTTTTGTTTTCATGCTTTGCACTGTTGAAAGTCTGAATCTACTTTTGCATGAGGCAAGAGTTGCTTATTTTTAATACATGAAAATACAACTAAGATAACCATTCTCTTGATGGTATAGACAATTCCTGTAAACACACATATCTTGGAATCTGTATACACCTAATATGCTGCTGTTTCTATATAAAATGCACATGTGTCTCCAGTGCATTGAATTCAATGTTCAGAGTACATGAGTTTTGCTATCTTAAAACAAGGATAGGGATTATGGCTATGTATGCTTAGTAGATACAGACATCATCAACACCACCAATTAGCAGAAGCAATTTCTACTTGGCACAACTTTTTTTTTTTTAATGATTACACAGTGTGAATTGAGGACTGTGTCCGAATCCCTCTCTCCTCTCGAATTAATTTGCCACATTCTAAATCCGTAGATAAAGTGGTTCCGGAAGTGGAGTTGGTTGGATGGGTTTGCTTACACTGCAGTCCATAAAAGAAACAAAAAGCCTTGCATGCAAAAGAAATGAGAAAAATATAGAAAAAATGAATAAATCAGAAGCAAAAATGGGCGTTTAAATGAAAATTTAAATCAAATGAAGCTGGCAATTATGAGAAGCACATTAAAGCATAACATATACAAGCTTTTAGTTTTCAAATTATTTGCATAAAACAAGACACCTCAAGAGCAAATCGAAAGTTAAAGCAGATCAGTCCATTCTCCCTTTTAATTAGACAGTTTTCTCTAACAAGGTCTCTGAAAATGGTGCTTAATGTTCTCACAATTGCCTTGTAATTTTGGGAAAAATTTCAGGATGAAGCCAGGTTATAATCAATCATCCCCATCTCTAGGAACTTAAGGAGAGTTTCCACTTAAAGGAAGTGGGACTCGTATGAGATTATTAATGAAAACTGGCTACATTATTTGTGGGGTCCAGAACAAAATGGAAATGTAGAGCCCCTTGTTCTAAAATTATTAAGAATTTTAAGACATTGATAGCTGAGCATTAAAGTAGGCCTGTTATTAATTGTTTGTAGTTTCAAAATTCTAACAATACTTTTAAATTGATTGGGTAACCAAATACTCTACAATGGGCATGAGCTTTGTGTTTTGTTTATTCTCATATGCCTACGAAGGAATTATCTTTAATCACCGTCATCTTATTCAGAATAGTGTAAGCTCTTGATGTGATTTTCATCAAAACTAAAAGTAACAGGCAAAAAATGGTTGACTGTTGAAATCAACGATAATCCTAAGATTTGGAAAAATAGACTCTTTAATATATTTTATCATCATTCTGTACTGTTCATCATTTTTCTGGCAAATATTTTTGTGAATTATTCTTTTACAAAATGTACTTTGATAGAGGTAAATGCTCAGTTTCAAAATATTACATTTATATCTTTATATAAATTGCTTTGCATTAGTACATGTGCTCAGTACCTACACTTAGGAGATGTAACATTTCTCTCAAAGATCTTTTTATATATTTTCCAATTTTGGATTTACTTCTTCCTTGCTCTATCTAGGGTTTCTATCTTAAGGGTAAATAACTGTTAAAGAAATTAACTGAGTTTGGAATTTTTGCACTGTCATTTCAAATAGTGATAATTGAATTTAGTGTATAAGGTGCTTCCTTCTTCTCATTAATAAATGATGGGGCTACAGTACCAGGAGTACCTGGCAGGGATTCAATAGCTCTTAGCTCTAACTCAAAAATGGCCATTCTGGGCATCTAGTTCAATAGACTGTTACAAAAAAAGGGCAAGCATCCTTTAAACCCCGAAACTTAAGACAGATAACACAAACCAAAAACCACCCGGTCCTAGAAAGAGATGACTCACCTGCTCAATGTCGTTGTTTTTCCGTGATTTGTATATAAATTCTCCAATGGCTACAAATACAGAAAGGACTAGTCCAGCAGCCAGAACAATGAAGATACCCCCAATATTTTCTACTCCCAGAGCACTGGCCTCTTTGTTGTCTTCCTCAGGGCAGCCATTTCCCCGCCACCATTTCTCTTTCATCATATGCAGTTTCCCCTCTTCTTGTAATTGAAGAATAGCAATAGTAATTTTATCCCGGTAAGGAGAGCCTGTAAGTGAGGTAATTTGGATATGGGTCACCCAAAGGCTGAAGAAGATGTGAAGAAGGATTACTGTCTTAGGGGTAACTACTTTATGGCTGTTGGAAAACCCCAATCCATAAGTTGACTAGCAAAGGGCAATCCTATATTTTGAAGGATCTAAATAATTGGACAGCAAAAGACTGACGTGTTGAGATTAACTCTTAGCCACACTGTCTGTTCCTTTTAAACAAGGAAAAGCTGAGCTGGGAATTCCATGACATCCCGCTGCTTCTGGTGAGTTTTTTATGAATCTTTTCCCACATTAGGGAATTTCATTGTTTAGATTCCACTTTTTCTAGGTTTTTTGATGTCTAATATTTTGACAGCCTGGCTAAATGATCACCAGTACTCCATAGGGTACTCCTATGGGAGTAGCTAGACATTTCCTAGTCTCCTTTATAATTCATTGTGGTGATTGACCGATTGCTAGCCATTGGGAGCTAAAGCGATGTATGATTATTTCCAGTCCTGTCTCATAAATCCTCCCAACATGATCCTCTAATCTTTCCCTCTCTTTCCTTAAATACTCAGCATGGGAGAAAGGATTTTAAGTCACTAGGAATACTGGAACCACCAGTTAGAAAGGGATTGGGTCCCAGGATGACTGCATGAAGCAGAATCTCTGTTTCAACCCACTGTTGGACCATGACAAGTTCAAGAAATAAATATGTTTTGTGTTGGCCACTAAAAATTTGCAGATGTTGGTTATAGTAATTTGTCCATACTGACTAATACACCTGTTAAGATACTCTTATGAGTAGGTTTTGAATAAGTTAAACAACATTCAGCTAGGTTTAGAAAATTTGCAAGCACTTTAATGATATTATTTATACTCTATTTTCTAGTAATGCCTTTGAACTTTTAATTATGTTAGGGCTAGAGAGCATCAACATGGTCCTGCAGCCACAGCTTGTCCAACACTGGATTCCTATGTTAATTAAAGCAAAGGAAGAAATTAAAAAAAAAAAGATGGTAAGATTTCTTTCCCTAATTTTTCCTTGGACACTAAGGATTTTTGTAAGTGTTTCTTCTACTTAGTAGGAAAGTAGTACATTCTAGCTCTTTCTGTTTGTAAACTTTAACGTTCTTCTTGGTGGAAATAGAAAAATGCAAAAAAAGTAGCAAATAGGAAAATGTGGCATCTTAGAACCAGAAGAGATCTTAGGAACCGTATAGTCCCAGTCTACTTATTTTTAGAATTGAAGAAATTGAGGATGTGAAGATATGGGTGAGTTATAGATATGGGTGAGATATAGTTGCTGGTAGAGCCAAGAATTTAACTCAATTCTCCTAACTTCTCTCTTAGTGTTATTTTCATTAAAGTTTCTCCCTTCACCCCCATGCCATCTCCCCCCTCCCCCGTATACCTTATGTTCTAGGGCATGGTTAGAAAAGCAGAAGATTAATATTGTGTCGTGTGTCATTTTCCCCATTCCTCCCAAGACTTCCTAAAGTCATTGTCAGTCCCTCAAGATCAAGTGTAAAAGAAGAGCAAAATGTTTTGGAGTTAGATTGTGGCTTATCAATTAAGAGTATGGACTTTTGGTGAGAAAATGGTTCTTGACAGCCAAATTAAAAGATATTGGCTGCTTGCTTAAACAACTTCAGAATAATGGTTAGTGTCAAAATTAGCACCATTAACAATAATATGTGAACAATTAAGTGAATCAAGAGAGCTTTGCTTTAATGTACGTGAAAGTGCTTTGAAGAGTGTGTGAATGATCCATAGGGTAACAATTGCAGCAGTAATCATAGCAGTATACACAGTGGGTACTCAGTAAATGCTGACTGATGCTTTCCTTTTGCCTTCAGGCTGTACAATACCTAAAATATTTCAGGCAGATGGGGATTGGTTCTCTGTTTAAGATGGGTCTCTAAGGAAGGTAATTTCCAGCCTCCTGGTAACCTGTTTAAGCCTTAACTGCTCTCGTTCTCTTCAAGTTTTATTTTAAGTCCCTCAGGAGGCACATTTCCAGAGCTTCTGTCCTGAGAGTCTCTAAGAAACAAAGTCTTCGATTTTGTGTTGTGACTGAGCAACTTTGCCAATCTTTGACTGTGAGAAGGAATTTTAAGCCTTAAGGGAGTCAGGGCAAGACCAGAAGTATGTGGAGAATTGTTTATATCTGAATATATTTTAGCTTCAATTTTTTTTTTTTTGTTGCTTAAATGGACTGAATGACATTGGAAGTGATTTATTACAAGTCACTTGAAAAAAATACATATGTATATGCACGGATCTTCCTGAATAGCAGCTGATCTTTCTTAAAGAGTCAATTCATCATAGAAGAAACATCTCACAAATTTATCCAACAGCTGTATTCCCAATGGATGTATTCTCTCTGAGGTCTGCCATCTGTTCCAATTATTCCTTCATTGTTTTAGTTTTAAAAGGATGACAGGTTTATAACCACTATGAAAAATTCCTGGAGTGTATTTCTTTTCATCTAGGGAGGGGGAGAAACTCTTCAACTTTGGAATTTGTATGTCAGAGAATGCATGAGGTTGGCAAAATGTAGACTGAACTGGAATATTCAAATCTCTTTATATCATATTATATAAAATATAGTGATACTCATCACAGGGTCAGCCTCACTCACATGGAGGCTGAGTCATTTTTTAAAGCGCTGCATTAATTTAGGAGTGTTTCTGAAAGGACCCCTTGATGCTTCCCCATTCCTCACCAATATTCCAATATTTTGACCTTAGAGTTGTATTTCATTCAGTAGAAGAAATGCCTATTAAAAGTCTCATATTATAGTGTAAATATTCTCAGAAGAAGTGGTACACATTGTTATTTTCTATCATTACTACCAGACTGGAAATTTGGTGGGCAAAGAGGGGAATTAAAAGGTGGTGAAGATGGAGCTGATGATGGAATGGTAAAAGTACAGTTTTCAACTTTATAATTTAATCTAAAGATGGTTCCATTAAGAAACTATAGTTGCTTTTTCTAAGAAGACACAGAATGTATTACAATCAATCATAAGGTCATGATTTTGAAAAGATTCAGGAAAAGGCACCCAGTCCTGGTGTTCTTGTCTGACTCATGGTTCATTTAACTAAAATCAGAAGTGATGGGATATAAAAAAATAACATGTCTAGCTTCTTTCTCCAGTCTTAAAAAAAAAAAAAAAAACACAAAGAGGGGTTGTTGCTTGTGAGCTATTGTGAAGTGGTGGAAGGAGGGTTATAAAAAAAAATAAAAAAATAAAATGAGGTGATAAAGCCTGGTTAGGGAGATAGGACATTTTTTCTCAAATCAAAAAGAAGCATAGTAACCTTTTAGTTAGTGTCTAACAATTCCACTGAGTTCTCTGCAAAGCACACCGACTTAGTTTTAGGAGAGCTTACCACTTGAGAAAAAAATGTACACTTCATTTGCAATACTGGCATTTTCATCAGGAAAAATTATTGGAAATAAAGGGGCAAGAAGGTAGTTACAGGTTGCCTAGCCCAATCATTCTGAAGATTTATTTAGAGGGCATGGAGTCAAATTGGTTATGTATTCATGTTCAAAGGTGGAGAGAGTTGACCTTCTTTACCTGGTTAATCAAATTAGTATTGATAAAAAGTTGAATATGGGCTACATAATATTTTTTAAAAAGTAAATTTATTGCCAAATTAAACCATCAGGAGTATTCATGTAAAATCTGATTTTTTTCATGAAAAATAGAAGATCTGATAATGTTGGGCTCTAACTCCCACAGCTACTGACCTGAAAGGCAGTTGCCCCCTTTAGATGAGTATGTTGTCTCTAATTCTCCATACTTGCTACCATTCCCTACTGCTTCTTCAAACCAACAAGCTTTATTCAATTATACCTGCTTGGCTTCTGTAAGCATTTGAGTTTGTGATCCCTGTCTAGTGTTGAGGGAACTGGATAATCCCTTTCAACAGGTGAAAATAATAATATACCTTGGGTCCTTAATTATCTGATTTAACTGTAACTATGATTTCTTACTGGACTAACCCAGTGGTCTAAGATGGCCTCCAATTCCTCCCCTTGGGAATGCTTATCAGAAAATTACTGATGATTCACTTGAGAAGAGCAGATTGCTACCATATCAGAACCTTATACAATACAGTTTCTGTAGTGAGGGAAATAGAGAGTTTTCTATAGGGAGGTCATTGTCCCTTGAATACAGAATATAGTTCTATATCCCAGACATGCAAGAAGACCTAGCTGTGTGGGTCTGTATGCCTACAAGGTAATAATATCCTTAGATTGAACAGTGGTACAAAATCAAGGACTAAGAATATTTGGAGATTTTATTAATTGAATCTGACATATTGCCTGAGCAAATTATAATTTAATCGTAATCCTTTTTCTTCTGACAGATATAGTTTTACTTTTCTATCTATTTACATAGAACACTAGCTCTTTAACTTTGTCATCTATATGTATAGTTAATTTTGTTGTATTCTAATATAATTTAAGATAGAAAAAAACTATACAGGCGTATATAGGAACTGAAGAAAATAATGAGAAGAGTGTTAATTAGGAAGATATTCTTTTAACAATATTTGGGGTAAAATAATAAAATCTATGTACTCAAATGTATATGCAATGGTAGAACTTGAAAGAAACAATGAGTTAAAAGTTTATTAGGTTAAATATATTGGAATCTTCAATTCAGAGCATGCCTATGATCTGTACTGTCATTTCCCTTATTTATTAGTCCACTGAAGGCATTGTAGACTTTCTCAGAATGTAGAGCAGATATCTCTGAGCCCATTCCTTTCTATACTTTGTAAATGACATTGCCCATCTCAGTCTTTGCTACTGCCTTGCCTCTCTTACCTATAGGTGTTCCCACTCCATAACCTTTGGAGTCAATGAGGCCCCCGATCTGAGTGAGGTTGCAGTTTCTCTGCGTCACATACTCAATGTTGGTGGACTCCATCAGCAAGGCATAGTCAGTGGTGAGCACTCGTTGGATGCCCTCATCACTGTTTTTGACCAGGACAGTCTGCTGTCTGCTACTCATAAAAGCCCACATCTTCTCGTAGGTGGATATCTTCGATTTCTGCAGGGAAAGAAAGCACACCCACCAGCAGAGAGTGCTGAGAAAATATGTCCTAAAGCTATTCAAAACTCCTGGGGTTCAAATAGCATAGGGAGGATTCTTTCTCTTTAGGTAGGAAACTGGTATTGATGATCCTGGGACTTCAGTTTGGTAGTTGAAAG
Organism: Phocoena phocoena; assembly: GCF_963924675.1. Taxonomy (NCBI): domain Eukaryota; kingdom Metazoa; phylum Chordata; class Mammalia; order Artiodactyla; family Phocoenidae; genus Phocoena; species Phocoena phocoena. Next base: position 131,438,340 of record NC_089222.1, read on the forward strand.
GAGCCCAATTCACTATAGGAAAACCTTTGGAGGCACTGAGGCAGCTGTAGAGGAAAAAGAGATCTTACCCAACTGATGTAAGACATTGCCTCAAGATCCTTTGGCTGATTTCAGTAGGGAAGAAAGAAGATTAGTATCAATGACAACATTTGCCTAAGGAACTCTGGCCACCTAAGAACAAGTCCTTAAGGCCCACTAGGCCAAGGGGTGACTAGATCACCCCAAGACTCTACTCATTTTTTCCATTGCCTTCAACGACTTAACTTCAGTAGGCATTGTTTTGCTTTTTTCTTGTATGTAAGTTTTAATACCTGATCCAACATTCCTTTGCAGGGGACAGCCTTGGGATAAATCACATACCTTCTCTGCTTTATTTATGAAAGAACTGCCAATTACTCTTATCTTTTCTAGAAAACTTAGAGTGAAAATGCTCTTTTCATATTAAAATTCAGATCAGAAAACTCTTCCTACTGTATTTCTATAAGCCTTTTTTAATATACATTCAATTTTAAATTGCAATTATATTTTAGATAATGAGGACTGAATTTCATTTGAAAGTGTTCATGATTTTGTCTTTTCTTTTATTCTTCAGCTTCTTGATTCAGTAATAAGCCATATATATGGTATATATTACATATGCATCTATACCTTCCACTATCTCATTATCTTACTTTTTTGTTAAAATATACTGCCTAAGTTTTCATATTGCTTAGGTATAAATTTTCTATTCTTTTGAATAGTGATCTGTAAATAGTTTACATTTAATTCTGTAATTTCCATATTGTTCCAATTTTTTTCTGTATTTGTCTTCATTTGCATCAACACTCCCCTCCATTTATTTGGAAGATGGAAGAGATTATGAAAATTACTGATAATTCCAAGCTACTCCAGCTCTTGCGTTGTATGTGGTACACACGCACACACACACACAGACACATGAGCTTCCTTGGAAGGCACAGAGCTTATCATCTCAGGAGTCCAAGGAAGTTTAAAACATGATTTGGGGCCACAGCAATAAATGGAATACCTGTGGAATAAACTACAGTGTGGTTATTCATGGTCAAGTGTTCCTGAAGGCTCATTCAGTTCCGAACTCTGTTTAAGACCTGGGTTAACGCTGTAGGCTTTATGAGTTAAGGGAGGACAGATAGCTTTATTTTGGATTGTTAGGTATTTGAAGAACCCCTTGAGAAGGTCTTGTGAGACAAATAGCAATTCAATATACAGTACCTTATAGATACTGGTATTTTATGGAAACCATTTTGTCATGATTAGGCCCCTGTGAATTACTCCTCACCCCCACAGATATCTGAAAGTTGAGGTTCATGTCTCCATTAAAAAGGTATGTTTTTGAGGTAGGGTTCAATGCCTCATTTGTTGGGTAATTTTAGCCTGGAAGAGTCTGCTAATGCTAAATTTATAATAAAGAGCTACTTGTACAAGTGCACGGAGGTCAGTCTGTCTTTTGGCAGTAAATGCACTGCTGGGAAAATTATTCTTCTACCAGGAAACTACCTTAAGGGAAAATAATTTTCTTAGAATTATGAAATTTTATGGTTGGTGGAAACTTTAGAAATTGGCTCATTCACGCTGTTTACACAGAGGGGGAAATTTTGGTACAGAAGATTTGGAGAGTTCATGAAAATCACAAAACTGGTTAGTATCAGAGCTAATACTGGACCTCTGGACCCCTGACATCTAATTCAATGCTCTTTCCACTGTACTAAGCTGATTTTGGGTAGGTGAATGTGAATGTCAATCTTGCCAAAATTCTTCTGAGAATGATCTTAGTCTTATTTGATCTACCTGTGACAATATAGCTTATATTCATGAACTCATGCCCTGAGGTTGTTTGCTACTTGGTATCAATTTAATCCAGCTAGGAGTTAGCTTTCATATAAAAAAAATCCATAAAACATCTATTTTTTTCCACAGTATTTAAATTTTATTAAAAATGAATTTTGTAAATAGTTAGAAAACTGTATTTTTTGGTCTTTGGGAGTTGAGGACAAAACAAAGTAAATGATCACGTTCATTTATGGGAAACAAAGTGGGAGGAGTGCTTTTAGGAATCCAGGAATTGAAGTTTGTGGAAAAGGATGATAAGATTCAACTCAAAACCTTCACATCTGCTATTGAGCCTAATCAGGTGTGGTTCTCAAGTTACCTGCAGTGAAGGACTGTGCATTTTTCATTCCATGGCAGACCTATCTACATGCATGGCAGACCTATCTGTGGTGCTACCAAGTGGGATTAGTATGCACTCATACCAGATGCGGCTCACCATGTTGGCACTTAATAGCCCTCAAAGTGGTCTACATTATTGGAACTGTATCCATTAATCATGTTCTTTTTCTTTTAAATTTTTTTTATTATTTTATTTTTGGCTGTGTTGGGTCTTTGTTTCTGAGCATGGGCTTTCTCTAGTTGTGGCGAGTGGGGGTTACTCTTCATTGCAGTGCGCGGGCTTCTCATTGCAGTGGCTTCTCTTGTTGTGGAGCACAGGCTCTAGGCACGTGGGCTTCAGTAGTTGCAGCACTTGGGCTCTGTAGTTGTGGCATGTGGGCCCTAGAGCATAAGGGCTTCAGTAGTTGTGGCTCACAGGGTCTAGAGCACAGGCTCAGTAGTTGTGGCACATGGGCTTATTTGCTCTGTAGCATGTGGGGTCTTCCAGGGTCAGGGATTAAACCCATGTCCCCTGCATTGGCAGGCGGATTCTTAACCATTGCACCACCAGGAAAGTCCCTCATTAATCATGTTCTTGGTGCCACCACAATATCCAAGAGCCACAGAACTTCTAAAGTCTTACTCTCAATTTCTTTTATCTCATCACAGCTTAGTAACACAATGTTCCCTGAGTCAACACGTTTGTGTTGACCACCACACATTAACTAGCACTGCTCTGTGGAGCTGAAGGTTATGGATTTAATTCAACCACACTTACTTCTTCCTTTTTGGAGTAGAAGGTTGTTCTAGGCTTGAACTGCCTGAGGTACTGGAAGAGAAATCTAGCAGGCATGGAATTTGAACCATTGAACAGCAGAACTTTTTCTAAGAAAATGATCACTTGGGGGACTTGCTCAAGTTGAAGGCATAGGGAGCATTCTAAATTTCTTTGACCCCCTCCTACTATTTTTGCTCCAGTCTAATAATGGTAAACATAATGGGACAGGGAATAGCACCCTTCTGTTTTTATTTAAAGTTCTCTTTCATCATTTAGAAAGTTTGCTGTTGTGGGGATCCATTGTATTCTACATTTAAAATTATAGACTGTTTGACAAGCTGGGGAGCTTAGATAAATAGGAAGACCCAGAATGTGGCTAAGGAATAACCTTTTTAACAGTTAAAAATATCTATAGATGGCTCAAGCACCTTAAGATATAGTGAGTTTTCTACTACTGGAAACGTACAAGAAGAATTTCATGGATGGATGAGTTTCACTTAAGGATCCTTCAACACACAGGTTCTACTCACTAGACCAACCTTTTCATATTACTTATGCAGGTCCTGACATCAAGGACAGTTAAGTGCCACCCAGGGGTCATATTGGTTAGTGAAAGAACCAATACAGAGTCACGACCTCTTTCCTCCTTATTCTTGAGTTCCATCCACTGTCAACCATGTTCTGTAATGTTTATTTTTTGTATGGTCAAAAAGTACTATTCTAAGAGTAGTTAAATTAGATTTATTTCTTTTTAATAGACTATTTTTAAGACAGATTTTAATAATTCTTAAAAATAGAAGCATACTTCATGGGACATTATCATAAATATTAAAAGACTTAGCAAACCATTTGAATGACAGTGTGGATGTTTCTGCACTTGTAAATCTTCTATAGTCTCAGCCTGCTAAATTGTTCTAAATGATATATATTTAAAAAGATGAAACAGTGATTGCAACTTATTTCACTGAATATGTCAAACGTGAATTAGAATATTTGTAAAGTACTCTGAGCTTCTTATCAAAAGTCACAAAAACGGAAAAGTCCTCATTTATTAAATCTGAAATCATCCAGGTTTTTTTTTTTAATCCTAGAAGGGAGTCAAGGTTAAATGCATTTACTTTGTCTGGTTAAACCTGATTATGTGGCTATTCTGATGCTGATGAAATGTTGGCAAAGAATAAGCATTCTTTTCATCTAAAATCTGTTATAAGAGAGTATTACTGTATCACCATCTGATGACTGTTGTTTATTTCTCTTTTTTCTCCCATAATGCATGCAAGTTAAACACTCAATGGGAAATAATTTACAATGGGTCTCTGTGCAGTTAAAAATTATTTATTGAAAATAGTAATAATAACCAGCATGTGCAGTGTTTACTGTGTGCCCAAAACTATTCTAAGCACTTTGCATGTATTAATCTATTTAATCTTCACAGTGTTCATATGAGAAAGATACCATTATTATTTCTCCTTTACAGATGAAGAAACAGAATGCCACATAAAGAAATGATGAAGCCAGGATTTGATCCCAGCAATCTGGCTCCAGGGTTTATGTTCTTAACTATAGGGAATCAACTGTTTGTTTTAATACACAGAACATCAAACTTATGACTCGGCTAATGTTTTAACATCACTGACACATTTTCTTAAGAAATAATTTCAGTAAATAGCTGTGGCATCTTTTCTATTATAACTAGAGCTGCTGAAAATCTTGTAGTCATGACACAATGCATGGAAACAATTTATATGAATTTAGACAGCTTATATTTGTTTAGACAAAAAAATTAGACAGTGTTTTAGGAAGTGCAACAGTTGGAACCTGGAAGGAAATGTAGATATTGTTTATATTTTTCCTTATTTTGTATTTCATATAGTTCCATTGTTTTCAGTTTCAGGGTTTCTGCTATAACAGGAAAAGTATGTGTAAATTCTGGAGTGTAATACAATCTTAAGACTGATAGAACCTGCATTTTATAGACATATCCCTCTAATATTTCATTTTTACTGAAATAAACATTATTTAACACATTATTTCTTCAACCAGGTTATAGGGCTTCTACAGTAAAGATGTATAATCCTATTATTCAGTAGAATGAACAACTGTGCAATTCTACTTCAGACCAACATGCTTAAAGATTTTATATATATACCTGTTTATATGTTTATTTTTACATATATCCATACCCCACACATATACACTGAAGGTAGATTATTGATATTTGATTTTTGTTATCTTGTCAAAAATGATCATATAAATATGGTAAATATATGCTTATTGAACAAATAAAACATCAAATATAATTACATTTTAAAATCTGATCTCCAATTTACTTTTACTTTACATAAATGCCGATTTCAAAAAAAAAAACAACACCTTAAAAATCAGTCAAAGACATGGAAATCAGCCATGTAGAAATCCAAACTTATAAAGCAGATATATCAGAGGTGAATAGTTGCCTTAAAAGCAACCATTTCCTCTAACACAAGATCAGATCTATCATTTCATGAAATAATAAATTCTCATGGACATTTAGGTTGTTTCCATGTCCTGGCTATTGTAAATAGTGTCCATTGTAAAGCAATTATACTCCAATAAAGATGTTAAAAAAATTCTCATGGATTTAAAAAAATATGATTTAATTTTAAAAAATCACTTTGAAGGAAGACTCTCAGATGAAAGCATTTATACTATAGTGAGGGGCCTGTGTCTTTCAAATGTATATAATATGATCATTGCAGTTGATTTTGCTCTTATCTTGAATTGATAGAAAGTTATGACATTTGCAGAATTTCCTAGGCTATAAATTCATGTGTTCCCTTTTAAAAAAATTCCCTCAGTGGGATTTAAACACCTTTGCTAAAACATTTTTCATGTTTTTATCCTGTCTAAAGATTGGTCCATTACGGGCAATATAACAGGCTTTGAAAAAGGTTAACTTTAATTGACCTCATGGATTTCTCCCTAAACAAACACATTTTTAAACTATAGGGACTTAACATTTTGGACACTGAAGGTAAAATTAGCTAGATCTTTCAAACATCAGCTAATAGCTCTTATGTGAAGCATGCCTTCCTATACAGAGAAGTTTGTGAAATGTCTTTCATTTTGTGCTTCACTATGTGACTATTTTTGTCTGAAACTTGTCTCCCCATAATGGCTCATTGCTTCACATCCACTGGTGCAGTGCTCAGTAACTTTCTTGAAACGTCTTCTGGGTTAATGATAGCACCTAACCACTCTCTGGAAGGAGGTTATAAAGGTTAGAGAGTCCATTCCCACAGCTGGTCCAAAGTCCCCAGACCATGAAAGCCAGTAATGACAAGTCTGTTACGATTTTTTTAAACCTATTTTATTCAAGTCATTTTAGACTGAATCATGATCTAATCTGTGTAATCCTCTGACTTGGGTCTGAGAGGATAGTGATTTTTTACAGGGCAAGCTTCTACTGAGAAGCATTTCTTACATGAGTATTTTCTACCATTCTGGTTCACAGGGACTTCTGATGTTCATACCACTTCCTGTCTGCACAAGGCATGCTACTTAACCACATGTTGCATTGTATTTAACACGTCTGTGTGCATCTTGTTTCTTTATTGCTATTCAGGTCTTCAAGCCTTGAAAAAGTTTATATCTTCCCCTTCCTATCTCTTACAGTGACAACCTCAAAAACTGGTCAAATCGGAGATCCTGGAAAAAATATAAATTAAACTGAACTGAGTTGAACTGCCTTATTCTGCTTCTCAGCTGAATTCTGAGGGTAGCCTCACCATCTGTTGCTTATCTACCATCTGGAAGTGGTTCTTCTGCTAATTCCTATATGTGCTCAGCAAAGCTTCCAAGGACTGAGGTCTTTGTCTGACTTGGCCTCTGAAAGTCTTAGAGATTTTGGGCACTGGCACTCTCTCTGGACTTTTCTGTCCAGTAGCAGAAGGCATACCTCCCAGGATCAGTAAGGAAGCTGAACAAAGACCAAACTAGAGTTTTTTGGGTTTTTTTTTTGTAAATTCAGAAAGTTGAAAAAAGTAGGACTAATAGCTAAAAGTAAGGGTTGGATGTTAATGGTGATGATGTTTTTGGTGAGAATTATAATAATATTTAACATTTTTCCCTTTTTTATTTAACATTTTTATTGTTCCAATTTGCCATATAGTATTATAAACACACTACCTCTATTAAGTTATTTATTTCTTAAAATAATATTTTGAGCTAGATATTATCCTCAATTTACAGACAGGAGAATTGAGGTAAAAAGGGTTTAAATAACTTACCAAGGTCTACATAGCTAATAAGCAGTAATGTCAGAATTTGAACCCAGGTTCTAGAACAAAACTTTACTGTAAGTTTTAATTTATATCACAGCATTTTATTATAGTCATAACTCCTGAGAGGACTGGCTGGTATCCCTAATCTCTGAACAATGAACCAAAACCATTATTTCACTTGGATGATGGTTTGCAAGAGACATTGAGAAATCTCTTTTTTCAGGCCTCAAATGGTTCTTAAGCTTTTACATGATAATCTTTTCTTCATCTGGGAAAAAAAAATGAGTTGATAAACTATCACTGTGAGATCAAAGTTTGGGCTATTCCATTTATCCATAAGTGTAATTAATAGAATTACACAGAGAAAAAATTTTTGCACATGTCCTACTTTTTATGAGACATGGAGAAAATCAGTGCCTTAGTGCTCCATATTAAAAGCAAAAGTTGTAGTTGGATGCCGTTGCTGTCAATGTTCTTGGGTATAAAAGAGGAAATGGCCTTAGGAAATCTGTCCCCAAGTTGTGTCCACAGAACTTGACTGTGAACTGACTATTCTTTGTATTTCTTAAGATGATGAGGGTGGTCTCAGACAGTGCGGAGGGCAGGAAAAGCCTTTATCATTTAAGATTTTGAAACAATTGAAAGGACCAAGCAATTCAGCAGCAGAGAGATGAAAAACCAATATAATTAATATCATATTATTAATTAGTATTATCCTGAGTAGAAAATCAAAGGGAGTTTGTTAAAAATTCTCTTAAATGACGTCTCTTGAAGTTCTGAATTATTGGTATACTGATTTATAAAAATATTCTATTTAAAATTGTTAGCCAAGGACAAATAAATGGTCCCCTGATATTTGGAGGATCTGTTAAAATATCTTCAACAGTCCTTGGACAGTTGATGAAACACTCTGCCTCTCTTTAACTTTGACCCGGTAATTGGTCTACTGGTGAATGACACCCTTTCACCAAATAGACGTTATATCATCCATAGGGTGCAGATGACCTTGAGGAAGTGTAATGTTTAATAAGCATCATTGACTAAGTGCCCTTGGCCACAAAACTTAAAGTTGTTCTTTTCTTCATGGGCATCAGCCAGGATCTTGAGGTGTCCATCTGTAAATCTTTGTGAATGTATGTGTAATTGCATTTACGATTTAATCTCAGTTCTTTGCGTAAATACAGTCCCTGGTGATCACTGTGGTTGTTCTACATACAAATGACTCAATGAAGGAAAAGTGCTTCAGCTTCCCTTGTCTCAGACATGTAGTACCTTGACCCAGCAGTTGCTTAATAAATGTCAGTTTATTCCCTCAGCCTTGTCTGAATTCAGATGATGGATAGTGAAACCTCACCTGACCTATTTAAAAAAAAACAACAACTTTTTTTCATGTTGAAAATCAAATATCCAAATCTGAAATCTAAGGTCTTGTTCTCTGCAAGAATGACAAAGTCTAGAAAAAAAAAGTCAATGGCTTTGGATGGAAATTTTAGTGAGCAACTTCTGGTCACACTTTTCAAGCAGAAATTTCACTAAAAACATCCCTCAACTGTGACCAAGAGACCACATATGAGGGGTTAGTGTATTTTGTTTGTTTATGGATTTTGGTAACTTCCATACTCCTTTCCTCCTTGCAAATGCCTATTCTTCAGCTGTAAAACAACTTAGAGTCATCTTGAAAGCAAAGAGACAGGTTCACCATTTGGATGTGCCAAAGGGATATTTTTGGGGTACTGGGGGGACAAAAGCACTTTAGTTACACTGTGTGATGGAAAAGTGCTTCTTATTAGAAGTTTCCTTGTGATTGAATGCAGCTGGGACCCATGTGAGCAAGGCTTATGCCCCAATAATAGATCAGAATGTGCTAGGTTAGACCAGGCAAAGGCAGCTTTCCTTATTGATTCAACAGCTTAAGAGAGGATACTGTCTTTGATTAAGAGAGAAAGGGAGGGAGGGAAGCCTCAATGGCAGTGATACATTAATGTAGAGCCAGGTCAAAACTGAGTCCTTGTGACCTTAACTGCTGTCACTCAGTGACAGGGTAGAACTACCCTGAGAGCTAAAAGGCTGGAACATTTCTTTCCCTTGCAGAATAATGCAGCTTAAAAATGCTGAGTGTGTATCCCTCCGAAGCTTTCTGACAGCTTGCCTCCCTCAAGGGGAAAATTAAATCGGATTTAGTCCTTGTTCTCTTTTTGCAAATAAATTCCTTCTTGTTGCTAGGCTACAAGATAACTTTTAAATCGAGGAACATAGGACAGTGTCTCTTCCTCTGTGGATCTCTATGTATCCTTCCTGCTATGGTCTGAATGTGTCCCCCCAGATTCATATGTTGAAATCCTGACCCTCAAAAATGATGGCATGAAGAGATGAGGCATTGGGGAGGTGTTTAAGTCATGAGAATGGAGCCCTTATGAATGGGATTAGTGCCCTTATAAAAGAAGGTCCTGTGAGACCCATGCCCCTTCCACCATGTGAGGACACAGCATAAAATCTACGACCTAGAAGAGAGCCCTCATTCAACCACGATCTTGACTTCCAGCCTCCAGAACTGTGAGAAATAAATTTCTGTTATTTATTAAGTACCCAGTCTGTGGTGTTTCATTATAGCAGCCTGAACAAAGATACCTCCTCACCTCCCTTCTTTCCTCCTTCTCTCCTCTGATAGAATCCATCGCTCTTAGATTTTAGTAGTGTATTTGTTCATTTATTAAAAACATGTTTTCTGAGTGCCTACTATCTTTACTATGTACCTTCTTTCCTTCTTTCCTCCTTCTCTCTTTTTCTCCTCTGATAGAGTCCATTGCTCTTAGATTTCAGTAGTGTATTTGTTCATTTATTAAAAACATGTTTTCTGAGTGCCTACTATCTCTACTATGTACCTACTATGTGCCAGGTACTGTTTTAGGTTCTGAGGATATAATGACAAACAAAAGAGACCAATTGTCTACCCTCAAGGCGGGTAGAACTTCTAGAACTCCCTGAAGTTTGTCTGAACACTGACTCTTTCATCAGTAGCTTTATAAATTTGTGGCAAGTTATTTAACTGAGCTATACCTCATTTTCCTCATCAAACAATGGGGATAATCTTAGCTCTTAACTCAGTTGGCCTTTATAAGGATAAAATGAAATACTGTATGGAAAGCATTTAGGAACAGAGTGTGCAGTTATGAGCTAGTACAGTTGCGAGATTAACATAGAATTATTTCAGGGAAATACAATATCCAAGCACACCCAAGTCACTCTAGGGTCCTGCCAGGAAATGTGGGAACCAGCACCCTTTATATTCAGAGGTATGTGAACAGAGACAAATCAAAATGAGATTAAAGGATACTTTGTGAATACACTGATTGTTTTCACAGTGGCGAAGTCAGATCTATGGCTTTTTCAAAGGGTAGCCTCTCCCTCTTTTATATTTATAATGTGCATCTTAGTAGTAGTAGAATCTTCTCTACCTCTACTCGCCCATTTCCCAATACTTTAAAACTTTTTGATACTGGTGAAAGAGGTAAATCATTTCAGATATGTTTTTCAGACATACTCAGTTCTCCTTTGGCAGTGTCTCTCTGTCCTATATGCCTTGCAGGTAATTTTCCTAGTTTTTGACAAGTGTTGTGATGAATTACTAGCTGTGGGTAACGTGTTTCTTTACAGTACTGATTTTAGGAAAATTCAAGCTTTCAGAAAGTTGGAAAGCCATACATTTAATGTAATTTGTCTTGAAAACAACACTTGTCCAAAGAAGAAAGAATCACCACACTTTATACCTTCATTAAATCAATGTCATATTTCTTAAAATTAAAAAAAAGTTTAAAAATCATCTTTTTTTTAACATAGAGGAAAAGAAAAATCCTAACTTTTTACATTACTCTTTTTTATATACCTCTGGGTATAGTTTACTCTTAAAACAAGTAAGTTTTTATTTGTTTATTTATTATTATTTTAATGTTAAACTGCATTTACTGCATAAGTAATACATATTTTTGTGAAATAATACTGCTATACAAAGAAGTGTTCCCTTTTTTTTTACCTATAGTTTTTTGTCTCTAAATAAATACTCTTCACAAGTCAAAGTAGTCCTCTCAAACCTTGGGTGACAACTTCATTTTCAGTAATCTGGATGTGAAACGTTGACAAAGGTGTTTTTAGAGTTTATTTTGGTTACAGTTGCTGTTTTCCTTTTTTTCACATGCACAAGTACCTCTTACAAGAAGGTTCTAGCCTGGCTGTGTCATAAACCAAGTGTGTGATTTTGAGCAAATAATTTAGCTTCTGTGGGTTTTGTTCACTTCATGAGTAAGGTGAAGGGCTGAACTTTCTGATCTCTAAGGTTTTTTGTCATCTCTAAAGGTCCCAGGATCCATTAAAATCCATTTCCCCCCCACGGGAGATATAGTATCTGAGATTTGATAATAAAAGTACTGCAGCTTATTCTGTAAGCAAGGTAGAAATCAGTTTCATTATTCTGGGTAAGTAATTAAAAAGACTTGAACAACAAAATGCACTTGACACTAAAACCATATTGATTCTAACTATAGGAAGGCTATCGGAAGGCTATTGGAAGGCTTCAGGCTGCTCTAGGAGCACTGTCCCCATTGGTGCAAATGCAATATTAGACTGGAGTCCCCTGGGATACTTTTGGTTTTAATTTTCCAAATAAATACCAGTATCAACACATTTACTTGTCATCTGCTCCTGCCTCATCCAGTACAGAACAGGAAGAACAAAACAAAGATATTCAAGCATTCTGATTGTCATAATTTCAGGTTAAGTAACCTTTACTTTTGTGGCTTCTATACATGAGTGATTAATTAATGGGTATAAAGACAAGAAAAGATATTGAAGATACTGACCTGTGGATCTGAGTGTACTCAATTGGGGATAGAGGGAATGATACCTAGATGGGCACTGAAGAAATTGTTTTATGTGACAGCTGAGGGTACCTTGTAATCAGATTTTGCCATTAGACATTTTATTTTATAAAAAAGTTGCCTAACATTTTTTTGGTTTTTTTTTGGACGGACTCTCATTCCACAACATCCTCCCCTCAGTATGAGATAACTGCTGAGAATATATTGTCAGTTCCTTACCTTGAAGAAGGTCATTGTTGATCCATCTCTGACTGCCCCATATTCTATCTTGGTTTGTTTTGCCAGGTCATCTGCTGAATCAATGGGGGATTCCATTCGCTCTACTGTCAAGAAGGCAGCCAGATTGGCAGTGTAGGATGAAATGATGATTAGCGTGAAAAACCACCATATCCCTCCAACTATTCTGGTTGATAGAGCTTTGGGCATCAACTCTGATCCTGTGATGGTATCGTCAGAGTAAGAGAGTTAAACAGTTAGGAGAGAAGGGAAGACCCGTGATTTGACACTAGCCTAGAGAGATAATGCATTTTTGTGACACAAAACTATAAATCTATCAAGGTTTTACTCTCTTGCGTGTAGGTGAATAGATGCATTTTTTTAGAAAATGAAGCAAAATCTAAGTGATCTTTTATCATTTATCAATGCTGCTGTTTAAAATGTGATTTATTGACATTTGAAGGCATTACATGATTTTAACCCTAAGATATTCTATGTTTAAAATTTATATAGTTTAGTTGCTTAGATTTGAGTTTGTTTGCTTGTTTCTGCTGAAAAGTCAATCCCAGACTTCTGGACTTTTCTTACTGTCTGATATGCATCTTATTGTTTGAAATAAAATGTTCTAGGTTGTACAACTGTGAAAGCTTTAAAATGCTAACTTACTTTTATTTAATCTTAAAGAATGAGAGAGACTTTCAAAAGATTAACATATCATGTCATTTATCACATGTACTTTAATAAAACACTGGAGTTTCACAAATCAAATGAAATTGGATGCAGCCATATTTGACAGTAGATGAATCATTTTTTATTGCTTTATGTTACTTTTGAAGTCAAAATTACTTTTTTAAAGTAGATTCTTATTTAACTGAAAATAATATATTCACTGAAAAGGCACAATTTTGTCCTCAAATAAAGTACTATTTTTAAATTATACTTCAAAGACTGGCTGTTTTGCAGGTGGAAAGGGGCCTTTTCTGCTAAGAACATACATTTTAGATGTTATCAGATGATTCCTGATTATTTGTAAAAAGGTAATATAGAGGCATTTAATGTATTTACCAAAAAAACCTTTCTCTCTTAAAGAAAGGGTACGTGTGTGAAGTTTACCTACACAAAGGACAAACATCTGTGAAAACTCTCTAGCTCAAAACTTTTGATCAAACTTATGGAAGGCCATAAATCCAACAGTAGAATCAAAAGGGACAGAAGGGTATATGCAGCACTTACCCCAATTTTATCAATTCACGGATGGATTTTTGGTTAATCTGCTTGCTTGAAATTCACCATTGGTTCTGTACTTAGCATTTCCTCCATGAAGTTGGAGGAATGTTAGAGTTTATGGGACCAGTTAAAAAGTGAAAGGGAAAAACCCTAAGTTAAAAAATCCAAAGTATGAAGTTCAGCAGGTGAATTACCTGGTTTTAAAGGAGTCTTTCACTTTTCTGATTGGGTGTTTTGAAGTTTTGTAGTTAATGACTTAAGATAGAAGGGGACATTGGAGTTTACGAATCTACAAATACATGAGTTTATGCTCAAGTTTAATCTATAAACAGATACAAATATTGCTCATGAAATCAAAGCCAGCTCATGGTAAGCAGATAAAGGTTGGCAGAGTTTCTTGACTTTGAATTAGATGTATTCTTCTAAAGTTATTAGGTATCTTTGTGCTTTATTGTCTTTTAATGAGGTTAATGGCTTCACTGTGGTTTTTATTTCCTTCTTTTGTTTGTTTGTTTGAATTTGGGTGTGTAATAATACTCAGATTTATAACAGTTTTCATTAAATTGCCTCTAAGAATTTAGTAGAATAGTTTGTTGCTCTCTTGTTTTAATCTTTCAGTTTAATGGGATTTATATGCCTGTGGGTGTATGTGTGTGTTTAATGCCCAAGTTTGTTTCATATCTTTGTACTTCATTGATCTAGCAGCCTTGTGGCAGTGTGATATTATTTTAGATTTTTCGTTGGCTATCATTATAATACCATTTATTCCATAAAATAGCCGTGGGAAATAGGTAATATAGTTAGTAGATATATTTTCTTAGCTTATAGGTATAGATTTTCTGCTGTAAATTTATCCTTATTTTATTTGGCTGCATTTGTGAAAAGATCAGATTTTAATTTATTATTTGTATAATTATGTATTATATGGCAGTAAAACTGGACAGACGGATAACCAGCTGTTGACATGTAATGATAAATTCACATCTATCACACTTTAAACTAATACATATTTATACTTTTGGATGAAGTGGTCTTGGAACTTAAAAATAATTTGTAGAAACCTACTCAGGTTACATTTCAAACCCTTGGTAGATGGTATGGTATGAATTATATGAATTATATTTCTCAACATTTCATCTCTTTAAAAAATTTCACACAATTTTGTGACTTTCATGATTCTCAACATTAATTTACATACTTAGAAATGACTTCGCTCAAGTAGAGATGATTTTTCTAAGTTCAGAACTCTAGAGTATGAAGTTATGAAAGTAATAAAAATAGAATAAAACATCATTAGAAAATATTTGGGATGAGAGACAATACTTGCTGAAGTCTCTTTACTGCCTTTTATGGCAGACATGACAGCCAATCCTGATCCAGACTTTGCTCACGCTCTGTAGAAAAGAGAAAGCCTGATCATCACATTAAAAAAAAAATTAAACAAAATGATTTCCAAGTGAGTACAGTGATAAGCTTCTGCTAACAAGAGCACAACAGTCAATACATAAGTTAGCTACCTGGTCCAATGTCACATGCTAAGGACAAATGCACTAACAGTCACCAGTACTGCAAATTTTTACATTTCAATATATGTTTCACCTGACAAATATTTTAAACTTCTTGAAAAACAAGCAGAGTCTGGTTGGGGTTGACTGTCACGTACCCAAGGTAGTGGTAACTAGCAGACACTGCATCCCACGGTTTGCTGTGGATGATGGGAAACTCCAAACAGGTAGAATATAAAAGAGAAATTTTAGGGGCGGGAACACTCATATGACAGAAGACAGTCACAGTCATATGTACATGCACAGACTTGCCGTGTGCTCTATGAAACCCAAGTCTATATTTTTCTATTCTAATGGCACAGGAAGGCAAGCTATAGGGAAGGAGGGGAGTCTCTCACTCTTTGAAAGTAATTGTTCACAAGATAAATGCCTTAAAAAGTAAATGCAGTGGTAAAGCAGTATATGTCATCTAATGAGTTTTCCTGCAGGATTTATAGTTCTGTGCTATGCTCTAAACTCATGCAAGTGATTTCTAGTAAATCAGGTGCTGTGTCTAAACCTATTTGGCAGTGCCTGAATAAACTACACTTAATTGCATGATGAGAGGTTTTACTCACTCTCTTCAATTATTTTGTATTTCCACACTAGAAACCCTTGCTCTCTCTCCCTGGAATTTTTAGAGACAGACTATATACATTTCGAGTAGATGATAACAACTCCCTCATGAAAAGCCTTAGGGTTCACACCTAAGTAACAGACATCTTTAATATATATCCTAGTTGAAATTTCCTTTGCCAATTTATTTTGCAACTTGTTGTCAAATGAGCAGATATTCCAAACACAACAGCATCTGTGACTTATGATTTTCTTAAATAAATGCACTTATCTTGAGAATGGTTTTCTATATCATACGTTTGGAATCAAAGCTGAGGAATATCCACAAAAGAGTTGGATTTCTTCCAAAGGTTAAAACAACTCACTCCTCCCTCCCCACCAAAATCAAAATCTTCCAAATCATAGAAAATGTATAAAATATATTACATTCCTATGGTTTGAATTTCATTTCCCCCAACTTCCCCAGTTTACTGTTGCTATGGTTACCAACTGACGGAGATCGTAAAAGGTTACCGGGAAGCTAAGATGAATCCCTGTAGGGTCTGTCAGAGTGGTAATTAGTTGACAGTTTTAGGTACTGTGAGCTATTGGAAGAATGTAATTCAACCTAATTTTCAAAGGATTCAAACTTTAATCCTTTTCAACCTCTAACTTGTGAAGTTAGGAAAAGACTGATATCTCCATCTATGCCAATTTGTAAACAGTTTCTAAGGTAATTTATCTCTTCCTTCTCTCTAGGAAAATTTGTGTTCATTGCTTGATAGTAAGTTTTATTTTAGATATATAGCAAAGGAGTTTCATTTCTGTCATATTTTTTTATTTTTAGAACTGTCTAGGAAGCTGGGTTCTATCTTTTTGATTCCTGAGATAGTTTTTATCCTACCCTCTATCTTCTTGGTGGAATTTACCAGCATGAAAACCTGTCAGCAGACTGTGGGATGTGTGTGACAAAGATGCGCAACCTTGTACCTTGTTGCATGAGAGCTCCAACTCCAAACCAGAAACTATTTAGTAAAGTAAAATTGTTTTCCACCACGTCTGAGTCAGGATTGCATGGGTGGGGGTTATACCACTCGTAGGGTGTAAACCTGTGGTAGTTAACAGAAACAGTCTGTAAACGTGAGATAAATATATGTGGCACCAGTGAAAACCCGCTGAACAATGCAGAACACCCAACAGCTAATGATGGACGCATCAAACCAAACAGTAGGCCATATTCATAAACTTACAGCTTTGGTAGGCAAAGTGCGAAGGAGACTTTAGGCATTATATTTATCAGACTTCTGAGTTGTAGGCAAAGCCCATTGGTTGTCTGGAACTGTACTCCTCAGATCTATGTCTACTAAATTGTTCTGAGTTTTCACTCATTTCCATTTTACTGAACAACTAGATGGACTGTTAAAGAGAGGTTCACTCATCCCGAGTATTTACCCCACAAAGTAGCAATGACAGTGACACACACACTGTTGCATACCAGCTACAGTATCAAGATTCTGTGTTGCTAGGTGCTGTGGAAGGCACAAAAACAGAGGGCTGACTGGACTTCAAGAGGTATCTATGGATAGAAGTTTAAAGGAGTCTATGTAGTCTAGTGATTTCATAATGAATCAAAGGAGCTGCAAGTTTGAAACAATTAATAAACAAAAAGAATGTCTGGATTGGGATGTATTAATGTTTTTATGATTGTATATGGAGATAAAAGTCACAATCCTTAAATGAAGAGATAAAGTTCAAACTTAGAAGTATCCTGGCCCAGGCACAGGGGTTCATTAGTGTTAAGGACACAGCATGTCTCAATGGAGAGTTTTAGATTCAGACACTCTAGATTCATTTTGAATTGTTTCCAGAACTATGAATTGTGATCACCTGATCACCAACCCTCATTAGTTAGGAAGTCAACCTTGAATAAGTAACTTAAGCTCACTGGCTTCAGTTTCCTTATTTTTAAAGAAGAGGGAATCCAGATATTTCTAGGGTGTGTTAAAATAAAAATTTGAGGAACTGAAGAGTTTTGGTTCTTCCTCTGTTTTCTAAACATCTGTCTGATCTCTACAGCCCAAGGAGCTCCCTGCTCTGTGGTTATATTTTAGGACTATCTTTCCAAGGGGCGCTTATTTTTCCAAAAAGACATTAGCAGGTGCTCTGTAAAGTGATCTGGAAATGATTAAATGCAGTAGTCCTTAGCACTGGACGCTTTGCTGTTTGCCGTTGGGTCTTTTAATGCAAGCAGGAGTAATGTTAAAACACCATAAAGTCAATGAGAACATATGGAATGCTCTCCAGCCATAAGGTTTCAGCAGTAAACAATAGCAAGTTGCTGACACCTGGGGAGAGTTGGTATTAAAGTGAATACATTATCTAAAGTGAAAAGCAGGGCACACTATGAATCATGCACAAGGAACTGGGCAGACAGTTCCTCTTAATGAAAAACCATTCTCTAAACCCCCAGACACCTTCTGAAAAGTATACAGCATCTCCTCATCAAGTCTTAGGGAGACTGGGATAACAGCCTTGTAGTTTATCCCCCAGTAATGGCATCTGAATCATGACTGCACCTTCTCCACAGCTGCAGGGCACACAGTGCAGGTTCCTGTGAAGCTTATGAATATAGCTTTAATTGACAATGCCATGCCAATACATTTTAATTACTGTTTCAACAATATAATTAAGTTTTGAATTTATACTCTCTTATAACCATAGTAGTTTGCTGAGCTGAAGAACTGAATACCAATATTAATGAACCTACCAATTGAAGCAGTACACAGAGTAAAGATGCCGTTACTTAAACAATATCATTGTCACTTGTAAAATAATTTTAAAATATTAAGTGCAATAAATTAGGCAGATTATGCATTCAAAAGAGGGAGTTTTTCTAAACAGATCATAAAACCTGGCAACCACCAGCCCCCTGATATTCTGGCACTTCTCCCCTGTATATGCTCTGATGAATGAGATCACCACTTTTCTCTTTGGAATGCCGCATCTAACTTGGTCTTTTTTCAGTATTTCATACTTTGCAGTTCTAAGTGAACAATTAATCTAATTTTCTATGGCAAAAAAGAAAACTGTCTAAACAGCAATGTGATTCTGCCTGCTCTGCAGAGATATTTTAGATCCTTTCTCTCTGAGATTCTGAGTGACTTGGGGAGTGTGTGGACTGAGGAATATTAAATAGTGATTTGATGCTGTGTTGTAAGACACTGACTTTTCGTAATGCAAGAGACCTACCTGTTGCCTACCGGATGTAGATATTTCAGCTTGAAATTCCTAATGCCTGCTTAAAGATAGCTAGTGTGACAGTAATGTCAGCACCAGGAAGTCTGGGAGAAAGATTAATACATGACCCACACCAATGATATTCTGAAGCTGCTATCTTCAACTGATACTGATTTTTAGTGAAATGTCAGAGAAAGGGACAAATATGCTTAGAATTTATGTTAAAATTTGCACATAGAAGAGTAGCATTATATTGAAATACAGAGGTTCATTTTGGTTTTATGTTTATATATGCCAGGCTTTTACTTGAATGGAAGATATAAAATGCTGGTCATACTGAAGATTTCTAATTAAGAGATTCTTTTTATGGCTGAGAATAGATATTAGGATGTATCAAGAAGAGGGAGATCTATTCATCTTTTAATGGAGGAAGCTCTATTCGATCTTGTAGCATAACTGTTGGGTTTGTATTATAACTGTAGAGTTATAGTCAAAGGTTTTCTTGATTTTTCTTTGCCAGAATCCAACTTAAAAAATGTTCATTTTAAGAAGATGAGCATAAATTATAAGATGTAATCAGACATTATATTTGGATATTTGGTCTATCTAAATTTTGTGTTCATGATGGTTATAATTCCTTGGGATTAAATACTTTACAAAAAGTAATTTAAAAAATGTCAACCACAAAACAAAAACACGGACATGCACATTTGTAACAAGTCATAGTAACTAAAAAATTTATATGGCTTTCCTTAGTTTGTCTAACTTTATAAATTCAATTCACTTCAGCAAATGGCTTGTAAGTCTCTGTCTAGTGAGCTCATTAGCCTAAATGCAGTGATGGGCTTTATTTTTCCCCTTTAAAAAGACAAGAAAGCATATATTTCAAAAAGCAAATTCAAAAGCCTCTCTAGAGCTAAAGATGATTAGGAGGTTAGCTGTTTTTCATTTCTATTTCACTAACTTTGAATGCAAACCACTGAGGTGGTAACAGAAAGTCATTTTACATATTAGCTTATGGATGCAGAGTGACCAAGTTCAAGCTATGATGGTGGGAAGTAAAAGTGAATTGGCACATTTATTAGATCAGGATTTTGTCTTTGGGAATCACCTCCAAAATATATTTAGTGGCTTTATGACGTAGAGGCAGGAATGGATTCAAAGGTGTGGAGAAGCTGAATGTAACTGAGAGTACAATCCCCATGATAGTGCACTTGTACACTGCAGGGAGTTATTTTTTATATTTTTATATTTTCTATGTTTTACCACCATGCTGTTTGCAAGTTTGCATTTGATGCATGACATCTCTACTTCCCCAAGAACCAGAGTGAGAGGAAAGACAGTGAGAAGGGAGTGACAAGGAGAATAAGCTAAATAAAGAAGAGCTGGTTTATAAATGATACTTGGTGAGTAGGAATGTTGAGTGGATAGTATTGACTAGGGGAGAAAGGAGGCTGCTTTCTTAACTGAAACAGAATGAAGTTAGAAAAGGTAAGGCTCTGGTTCATCAGGAGGTTATAGAGGAACAGACAAAATGAGGAGGGGAAAACTACTGAATGCTACATTATTTTGACGTATTCTGGTGGTAAACATAAGGCCATTTAAAGGCACACTTGGTGTCAAATGTAAAAGAGAACTTTCAACCTGTATGCTTGTGAGAATTTCTGGTTGCTGTTGACATGGTTTTTTCTTTCACTGATTTGATCAAGTCAGTGTGATAAATGATGTAATTACTTGCTCATCAACATTGTCTTGCCTATTCTACTCATTAGCATCACTGCTTAGACAAAGCAGTGAGCTGGGGAATATGGAAACTCACTTCTCTGTTGCCCTCTGCTGCTTGGATTGCTCTACTAGCCCTAGAATCACCCAGCAGGTGTGGGTCCCAAATAGAGGAATGGAACAACAAGCCAACACAAGATTTCTAATTTATTGTTAGAGAGTACATCACTTTAGGGTGGTCATTTATTCAATGGCCATTCTAGGGCAGTATCCATTTCACTTATGAGCCAGTAATGAGAAATGCTCTTCCAAAGGTGAGTTATTCATCTTTGAAAATTTGATACTCAAAGCACTATCATCTTTAATTATTTAGAGCATGGTTATTCAAACTTGATGCTATTGACATTTTGGGGTAATTCTTTGTTGGAGGGGGAGGGCTGTCCTGCCCACTGTAGGATGTTTAGCTATATCCCTGGACTCTACCTACTATATACCAGTAGCATCCTCCACCCTCAGTTGTAACAATCAAAAGCTATTTCCAGACATTGCCAAATGTTCCCTGGAGGATAAAATCTCTCTTAGTTGAGAACCACTGATTATGTATCAAAGGAGAGTATGACTCTATATACTGACAATATACTATTTTATGAGGTAAGATACATGGAAAAAAAGCTTTGGTCATTATTTAAAAGTAATTTAATATCTGGACAAAATTTGGAAAACAGTCTAGGATTTGGTAATGGTACACTTTATGAAGTATAGAGAACTTGGAAATATTCATTTCATATTGAACATATGTGACTCACCCACACATGAGAGCACACATTTATTTACCTTTACTATGTCTGCTTTATGGATCTGTAAGACCTTTCCAAAGTAGGTTATTTTTCCCAGCTTTCTTTATAATTATGCTAGGGCAAGAGTTACCTGGCATTAATCAAAACCATACAGTGAACAATGACAAAGAACTAGCATGAAGAAAGATTTCTCTTAGAAATTCCTGGAGGGAAAACACAAATTGATTAGAGAAAAAGTTCACTGAGTTTTGTTGAAGGATGAAAAAGATTGAAAATGAATAGAGAACATAACAAAGCAATCATTTTTTTTACAGGGTTTGTCTAGGGATATCAACTGTCTAAGCCAACAGAAAGATAAAGCAGCTGTGTTTTCAATTCAGTATCAAAGGTATTTAGAAAATATAATCTACTGAATGGTATAACAATCCTTTGAAAAACTGTGTAGAGCAGAATGGTTAAATGTAGGGTTATCTCAGAAAATAAAATCTAAACTGAAACATCAGGGTAGCATAAAGATTTCATGCCTCCAGACTGGATATATAACTATTATTTCTTTTTATTGTTATTTCCAGAATTCTCTTGTTAACTGTCTATTTTTAAAAAAAATAAATTTTATAAAATTTTCAAAATATTTGTTTTTATTCCTGAGGATTTCAAAATCTTGTTTAATCCAGTGCTTCTTATTTGCTACAATTCCTAGCTAACTTTTTTCTATTTTGCTTAATATTTGCGAATATTCCAGGGATCAAGAATCTGGACACAACTTTTCTCTTTCCTGTTGAAACAGTTTAGATTTATTAGCTGAGCTATTGCCTTTGTGGCAATATAATTCAGGGAAAAATGGGTACATAACCATTTTACATTGTTTTAAGTACTGATAAAATGAAATTAATATAATATATAAAATTGTCTTCCTATTATCTTTTAAAATTACCTTTATGAATAATTAGAAGATATTCATTTATAGAGTGGCTTTTATGAGGGAGAACTTGACAGAATAGAACACCAGGAAAAACTAAAAGAATACTTTGAAGTTCTTGATCTCTACCTCTAGAGCATACAGGTCAACCTGAGACTGACATAGATCTGTTGTAAGTTTAGTAGTTCTCTAACTTACCTTGCGATCACAAAGAGTACACAACTGACTCCTAAACAGGCTAAGAGCACATACATCCAAATGTCAGGAGATAGAGGGTTGAGGAAGGAGAAGACCCCTGGGTTGGTGCCATTGGGCTTGTGGTAGAGAATGCTGATGCCCAGGGTCATGAAGGGTTTGGAGAAGTCTATGACTTTTTCCCGCACGTAAGTGATGGTAAGAGGAGCCACCGCCAGATCAGCCTTCTGCAAAAGCAAGTTTGAACTTGTCACCTTAGTTGTCTACCTTCCTGGTGAATGTCTAGACTTTTCCTGGTTCTCCTGATTCTTATTCTCAACTCCAAATGCTTCTCACACAAAAACCTTCTGTGCTGATTGACTCTAATATACAAACAGTTGATTTACACAGTTATGTTTACAAAATAGTATTCATTAGCAAAGAGAAACCAGACAGTGTGAAACACACACACACACGACATATATATATATATATATATATATATATATATATATATATATATATATATACACATATATATATATATATACACACATACATATTCTGGAACAAAATGGGGGAAAGAAAACTGCAGAAGAATGTCTTTAAAAAAGGGCATGTGAGAAAAATAAGAAATGAGCAACTAGATCATAAAAGTAGTCGATGAGATTTTGCTCTGAGCTGCAAACTTCAGAACTCTTTTTATAATCTAAGAATCATTCAAGTTTATTCTTCAGTATGAAGGATGGGCCCATAAATTTTTATCCTCAATTTTTCATTACTTGCCCTTCTAAGTGGGGAAACTACATTGGTAGGTTGTTTTTTCCCACTTTTCAAGCCATTTTTATGATTAAAATAAATAAATAAATAAAACATGTCTTCTGACTCTGACTCAACCATTTTTTCTCTTTTCTTTTACTTCTTCTCATTATGCACTTTTTTTTGACATTGAAGACCCCTATGTAGGAGATATAGTTTTGCTTACATGATCTATAAGTTCTTTGACCATTCCATTCCACTCTCCTTTGTCATTCTGAGCTCCATATTTGCCATCAGGGACAAGTTTAACATCATAAATGAAACCCAGGATGTTTGACAATTCCTTCAATAGATCCAGGCAATATCCTTCAAATCTGTCATTTCCATACAGGGGCTTATCAGATTTCCTGTACATCACATAGGGTTCTTCCTATATGAAACAAATCACATATGAAACCCTGTTATAATGAAAGGCAGAATTTACTTACACAAGCTCTGTCAACAGCCAGAAGATATAAAATATTTGAAAATTATTTTTAAGATTTGAGAATACTAAAGAAAGTCACTTTCCCTTCTGCCTTTGCTAAACTCATCTTTTGTACATCCTCTACAAATATAGAACACTTCATATATTATTTCACTCCCTCCTCTCTCTTTGATTGAGAGTTTTTCCCCTCCACTGCTGAGGGAAGAGCTGTGAGTGAATGGTGTCATAGAGACACAATCGTTTTTGAACTTTAGGTCTGGCAGAGAAGGCAGGGGACAATCTGATGTCTGGATGTCTGGCATGCAGCTGTGCCCACACCCAAGCTTCTAGTGCTAGACCCACCCTCCCTCCTGGCTTTTATCTATGAGTTTCACCTACTTACAAAAGGGAAATATAAATCAGCAAATATATTCCCTTGTTCTTCAAACTTCCTGTCTACTAAATACTCTGAATATTTTAATTTTCTCATTTCTCAGCTAAATTGCATCTCAACTTCACTATTCCCTTATTACTTACCTATTTTTTCTTGGTTTCATTCAGGATATCCTATTCAAAGGCCATTTCAGTGTCTTCTTTTATCATCGGTTCCACTTTCTTATTTGAATGCATCTTAGAGCTCACATCTGGTAAATTCTTTGTTTATATGCTTATGTGATAAATCCCCTATCCTATGAATAATGGACATTTCCTTAAGTCTGCGTATCTATAATCTTATTAATTAATTTGAATAAATAAAAAATTATTTTTATTTATTGATTCTCATTTGAATAAATAAAAATGTATTTTATTTTATACAATCATAATAGTTACTACATTACTGATCTCTCCTTTATGTTTAGGCTTATCCTCAAACAAACTGATAGAAGTAGAAAACTCTGTATTTCCATGAGAAAGTTTCAGAGAAAGTAGACACCAGGAAAACAAAACGGTTTTCATTTTGGATGAATAATTCTCTGAAGCTAACTGTTTCAGAAATAAATTGGCCTGACATCATGGACTAAATCAAAACAAGAAGGTCCAAAAGTGAAGATTTTAGAGGTGGCCACTCCCTTTACTTCTTGGATTAGGATAGAGCAAAGAGGGAGAACGAACAACTTGTGAATGCACAGTTGCTAGATGGGGGCATGACAGGGGTTCCAACACAGAGTAGGAGGTACTTTTACCTGGGCTTTTGAAGAGCAGTTAATAAAGGGGCTATTTACAAAGGAATGAGCAAGACAAAGGGAGGCAACAGGGATGGTGGTGAGAATTGCAGTGGGATATAGACACCAAGGGAGCCGCATAATTAGGAAGCTAGGGCTGAGGCAGACAGGGAGGAAAAAGTGTTCCAGGAGTCCAGTGCAGTTAGCGTATGGAGGCAGGATCATTGACAGGATAGAAGCTATGGCTGTGAAGGACAGAAGTTCTGACAATACTGTTGGGAAACAGAGGAAGAAATCTCCTTGGGTCTCTTCCTCCACTTCCCTGGCCTTAGTCTCCCCTTGGTTGAAACCAACCAGCAGCCAGAGAGCAAGGGAGACCAGCTGGGTGGGGCTAGAGAGTGGAGCAAAACAGAGATGAGAATGGATTGGAGGTAGGAAATCTTCAAAACAATGTTGGAAGCTGATAATTCAATCTATTATAGGTACACACAAACATATGCTTCTAGTGTCCCAATTAAACATAGACGTTTACAGAGAGAGTTGTTGGCATGAAAAGGTTAGTTGAGGAATCCTTCAAGGTCTAGAGTAAGAGTCTGGATAAGATGCCCTGAATTCCACATAGTCAACTTACCAGAATTGTGGTGACGATGAGCGTTCGGTTGGCGAGTGAATCGGTGATATTATTGGACCTGTCTTTGTTGCCGTCTGTCATGTTAAGCCCACTGTTGGAGTTCCAAATCCCAATCTACACAGAACACATTACATCAGAGGCTGCTGGCAGTCAGTGATGGAATTTATGCTAAAAAGAGGTCCCTGGTACACCAGGAATAGGCACAAAAGCTCATATTCTGGGAAGAGGACAACAGGGCATCACAGTGGAAGCTACTAAATGTGGGAAAGCAAAACAATGGAAGAATGAGTGTGTAGATGGAACAGAAAATTTGTGCTATGTAGGGTGGAGTAGGGGGAGGTCCTTTTGTTTTTAATTTATTAAGTTCAATGTTCTGTTTTAAATTAAGAATTTTTAAATGAGTGTTGGATTTTCTTCCAATATGTATTTGTTGAACAGCTACTTATATGACAGGGATTCTTCTAGGCCTTGGAGGGCAGGGCAGTGAACAAAAGAGATAGAAATTTCTGGTCTTGTGGAGCTTACATTTTATTGATACAAACCTTGTGTTACCAAAGTATTACTATCAATGCCTTTAAAATTTATAAGAAATGAGATGGAGGAGGCAGGATGGATAGTGGAGAGATCAGGCATCTAAAAGGGAAACATAAATGGAAGAAAAAGTGTGGATGAGCAGTAAACTAAGTTCTAGGCCTATCTTACTGGAGGAGTCAGTGCTGGGTTGGGGTGCCTCTTGTGAAAACTAGTAGTACTCTGTTCATACCTTCCTTGTACCTCTGTTCTGGACCTTCTTCTGTTATTATCATCTGTTTACCTGTCTTCTTTGTTCACTTGACCATGAATGCATTCAGTGAAAGTATTCACTTTTATTGCTTATTGATCTTTTTATCTATCACAGAAGTAATCATTGTGATTGGCAGTCAGTGAAGCCCATTGCTCTTTTAAGAAATAATAAGCCAAATTTCCTCCAGTGGCAAAGTCATTCTTGGGTTATAAGACCTTGTAGAAGTATATTGATTTGTTTTGCCTCTGGGGACAACCTAGGAAAAGAGCCTCAGAGAATCGATCTATTTGAAGCCTTCTGTAGGCGTTTACTGCCAGCCTAGTGAGATGGGATGCAAACCTGGTTGCGGTGTGATATTGGACAAGATACTAAACTTTCTGAGCTTTCGTTCTCTAACTATAAAATATTTTATAGGGATGCTGAGCATATCAAATGAGTAGATGCATGTGAAAGTGTTGGTATAAGCGCTGCACAAACATTAACGAAGGACATCTGAATGCCTCAGTAATTTCTTTAAGCTTGTCCTGTTATGAAAGAACTTGGAATTGTTAGTGAAATTTTTTTTTGAAATTTATAAGCTGATAAAGTAAAGGAACTATGAAAAACAGGGTCAGTTTAGGAACACCAACACTTGGACATACTCTGGGATGGACAGGGTGGACCTATGCTTGATCTCTAAATATACTCTTCCAATGGGAGGACACTGGCTAGCTGGACAGAGTATGAGCTTTCCAGATATACTCTTGTCCAGATTCTAATTTTGCAATTTACCAGCAATGTGACCGTGGGCAAGTTAATTAACCCTGCTGTGGCTCAATTTCCTCACCAGTGAAATGGAGACATTAGAGCTTTCCTGATATTTAAATAAAGTTTTACCTGTGGGAATGTTAGGCTTCTTTCCTTTTTTATTTATTTACTTTGATTTACTGCCTAAATGCAGCAGCTGATAATTCATTTAGCTTGACAAGTATTCTTTTTAGAAATATAAATTCTTTGAGGAAGTTGCAAGTACTGTATCACACATTCACACATTGGTGTGAACTATTTCAGTTTCATTGTCTTCGTTCTATACTTAATTAGAGCTAGTTGGTTGGTGTCGTAGGAGACAGGTCTAGATAAATGGGAGTTTGGGGTAGTTTTTGCTTTTGAAAGTATTCCATCCTGTCTATAGAGAGGGTATTAGAGGTAGGATTAAGCTGTAGGTTAACACTTTTAATAACCATTCAGTCTTTCCAGGATCAAGAGCAATGTTCATCACTTAGAATGCACACAACACATGTCTGCTGATTAAAGAATCTTTTCTTTGTCTGGCTTTAAACCCAAGAAAGGGGGACAATATTTTCTTTCCTCTCTTCTAACCTCCACCCCTACTCTCATTTTTTGGGGGCAGGGACCCTCGCTTCCAGGAAGCGTATCTCAGGCTAACCACAACTGGGAATCTATTGGTTTTCATCCAAAGCTATGCTTTAGGTTGTGAACAGTTGACTTCTAACTCTATGAAGACTGTGTCTAAATTGGGCCCTGGCTGTGCTTTTAATTAAAGCTTGACTTAGGCACTGGGGAGAATGGAACCTAATTTTTAATTAAGTATTGAAAGGTGGAGAAAATAACTGTGTTTATAGCCAATTTGTTAAGTAATGAAATGTGTTCTCTAACTCTTATTTCTATTAATGTCAAGTGTTTAAAGGACCTATACTAATATTTGCAAGTGGCAGTGTTGAACGGCCTTGCAACATCACTCCCTTTTAAAATACAAACTTGAAATTGTAGACAAATACACCCCACAGCTTAACATCTGTTTTTTTTTTTTCTTTTATTAACCTCACTAAAAGTGTGGAAGGTCAGATATCATTGCTGATGTAGTTCTAATCAAATGATTCCCAAAGTCCCATTCAGTATAAACTTTCCTCCATAAAATAAGAAAAAGGAGATTATTTTTTTCCTACTATCTGTGTAACAGAAGTTTCCTCAAATCTAGACTAAAAGAGTTTTAAAGTATAGTAACGATCCAGCTATTCCTGGGAAGTGGACAGTTTGGAGTTTGGAGTACATATGGAGTTTGAATGACCTCAGCCTTCTATTTTCAAACCTTTTAATCACCAAAGCAGTAGAGTGCGTGTGTGTGTGTGTGAGTGCGTGTGTGTGTGTTTGTGCGTGTGTGCATGCATGTGTGTGTCTTTTAAACCTAAGTTGTTCACTGACTTTACCCGTTAATTGAAGTAAATGAACACGTGAATGAATGTCTCTTTCTGAAAAAGCAAGATTCCATGATTCATGTGTATTAGGGAGAGGGACACAGTTAAGTTACCCAGATGCCAGGGTGTTTAGCATTTCAGTCCTGTTCTCCGACCTTGGAGGAGGGCTTCCAGGAAGCAGAACCTCAGTTTTCAAACTGTAGCAAAAGCAGTCAGCAGCAATTCACCAGTGAGAAGTAGTGGACGGTGGACCAATTATTTGTTGGGAGGAAGGCTCAAAAGCGAAATTGTCTGGCCCTGCCTTCTTTCACTTTGTAAACTGGCATGAGGGAGCAGCCATTTATTATCTCAGGCAACAGAGGGAAGCATTTGAAAATGAGTGCCCAAATGCCATTAAGCAAACTTTTTTAAAAGAAGTAATGCAACAAAAGGATGCTCAGAGAGTGACTAATATCTATCTCCCAAACCTGGTATGTGATTCACATAAACTCAAAATCCAAAATTGCGGAGTGAAATAACCGAGCACCTAGGGGATAAAAAGTGTATCTGTTTTGTGTATCTTGAGCTTTATGAACACGTATTTTTAGTGATGGGTTTTGTAAAGACTGCTGTATCCGTCTTTTGGAAAGAATTTCAGGCAGACTCTTCTCTACTGAAAAACATCAGAGCGCAGAGAAGAGCTTTTGGAATTTGAAGACAATGGGGGTGAATCCTTCTCTTGTAAGATGGAGTCTTGTAGGGAAAGGCCAGTGTGTTTGTTGGGTCTCAATAGGTCTCATGTGCTAGCACTCAGGTTACTGTAAATTGTTGATGAGCAGGCATAACACAAAACACCACATCACAGTGTATACAACTTGCAAAGTGGGCAACGATAGGTCAGCAGGAAGGAAGAAGCACAACGGCATGGAGATAGGAGGAAAGCCAAGAAGTGCAACCCTGGGAAGTGGGGGCGATTATTGCAGTTTAGTGACAAATAAAGGACATTCCCCTCCTCTGAGTAAAATTTCAGGGCTTAGATTTCATTCCCTAGGATATTTGGTTTGAATTAATTCAACATTGCATAAAGTGCCTGAAGTCTCAAGCTGGATTAGTGTTAATAAGCTTCTTTCTGGGTGCCAGTTAGGTTCATCTACTTATTAGCAGAGAAGAGATGGGACTGCCTTCCCTGTGCCTTTGGTAGCCTGATTCACTGAAGATTAAAACAAGGTTATTAAACCCATTTTTAAACTTTTTTTTTAAACTTAAAAGCAGGACATTTTGGAGCTCATCTGAGTACTACCAAAAGGGAGACAAGGTTTTTGACTACAGGGAGAAACTGTTTACACTTTCTATGACTTAACTGATAATTCAAAAGATAAAAGTGAACCTGACAAAACTGTTCAAGTTGAACAGTAATTTAAGGTCCATCTGTCAATCAACAAATAGTTTAGCAAGTGGTTTTAGAGAGAGAATGAAAGACAATGTTTGCATATCACTGGGGCATTTTCCTGATCTGAATGTTTGTAATGTCTAACATTTGCTTCTGTAATAAATCTGTGCACATTCTTTGACAACATGATACTAGGTGTTATGATTTACAAGATAATCTCATTTCCCTTACAAAACCTCTAATGTTTTTGTCCTCTGGAAACTGGGGTTCTAAAACAAATTGCAAAACAATATGCACTGACAATTTTTGCTTTACTGCATAAAAAAAGATAGTACATAAGAAAAGGGAATTTCTAAAAATGGCTCATATCGTGTGGTGGTGACATTGAAGGAGATGTCCCAGCCCTTCTGAGCCTTAGCTTATCTGACTAGTCTGATGGATCAAATCTACTGTTTTTATGCCCTTTAGGGAAAAATATTTAGTGATTCGAGAAAGAATATCAATGACCCAGTGTCTGCTTCTGTTGCAGTTACCTGCTTTCAGTCCTAACAGGGACGGATCCTACATGGGAGAAACAAAAATAATCTAGGGGGAAATATTTAATCCATCATTATTTAATCCATCTCAAGCCTGTTTCAATTCACAGGCAATGCTGTTGAGAGACAACATATTCAATCATCCCCATTCTCCTTTTATATGGAATATCGCCTCTAAACTGCAATTGGAGAGCTACTGGTCTGGGAAAACTGGAAGGATGCAGGTTTTTCCTTTGGTATTTCCCACTCCACCCCCAGATTTCCTGCAGTTTTTGTCCATGTACAAACCTTCTTCCACACTTTATATAAGTGTTTAGACACTTCGCCAGCAACCTTGGTTTTCAGAGGGAAAAATAAAAATAGCACTTAATTAAAATGGAGCATGGAAGCCAAAAGGTATCATGGTGATTAAGTGTTCACAGCATTACATTCCCCACCCATTATTGGGAATCTTGCATCTTAATTCAATATAAAGCCTGAGAATAGGTACAGTAAAATGATGAACCAAGTACTGGGTCCCACAGAAGTTACTTCTACTAGGTGGTGCAACCTGATTTTCACTTTTCCTTTTGCACACCAAATAAATGTCTTAAAGTTCTTTTGAATATGCACATCTATGCTGCAGAATTAAAAGGTCTTCATCATTCCTTAAGAAGACATGTTAAAGGCATTTATAACCAGATTAGTCAATCGACCAATGAGGAAATAGGCTTTTTCTAACAACTTTCCCTGTGGACCCTGCAAAAGGCTGACATGAAAAAATTGGCCATTTCCTCCCTTGACGCCTGAGAAGGATAGGTTGGCTTCCCCCATTGCTTTAAGGTTCAATCAGCCTTCTCAGGAATTGAGCCCAAGACACCTGAAGAAAGAAATGTTATTGCAAACAACGAAGAGATAAAGAAACAAATTGAGAAAACACTTTCATCTAATTCGATTTTGCTTTTGTTGGAAAAACACCAATAGAATGTGCATAATATTGACGTGTATAAATAGCTGGAAAAGCATAACAATAGCTTCATCTATTTCCTCACACATCTGAGCCAAAAAGATGTTTCTTTAACAGGTTTTGTTCCCTCTTCAGCTCTGTACATTAAACGGAGTGGAGAGGGAGAGAGAAGCATGTATAGAGAAGCAGACATTTTCTTTAAAAAAATCATTATAGGCTTTTAGTCCATAACAATATTATTTTCTTTCCTTGTGTTCCCTGTAGCCCAAATTCCACATCCATTATGGAGGCTAGGTTGATGCCTTGTGCTCTGTCAGAGCATGTTAACCTAACAGACAAGGAAATCAGAGTGAAGAAGCCTGAGAGAGAGATAGAGACACAGAGAGAGGAAGAGAGAGGCAGAGAGACAGAGACACAGAGAGAGAGAGGAAGAGAGGAGATGAAGAGAGAGGGCATTTTTAAAAGGGGAAATCTGCGTGACTAGTGTGAACTCTCAAAGCTGTGAACTAATTATTTTCCTCAGACATTTCAGCACTGGTGGTCACCTTTTATATTCAGCCTAATTAATCTTTGTTTATTTTAATTAAGCTATTTGAGGGTGAGGTATAGTTAAGACCTTAAAAAAAATGTGTCTCAGTTAACAAAAGCAACAAAACAGAAATAGAAACCTTATCTCATTTTAAAAATCATGGAAATATTTCAACTAAGTAAAACTGATTGTTCCCAAAGCCATTCTTTTACATTAAGCTTTTTGTCCCCTATGGTGAAAAAAATGTTGGCTTATAGAGTTTTGGTGTTCAGATAGTTGTTCTGGGGGCTTCAAAATCTTTTTTTTAAGGTTCTAAAGGGCAAAGTCTTCACACTATAAGTGTTAATTATCCCAATGCATAGCTGTGAATATGAAAATTGGTATAATAAAGAGGAGGCAAATTATTTTATTATTATTAATTAAATAGCTTACATTTGCATTGCTCTAAATAGTAACAAGAATGGAACTCAAATCATTGAGAGGTTGAGAATTATAAATAAATAAGCCTAAAATAAGAACTCAACATTAAAATCCATTTTTTGGCATATGTCCTCCTAAAATTAGGGATGCAAAGTTAGTTTGCTTCAGTAAGCCTTTTCTATCCTACTTAATTTTGTCCCTCTGTCACCAGTCTCAAAATGGAGTAAAATTAAAATTCATTTCTAAGTAACCCTTGGATGCCATTCCAAATATAAATCATCGACAGCTTCTGACTTCCCAAGTCTAAACTCAATTTCTTAAAACCTTTGAGAAATGAGGCTAATGACATCCACCCCTAAGGTTATATATATGTGATAATATAATGATACTTGTATATAAACGAAGCACTATATAACCATTAGCACTGCTATTAATAGCACACACAATTTAAGAATCTAGCACATCAACATCTATCTGCATATCAGGGAGAGAGATCTAGAAAACTGGACATAAATGAACATGCTGAGAGAATCACTTTATTATTCCCCTACTTGTTTGTGCAAGTAAAAATGTATGAGCAGTGCTTTTTTTTAATTTTCAAATTTATTATTGAGGAGGTTACCTTTTCAGTTCCTTCCTCTTTGAGACTAATAATGTCCAGGTCAAAATCCTTCCTCAAGCCATCGGTTTTATTGAAGGTGATATGCCCAGTCAAGCCATCCCACTGAGCCTATGAACAAAAGGAACGTGGCATTACTGTTTAACACTTATCATAAGCCTAACACCATTAAAACTGTAATACCTCAAATCCATCACAGTATCCAATTATTTGGTTTCATCATGGTGTTATAAACCATTGTGTTGGTTCAGTAACTTGATACCAGAACACTTCACTGTTTTATTAGCACTCATTTATTTCGTCAGTTCTAACATTTTAACATCAGTCAAATCTGTAATAGTGGCACTTTAAAAGGGGAGTTTGGAAAGAATGACTGTAAAATTGCGCATGGAGTAAACAAAATCTGGGAAGTCATAATATTCAGCTTTCTAAGGTCAATCCAAATACTTTTCAAGGTACTTCTCAAGGGAAGTAACTCTCTTTTTTTCTATGTGAAAATGATATAATCCAGTGATGTATTATCAAATTTTTAGTGTGTTTGTGATTTAGTCTTTCCAATGTCATTTGGGTATTATATTACTTTCCTGTGGCTGATGTAGCAAATTATTACAAGCTGGTGGCTTAAAACAACAGAAAGTTATTCTCTCACAATTCTGGAGACCAGAGCAGAAGTCCAAAATCATTATCACTGAGTGGAACCAAAGTGCCAGTGGGGCCATGCTCCCTCTGGGGGCCCAAGGGAGACTCGGTTCCTTGTGTCTTCCTGCTTCTGGTAGCTGCCAGCGATCCTTGTCTTGTGGTTGCATCACTCCAGTCTCTGCCTCTGTGGTCACTCTGCCTTCTCCTCTTCTTCTTCTGTGTAATCTCCTCTACTTCTCTCTTATAAAGACAGTTGTGATTGCATTTAGGGCCCATGCAAATAATCCAGGATAATCTCCCCATCTCAAAAATCCTTCATTTGGAGTGACATCACCAAGACGGTGACACAGAATTTTCCTGGCTTCCCTCCTCTTCACAAGGAGAAAATTAACTACTATTCAAGGACAAGACACTACTGAGAGAATCCTAGAACGTGGGGGTGAGTCTGAAGCACCACCACCCGCCCCCGCCCCCCACAACACAGAGACCAAGAGAAACTGCATTAGAAGGTAAGAGAAGTGGCTACACGTTGACTGCATTGCCCTTTTCCCAGACCAGCACAGCAACACACAAAGAGGTCTCTCCTGAGCCTCTGGTTCCTCCAGGGGGAAAAGAGAATCCAGAGGAAAACCAGCTCTCCCAGCGTGTGGGTAACATTGCAGGAGCCCCTACTCTGATCTCGCCCCTCAGGGATTGCTTGGGGATGTGTGGGGCTGGACCACTGGAAATCTGACAGTGATGGAGATGCAGGGAGGTGTTCGCAGTGACCACCACACAGATCTTGGCAGACCAAGTTCATTCCTGCAGTTCCCAAGTAGTAATCCTAACCAGAGGCTTTACTTATCTGAAAAATCTAGTTGGAGGTACATTCTGACCAGAGATCTAGGTAGGCTATAGATCTACTTGATTCAGATCCTCAAATGAGGAGTTTTGCCAGCGTTGGAGCCTGGTTTGCCCACATCCAGGCAAGGAGCTGAATCACAGCCCCACCTGCTGTGAAGATTGTCTTGTGACCCCATCTGACCAGAAGGGCTGGAGACAATTCCAGGAAGCTATGTGGTCCAGTGGCACACGAACCAAGAGGTGAGCAGAGCCAAGAGTTTGCAGAGCAAAGCCAGTGGCCCTGCTCAGTTAGGGAACTTGTAAGGTAGGTCAGTTTCAGTAAAGACAACAAACAGCTTTACTGGATTTAGAGTTGCTTGTCCTGCTGTGCCTGGACAAGGAATCTAATTCATAGCTCTACTCATTGCTGAATACAGCCTTCATCTTTTCTAGACAGGGAACAGAACTGGAGCACACAGAAATAGCCCATCCATCAGTCTTATGTACAGTGGTACTGGAACAGAAAGCAGAGCTTATAGCTTTCCCAGTCTGCATAGCAAAACTGTGGCCTCACCTGACCAAGGAATCAGTGCATACTATTTGTATCCCCAGATAATGAGGGCGAACCCAGGCCCTGGGTCTCATCGTGCTGTCCTGCCAGGACAAGGAAGCTAATTTGTAGCCCCATCTACTACCGTATGTAGTACCTAGTCCCAACCTTCTAGTAAGCCTTACCAGAGAATCCAGGCAACCATGGAGCCCATCCTATAGCCTTACTTGGGTAGGAAACCAAGCCAGCAGTCCCATCCAACTGTTCCCAGGCAGTGCCACAATCCTCATCCTTGTCCTTAGAGTTTGAATTGTTGCTTTGCCTCAGAATAGACCATAATAGCAGGCCCCACCTGCCCAAGGACATTACCAGCAGACACACCCAGAAATTTAAATGAAGCTGACTGGTCAAAAACTGTCTTTGCCAAAGCAAACTTGTAAAGTCTGGAAGAAGAACCCAAATGCCCAAATGTGCAGATGCCAATGTAAGGAATCAAGGACCACAAAAAATCAGGTCAATATGACACCACCAAAGGAAACAAATAACTAAAAAATGGGGATCTGTGAACTGTCAAACAAAGAATTCAGAATAATCCTCTTAAGCAAGTTTAGTAAACTACAAGAAAACACGAACAAACACTAAACGAAATTAGGAAAACAATGCATGAACAAAATGAGAAATATGATAAAGAAATAGCAACTATCAAAAAAAAAAAAAAAAAAAGAACAGACCCAAACAAAACAAAAAACCAAACAGAAATCCTAGAGTTGAAAAATGCGATAACTGAACTGAAGAATTCAGTAGTTTCATAAGTAGACTTGACCATGCAGAAGAAGGAAGGTCTGCAAGATAGGACAGTCAAAATTACCCAGTCAGAGGAGCAAAAAGCATTTTTTAAAAGTGAAGAAATCCTTTGGGAATTATGGGACACAGTGAAAAGAAACAATATTTGCATTACGGGAATCCAGGAAGGTAAGGAGAAAGAGAAAGGGACCGAAAGTATATTTAAAGCAATAATGGCTGAGAACTTCCTGAACCTCGGGAGAAAAATGGACATCCAGATCCATGAGGCCCAAAAGATCCCAAATAGGTTGAATCCAAATAGGACTCATTATAATTAAATTCTCAAAAGTCAGAAAAAATGGATTTTTTTTAATGAGAGAGAATGTTTTATTTTATAGATACATAACCATGGAATATATATAGTTTTTTAATATTATATGTCTGTATATATATTATAGTATATATATAAAATATGGTTATACACACACATACATTCACGACAATACTTTTAGTGGTTCTGATAACATAAAGCATAACGATTTAAAATAATATTTGAATAATTACAAAAGTTTTCATACGAAACACAGTGCAGATGACTCATGGAAACACTTTCTAAGAACACTCATTTTTACTGATTCAATCTTTTCAAATATGATCTCAACCAAATCACTATAAATGTACTCTAATTTGATCAATAAGGCTGTCAATTCAAAAAAATAACAATATTTATTTTCTTCCTCCTGGAAATAGGATTCTTTTCAGAATGGTTTATTATTTGTTGGTAACTTTCATTATCTTATGTTCAAGTTATACTTAAGAATTAAATAACTATATTGAATTTGTATTTTTCGTTGAAGTGTAGTTGATTTATAATATTATACTAGTTTCTGGTGCACAAAAATGATTCAGTATTTTTACAGATTATACTCCATTTAAAGTAATATCAAAACAATGGCAATATTTCCCTGTGCTGTACAATATATCCTTGCTGCTTATCTATTTTATACATAGTAGTTTATATCTCTTAATCCCATTCCCCTATCATACTCCTTCTCCATTCCCTTTCCCCACTGGTAACCACTAGTTTGTTCTTTATATCTGTGAGTCTCTTTCTGTTTGGTTATATACATTATTTGTTTTATTTTTTAGATTCCACGTATAAGTGATAATGTAGAGTATTTGTCTTTCTCTGCTTGACTTATTTCACTAAACATAACACCCTCTAGGTCCATTCATGCTGTTGCAAATGGAAGGATTTCATTCTTTCTTATGTCTGAGTAATATTCTTTATCCATCCATCTGTTGATGGATAGTTACGTTGTTTCTATATCTTGGCTACTGTAAATAATGCTGCTTTGAATATTGACATGCATGTATCTTTTCAAATTAGTGTTTATCTTTTCAAAGAATTTTAAGAACAACAAGAGAAAGAGAGAAGTTACACACAAGGGAAACCCTGTAAGACTATTGGTGGATTACTCAGGAGAAACTTTTCAGGCCAAGAGAAAATGACATAAAATATTCAAAATATTAAAAGAAAATAACTGTCAGGCTTCCCTGGTGGCGCAGTGGTTGGGAGTCTGCCTGCCGATGCAGGGGACACGGGTTCATACCCCAGTCCAGGAGGATCCCACATGCCGCAGAGCGGCTGGGCCCGTGAGCCATGGCCACTGAGCCTGCACGTCCGGAGTCTGTGTTCTGCAATGGGAGAGGCCACAGCAGTGAGAGGGCTGTGTACCGCAAAAAAAAACCCAAAACAAAAAAAGAAAATAACTGTCAACCAAGAATTCTATTCCTGGTGAAGCTGTCCTTCAGAAACAAGGGAGGAATAAAGACTTTTCCTGAGCAAACAAAATCTGAGGAATTTCATTACCACTAGAACTGCCTTACAAGAAATGCTAAAGGGAGTTCTCTGAGTCGAGAAAAAAGAATGCTAAATATCATAGAAACATAAAAAGATGGATGTTAGCTGAATCTACTGTGGTAATCAGTTCATAAGATCTGTAAATCAAACCATCATGCTCTTCTCCTTAAGCTTATACAGTGATGTATGACAATTATTTCTCAAAAAATGAGGGCAAAAAGATATATGAGAGAGGTGATCTCTCTCAGCCATGTGAGAGCAAGAAGGCAGCCATCTGCAAACCAGAAAGAGAGGCCTTACCAAGAACCCAACATTTCTGGCACCCTGATCTTAGACTTCCAGCATCCAAAACTGTGAGAAATAAATGTTTGCTGTTTAAAGAAAATGTCTATCGACAGATGAATGGATAGAAAGATGTGGTACATATATACAATGGAATATTACTCAGCCATAAAAAGGAACAAAATTGGGTCATTTTTAGAGATGTGGATGGGCCTAGAGACTGTCACACAGAGTGAAGTAAGAAAGAGAAAACCAAATATCGTATATTAATGCATATATATGGAATCTAGAAAAATGGTACAGATGAATCTATTTGCAGGGCAGGAATACAGACACAGACATAAAGAATGGATGTGTGGACAGAGAGAGGGGGTGGGATGAGTTGGGAGATTGGGACTGATGTATGTGCACTGCCATGTGTAAAACAGATAGCTAGTGCGAACCTGCTGTGTAGCACAGGGAGCTCACCTGGTGCTCTGTGGTGACCTAGATGGGTGGGATTTGGGGAGGTGGGTGGGTGGGAAGGAGGTCCAAGAGGGAAGGGATATATGTATACATATAGCTGATTCAGTTTGTTGTACAGTAGAAACTAATACAACATTGTAAAGCAAATATACCCCAATTAAAAAAAGAAGAATCCTTCGTTTAATCACATATGCAATCTTTTTGCTGTTGTTGTTATATAAGGTAACAATTGAAAATTCCAGTGATTGGAACATGTATATCTTTGCAGGGGGACCACTGTTCAGCCTACCACATGTAACAACATCATTTGAGGAACTAGGAATCACAGTAGTCTGCCCTTCACAGAACTGATGTTGGAGATCTTTGGTAGTTTCATTAAATAAAAAATAGTGGCCCCAGAGGGTCTTGAGCTTCAATCATTAGGTGATTCTTGGTAAGCTTGCCTATTTGAGTTGACTTACAAATGAGGATAAAAGAGAACTCAGTCCTTTGTATTCACTTAGCTATTTTCTCTCTCCTGACTTTACCAAATTCATCAGATATGTGTAAGATGTGAAAAAGATCCTGAGAGCTACACTATATCCACAGTGTTCACACCATGTGTGTATGTTGAATATATTTACCCATTTGGCCAAGAGGCAGAAGCAATGCAGTGCAAAGAGTATGAGGTTATTACAGAGCTGCTTTTAAATCTCTGAAGTATGACTTCAGGAAGGTTATTTAACCTGAATCTGGTTTATCTCAGATTTCAGTGTTTATCCATGCAGGGTTTTTGAGAGATTTAAATGGCACTTGACACAATTCTTAACACATTGAATACATTTAAAAGTTTAACAGTGATTATTTTTATAACTATCTCTTATTTTCCTTCCCCACATTCATAACTCTAGAATTTGGCTTTTATTACCTCCAATGTCAGTACTCATATGTGTAGCTTTTTCTGGTCTCTTCTGTATTTCATTTTACAAAGCAATATCGGATTCATTGTCCTGAAATGTAATTTCATATTCATTCAATTTCCCTCAACACATAAAGTACATACTGAATTTATGTCACCTATAAATGAGTCTAAAGCTTGACTTTACATTTGCAGTTGTGATGGTTAATTTTATGTGTCAACTTGACTGGGTCATGGGATGCTCAGTTTTCTGGTTAAGCATTATCTCCAGGTGTGTCTGTGAGGGTGTTTCCATTTGAATCAATAAAGCAATTGCCTTCTCCAATGTGAGTGGGCATTACCTAATGCAATGAGGGCCTGAATAAAAAAAGGAACAAAGAGGCAGAGGAAGGGAAACTTTGCTTTCTCTGCCTGACTGCTAAGAGTGGGACTTATCCCATTGGTGCTCTTGGATCTCATCTTCCTGGTGCCAGGAAGTATCTGGGAATACAACACGTAGTAGTTTATAGTTTAGTAGGAATAAGCACATTAATGTATTTCAATGAAGCACCCAAGTGTGAGGATAAAAATTCGCACATAGTAACTAAAGAAAGAAGTATGGATCGTACTTATCCTAACTGCAAGGAAAAAAAGAGAGCCAGTGACATGTTCCTGGAGGAAAGAATGCCTGAACTCTCAAAGGATGAGAAGTTAGTTGACCAAGTAAAGACTCATAGACTGAGTAAAAGCATGAAACACAAAATAAATTATGTTTGCCATGGATCCATCATGTGAGGTAAGGAATGATGAGAAATGAGCCTGGGAAGGAGAATAGGTTTCTGTTCATAATGGTGTTGTGAATCATACTAATGTGCTTGGACTTTGCTCTATAGACATTTGGGGATTATTGGAGTGTTTCAAGCCTAGGAGTGTCATGGGCAGGTGTGCATTACAGGAAGATAATTTTGTCAGAATTGAGGAGGATGACTCAGAGAAAGTCAAGATTGTAAGCAGAAGGTTGGTTAGCAGGTAGTTCTCATAGAACAAAATTTATGGAAATGTATTCTCATGTCTATGTATGAACATAGGGACAGCATAGTTCCTTCATCTTCCTGTCCCAACAACTTGTACACCATTAAGTATTAATAGAATGAGTTCCACAGCAGGATGGACAGAGTTTCTTGATGAAAGCATTGCTATTAAAGTTCCCACATAAAGAATATGTTATGGAACCAATTTGTCAGGAACCAACACAATTAGCACAAAACTAACTATTTTCTAACTACCATTCAGATGGAATGGATATCATGACAGAAGTACACTTTATCACTTGATAATACTGGAAGTTAAATCAAATTAATGTCAGGAAATGACATTACAAGTCTCATCTAAGCAGCTTATATGGTCAAACTAGATGTGAGTTAAAGTGTTGTGACACATGTAGAGAAAGGCTTTTTATAGATCCTAGAACTTTGCCTTCAGAGTTTATTGTCAATGGAAGCCATAATGTTAAACGTTAGCATCACCTTTAAAAAAGAGATGGCATTTTTTTTTTTTTTTTTTGTGGTACGCGGGCCTCTCACTGTTGGGGCCTCTCCCTTTGCGGAGCACAGGCTCTGGACGCGCAGGCTCAGCGGCCATAGCTCACAGGCCCAGCCGCTCCGTGGCATATGGGATCTTCCCAGATCGGGTCACGAACCCGTGTCCCCTGCATCGGCAGGCGGACTCTCAACCACTGCGCCACCAGGGAAACCCGAGATGGCATATTTTTATGGTCAATAGTAACACCTGTTTTTACACTTTCTGAGATACAGGTAATTGCATTCTCTGCATTGGGACAAAAAAAAAAAAATCAAATCAATATCAAAGGCAAGTAGGGAGCATCCTCGTGTATATTTGGGTACATCTCCTAATATTGTAATTTCCTTTTCCTCCTCATTATACCCCAGTCATACTTTTTGTATGCAGGTCACTCCTCTTTATTTTGCAAGTCAAAGTCTGGCTTCATAGGTTGATGGGTTAACTGAGAGTTGCTAAATAAGCTACTGCATTCAGGTTATAGCATTTGCCTGAGAGTGGAGAACAATTTGTCTATGACTTTGGTTCAGTGGAAACCTCTACTGGGTTAAGGGTTTGGACTAAGCCAGTTTTCAAATCCCTTCTTCATGCTTCTAAAAATGTGCAGTTCTAACCCTCTTCCTGATATGTTTGGAAAGAAGTAGTTATCTCCATTAAGTTCTATAGGATTTTCAGAAAGCTTTTTCCTAAAGGCAACTTTTCCTTCGTGGGGGTCATGCTGTGAGTCAATTTGATACATTGTCCAGAGTTTATGGAGCTCTCTGAAAATGTACAGAAATTGGTAGCATTTATCTCTTGATGTAGCATATAGCTCATAGCAAGGTCTTAAAACCCAGGTCAGAAATCCAATTTTATTTCCACTAAGTGTGTCTACTGTGTCCCTTTGTTTGGATCCTGTTGTGCTGGTTTTATTCTTGGATTTAGTGTTCCAATCACTGGTGCAGAGTAACTCCCACTTCCCGTTTCTCTTCCTTGCTCATCCAAGTGGTAAAAAGTCCCCTTTTCATGCTCTAACAATGCTTCTTTTCCTGCCTCAATATCTACAAAGACACCCTGCCTGGTCCTTTACTGAACTGAAATATCTTTTGACCTTCGAAATCAGGTTTCCCTAACTGACACAATTACCTCTGTCTTTCTTTCTCCCAATCCTAGATGAACATTTTGTATATGTTCTTTCTTCAAAAACTAATTGTTGATAAGCTTTTATGAAATCACCAATGCATTATTGATCAGGGTGAATAGACAATGACTAATTCCTGGATATGATGAATAAGGTCCATAAGGAATCCATTTTCTGGGCCATGGCTGAAGCATACACAATTTAGATAATGATATATAATTATATTAGTCATAATTACAATTTGCTTGCCTTATGTAGAAGCATTTGCACAGAGGACAATTATAGTATACTTAACTGAAAACAATATTTAAACTATTATCCCTATTTTAGGAAATAGCTTTAATTTCTACTCTGTATTAGACCTTTTGACAACAACTGCTTAATAGCAAGTGAGTCAAATGGTGTGACTTTCTTCTCTCTTATCAGACACATAATTTGATGGCCAAGAGACAAAAATTAAGAGATAAAAGAAGAAAAATAAAAGTTTTCATTAATGTTTCATTTGTATGCTCTTTCCCAAGATGATATTTATGGTCCAAATAAAATATATATATTTTAGAATTGAGGAAGTAAGTGGCTAGCATTTAACTCTAGTAATAGGTATATTTTTTAAATTTTTTAATTTAATTTTATTTCTTTGTTATACAGCAGGTTTTATTAGTTATCTATTTTATACATATTAGTGTATACATGTCAATCCCAATCTCCCAATTCATCCCACCCCCACTCCCTCACTTTCCCCCTTTGGTGTCCATACATTTGTTCTCTACATCTGTGTCTCTATTTCTGCCCTGCAAACCAGCTCAGCTGTACCATTTTAGGAGCCTACTTTTCATTTTCATTTTTTAAACATCTTTATTGGAGTATAATTGCCTTACAATGGTGTGCTAGTTTTTGCTTTATAAAAAAATGAATCAGTTATACATATACATATGTTCCCATATCTCTTCTCTCTTGCATCTCCCTCCCTCCCACCCTCTCTATCCCACACCTCTAGGTGGTCACAAAGCACCAAGCTGATCTCCCTGTGCTATGCGGCTGCTTCCCACCAGCTATCTATTTTAAGTTTCGTAGTGCATATATGTCCATGTCACTCTCTCACTTTATCACAGCTTACCTTCCCCCACCCCTTATCCTCAAGTCCATTCTCTAAGTAGGTCTGTGTCTTTATTCCCGTCTTGCATCTAGGTACTTCATGACCTTTTTTTTTTTTCTTAGATTCCATATATATGTGTTAGCATATGGTATTTGTTTTTCTCTTTCTGACTTACTTCACTCTGCATGACAGACTCTAGGTCTATGCACCTCACTACAAATAAATCAATTTCCTTTCTTTTTATGGCTGAGTAATATTCCATTGTATATATGGGCCATATCTTGTTTATCCATTCACCTGTTGATGGACGATTAGGTTGCTTCCATGTCCTGGCTATTGTAAATAAAGCTGCAATGAACGTTTTGGTACATGACTCTTTTTGAATTATGGTTTTCTCAGGGTATATGCCCAGTAGTGGGATTGCTGGGTCGTACGGTAGTGCTACTTTTAGCTTTTTAAGGAACCTCCATACACGTCTCCATAGTGGCTGTATCAATTTACATTTCCACCAAGAGGACCAGAGGGTTCCTTTTTCTCCAAACCCTCTCAAGCATTTATTTGCAGATTTTCTGATGATGGCCATTCTGGCCGGTGTGAGATGATATCTCATTGTAGTTTTGATTTGCATTTCTCTAATGATTATTGATGTTGAGCATTCTTTCATGTGTCTGTTGGCAATCTGTATATCTTCTTTGGAGAAATGTCTATTTAGGTCTTCTGCCCATTTTTGGATTGGGTTGTTTGTCTTTTTGTTATTGAGCTACATGAGCTGCTTGTAAATTTTGGAGATTATTTCTGTTTCACTTGCTTCATTTGCAAATATTTTCTCCCATTCTGAGGGTTGTCTTTTCATCTTGTTTATGGTTTCCTTTGCTGTGCAAAAGCTTTTAAGTTTCATTAGGTCCCATTTGTTTATTTTTGCTTTAATTTTCATTTCTCTAGGAGCAGGGTCAGAAAGGATCTTGCTGTGATTTATGTCATAGAGTGTTCTGCCTATGTTTTCCTCTAAGAGTTTTCTAGTGTCTGGCCTTACATTTAGGTCTTTAATCCATTTTGAGTTTATTTTTGTGTATGGTGTTAGGGAGTGTTCTAATTTCACACTTTTACATGTAGCTGTCCAGTTTTCCCAGCACCGCTCATTGAAGAGGCTGTCTTTTCTCCATTGTATATTCTTGCGTCCTTT
This sequence comes from Phocoena phocoena, assembly GCF_963924675.1. NCBI lineage: Eukaryota > Metazoa > Chordata > Mammalia > Artiodactyla > Phocoenidae > Phocoena > Phocoena phocoena. The sequence continues at coordinate 131,482,484 of NC_089222.1, forward strand.
ACCAGACATAAGGTGACCATATGTGCGTGGGTTTATCTCTGGGCTTTCTATCCTGTTCCATTGATCTATATTTCTGTTTTTGTGCCAATACCATACTTTCTTGACTACTGTAGATTTGTAGTATAGTCTGAAGTCAGGGAGGCTGATTCTTCCAGCTCCGTTTTTATTCTAAAGATTGCTTTGGCTATTCGGGGTCTTTTGTGTTTCCATACAAATTGTGAAATTTTTTGTTCTAGTTCTGTGAAAAATGCCAGTAGTAGTTTGACAGGGATTGAAATGAATCTGTAACTGCTTTGGGTAGTAGAGTCATTTTCACAATGCTGATTCTTCCAAACCAAGAACATGGTATGTCTCTCCATCTATTTGTATCATCTTTAATTTCTTTAATCAGTGTTTTATAATTTTCTGCACAGGTCTTTTGTCTCCTTAGGTAGGTTTATTCCTATTTTATTCTTTTTGTTGTAATGGTAAATGGCAGTGTTTTCTTAATTTCACTTTCAGATATTTCATCATTAGTGTATCGGAATGCTAGAGATTTCTGTGCATTAATTTTGTATCCTGCTACCTTACCAAATTAATTGATTAGCTCTAGTAGTTTTCTGGTAACATCGTTAGGATTCTCTATGTATAGCATCATGTCATCTGCAAACAGTGACAGTTTTACTTCTTTTCCGATTTGAATTCCCTTTATGTTTTTTCTTCTCTGACTGCTGTGGCTAAAACTTCCAAAACTATGTTGAATAATAGTGGTGAGAGCGGACAACCTTGTCTTGTTCCTGATGTTAGTGGCAATGGTTTCAGTTTTTCACCATTGAGGATGATGTTGGCTGTGGATTTGTCATATATGGCCTTTATTATGTTGAGGAAAGTTCCCTCTATGCCTACTTTCTGCAGGGTTTTTATCATAAATGGGTGTTGAATTTTGTCGAAAGCTTTTTCTGCATCTATTGAGATGATCATATGATTTTTCTCCTTCAATTTGTTAACATGGTGTATCACATTGATTGATTTGCATATATTGAAGAATCCTTGCATTCCTGGGATAAATCCCTCTTGATCATGGTGTATGATCCTTTTAATGTGCTGCTGGATTCTGTTTGCTAGTATTTTGTTGAGGATTTTTACATCTATGTTCACCAGTGATATTGGCCTGTAGTTTTCTTTCTTTGTGACATCCTTGTCTGGTTTTGGTATCAGGGTGATGGTGGCCTCGTAGAATGAGTTTGGGAGTGTTCCTCCCTCTGTTATATTTTGGAAGAGTTTGAGAAGGATAGGTGTTAGCTCTTCTCTAAATGTTTGATAGAATTCACCTGTGAAGCCATCTGGTCCTGGGCTTTTGTTTGTTGGAAGATTTTTAATCGCAATTTCAATTTCAGTGCTTGTTTTTGGTCTGTTCATATTTTCTATTTCTTCCTGCTTCAGTCTCTGAAGGTTGTGCTTTTCTAAGAATTTGTTCATTTCTTCGAGGTTGTCCATTTTATTGGCATAAAGTTGCTTGTAGTAATCTCTCATGATCCTTTGTATTTCTGCAGTGTCAGTTGTTACTTCTCCTTTCTCATTTCTAATTCTATTGATTTGAGTCTTCCTTTTTTCTTGATGAGTCTGGCTAATGGTTTATCACTTGTTTATCTTCTCAAAGAACCAGCTTTTAGTTTTATTGATTTTTGCTACAGTTTCCTTCATTTCTTTTTCATTTATTTCTGATCTGATCTGTATGTTTTCTTTCCTTCTGCTAACTTTGGGGGTTTTTTGTTGTTGTTCTTCTTCTTTTTCTAATTGTTTTAGGTGTAAGGTTAGGTTGTTTATTTGAGATGTTTCTTGTTTCCTAAGGTAGGATTGTATTGCCATAAACTTCCCTGTTACAACTGCTTCTGCTGCATCCCATAGGTTTTGTTTTCGTGTTTTCATTGTCATTTGTTTCTAGGAATATTTTGATTTCTGCTTTGATTTATTCAGTTATCTCTTGGTTATTAAGTAGTATATCCTTTAGCCTCTATGTGTTTGTATTTTTTACAGACTCTTTTTCTGTAATTGATATCTAGTCTCATAGCGTTTTGGTCGGAAAGATACTTGATATGATTTCAAATTTCTTAAATTCACCAAGGTTTGTTTTGTGACCCAAGATATGATCTATCCTGGAGAATGTTCCATGAGCACTTGAGAATAATTTGTATTCTGTTGTTTTTGGATGGAATGTCCTATAAATATCAATTAAGTCCATTTTGTTTAGTGTATCATTTAAAGCTTGTGTTTCCTTATTTAATTTCATTTTGGATGATCTGTCCATTGGTGAAAGTGGGGGGTTAAAGTCCTATACTATGATTGTGTTACTGTCAATTTCCCCTTTTATGGCTCTTAGTATTTGCCCTGTGTATTGAGGTGCTCCTATGTTGGGTGAATAAATATTTACAATTGTTATATCTTCTTCTTGGGTCAATCCCTTGATCATTATGTAGTGTCCTTCTTTGACTCTTGTAATAGTCCTTATTTTAAAGTATATTTTGTCTGAGATAAGAATTTCTACTCCAGCTTTCTTTTGATTGCCATTTGCATGGAATATCTTTTTCCATCCCGTGACTTTCAGTCTGTATGTGTCCCTAGGTCTGAAGTGGGTCTCTTGTAGACAGCATATATATGGGTTTTGTTTTTGTATCCATTCAGCCAGTCTATGTCTTTTGGTTGGAGCATTTAATCCATTTACATTTAAGGTAATTATGGATATGTATGTTCCTATTACCATTTTCTTAATTGTTTTGGGTTAGTTATTAGAGGTCTTTTCCTCCTCTGCGTTTCCTGCCTAGAGAAGTTCCCTTAGCATTTGTGGTGCTGAATTCTCTTAGCTTTTGCTTGTCTGTAAAGGTTTTAATTTCTCCATCAAATTTGAATGAGATCCTGCTGTGTAGAGTAATTTGGTTGTAGGATTTTCTCCTTCATCACTTTAAATATGTCCTGCCACTCCCTTCTGGCTTGCACAATTTCTGCTGAAAGCTCAGCTGTTAACCTTATGGGGATTCCCTTATGTGTTATTTGTTGTTTTTCCTTTGCTGCTTTTAATATTTTTTCATTGTATTTAATTTTTGATAGTTTGATTAATATGTATCTTGGCGTGTTTCTCCTAGGATTTATCCTGCTTGGGACTCTCTGTGCTTACTGGACTTGATTATCTATTTCCTTTCCTATATTAGGGAAGTTTTCAACTTCACTTCAAATATTTTCTCAGTCCCTTTCTTTTTCTCTTCTTTCTCTGGGACCCCTATAATTCAAATATTGGTGCATTTAATGTTGTCCCAGAGGTCTCTGAGGTTGTCCTCAATCTTTTTATTCTTTTTTTCTCTTCTGTTCTGTGGTAGTTATTTCCACTATTTTATCTTCCAGGTCACTTATCCGTTGTTCTACCTCAGTTGTTCTGTTATTGATCCCTTCTGGAGTATTTTTAATTTCATTTATTGTGTTGTTCATCACTGTTTGTTTGCACTTTAGTTCTTCTAGGTCCTTGTTAAACGTTTCTTGTATTTTCTCCATTCTATTTCCAAGAATTTGGATCATCTTTACTATCATTATTCTGAATTCTTTTGGAGGTAAATTGTCTATTTCCTCTTCATTTGTTAGGTCTGGTGGGTTTTGGCCTTGCTCCTTCTTTGGCTGTTTGTTTGTCCGTCTTCTCATTTTGCTTAACTTACTGTGTTTGGGGTCTCCTTTTAGCAGGCTGCTGGTTTGTAGTTCCCATTGTTTTTGGTGTCTGTCCCCAGTGGCTAAGGTTGGTTCAGTGTGTTGTGTAGGCTTCTTGGTGGAGGGGACTAGTGTCTGTGTTCTGGTGGATGAAGCTGCATGTTGTCTTTCTGGTGGGCAGGTACACATCTGGTGGTTTGTTTTGGGGTGTCTGTGGCCTTATTATGATTTTAGGCCACCTCTCTGCTAATGGATGGTGTTTTGTTCCTGTCTTGCTGTTTTTTGGTATAGGGTGTCCAGCACTTGCTGGTGGTTGAGTGAAGCTGGGTCTTGGTGTTGAGATGGAGATCTCTGGGAGACTTTTGCCATTTGATAATATGTGCAGATGGGAGGTCTCTTGTGGAGCAGTGTCCTGAACTTGGCTTGCCCACTTCAGAGGCCCAACCCTGACACCTGGCTGGAGCACCAAGAGCCTTTCATCCCCACAACTCAGAATAAAAGGGAGAAAAAATAGAAAGAAAAAAAGAAGGAAAGAAAGAAAGAAGATAAAATAAAATAAAATAGTTATTAAAATAAAAAATAATTATTAAGAAAAAATTTTTAAAAAGTTAAAAAAAAGAAAACATAAGGACAGATATAACCCTAGGACAAATGGTAAAAGCAAAACTATACAGACAAAATCACACACAGAAACATACACATATACACTCACAAAAATCAAAAAATGGAAGCAAATATATATATCTTTGCTCCCAAAATCCACTTCCTCAATTTGGGATGATTCATTGTCTATTCAGGTATTCCACAGATGTCGGGTACATCAAATTGATTGTGGAGATTTAATCCTTTGCTCCTGAAGCTGCTGGGAGAGATTTCCCTTTCTCTTTTGGTTCTAACAGCTCCTGAGGTTTAGCTTTGGATGTGGACCCACCTCTGCATGTAGGTCGCCTGAGGGCGTCTGTTCTTCGCTCAGACAGGACGAGGTTAAAGGAGCAGCTGATTCGGGTGCTCTGGCTCACTCAGGCCGGCCGTGAGGGAGGGGTACGGATGCGGGGCGAGCCTGCGGCATCAGAGGCCAGAGTGACATTGCAACCGCTGAGGCATGCCGTGTGTTCTCCCGGGGAAGTTGTCCCTGGATCACGGGACCCTGGCAGTGGCAGGCTGCACAGGTTCCTAGGAGGGGAGTTGTGGAGAGTGACCTTGCACACAGGCTTCTTGGTGGTGGCAGCAGCAGCCTTAGCATCCTATGCCTGTCTCTGGGGTCTGCGCTGACGGCCATGGCTTGTGCCTATCTCTGGAGCTCCTTTAAGTGGTGCTGTTAATCTCCTCTCCTCATGCACCAGGAAACAGAGAGGCAAGAAAAAGTCTCTTGCCTCTTTTGCAGTTCCAGGCATTTTCCCCGACTCCCTTCTGGCTAGCTGTGGTGCACTTGCCCCTTCAGGCTGTATTCATGCTGCCATCCCTAGTCCTCTCCCTGGGATCCGACCGAAGCCCGAGCCTCAGCTTCCAGCCTCCGCCCGCCCCGGTGGGTGAGCAGATAAGCCTCTCGGGCTGGTGAGTGCTGGTCGGCACCGATCCTCCGTGCGGGAATCTCTCTGCTTTGTCATCCGCACCCCTGTTGCTGCACTCTCCTCCGTGACTCCGAAGCTCTCCCCTCCGCCACCCGCAGTCTCTGCCCACGAAAGGGCTTCCTAGTGTGTGGAAACCTTTCCTCCTTCACAGCTCCCTCCCACTGATGCAGGCCCCATCCCTATGCTTTTGTCTCTGTTTTTTCTTTTTTCTTTTGCCCTACTCAGGTACATGGGGGTTTGTTGCCTTTTGGGAAGGCTGAGCTCTTCTGCCAGCATTCAGTAGGTGTTCTGTAGGAACTGTTCCACATGTAGATTTATTTCTGATGTATTTGTGGAGAGGAAGGTGATCTCTGCATCTTACTCTTCTGCCATCTTGAAGCTCCTCTCCGGAGATTTCTTTTTTGAGAATTGGAAAGGCTGTGCTTTTCTCTGTTTCTGTTTTGTTTTTGTTATTTTTTCCAGTTTCTTTTCTTCTGATTCTATGTTTTGAATCTGATTTTTCCTCAAGTATGTCAAACTGAAAATATATTGCCTAACTCGTAGTTTGAGCTATTTCTCTTTCAAAACTGGCTGCAAGGACCAGTAGATCCACATCTAGTCCTGCACCACTGGGCCATCTCCCCAGTGCCATCTCCAGTGCATAGTCAGGGGAGCCTTTTGTGTCTCAGAACTTCTCAGTTTGAGCCATGACCAAGTCTAGGGACTAGTGGGGATTAAGAACATAGGCAAAGGCCCTATGTGTATGTGAATTTGATTTGCACAAGGTGTTCTCCATTGGTGGCAACAACAATTGGGAATCTGACTTTTTGTTCTGATTATATGGTGACCAGTCAGGTAGATGAAAGTCACCTAATTCTTCATCTCTAGGGTGAGAGATAACCAATAATTTGGTTTCTTAGCCTTTTTATTTTGTTTGAGCAGGATTATTTATCAGAACTACCCTTTAACTTCTGTCCCCATGAGCTTTTATGTTCCATGTTTACTTTCAACCCATGGCTAAGGTTGTTGAACTGAAGCCACAGCCCTCAGTGACTGTGTGCTGTGTCCAGAGATGAGAAAAGGCTCTTCACCTCATTCTGTAAATGTGAAATTTAATCCTAGCTCCAGGAAGTATTAACAATTTAAATTATAAAACCTTACAAAGTAAAGGATCATTTTATTTTTGTTTACATATTTGATTGTTTATATTATTATTCCCAGGATTACCATAATATAGAGAAACTGAAATTTTAGTATACTTGATGTGCTACCCTTAAAAAAATTACAGAAATTTCTAACTCAGAAGCATTTTTATGTAAAAACCTAAGTTCCTATAACAAAAATACACCTTTGATCATATTTGATTTAAAAAAATTAAAAATAGGCTAAAAGGCCATTTCATGTTTTTCTGCTAATTTTATCACTGAAAATTATAGTTCAAGTGAAATTTTTTTTTTCCAGATTGATTTGTTTTCTGATGAAGAAGCTAGTTAAACTGAGCATTCTAAACTTTGTACACAGGTTTACTGATTAGAAAAGCTAGCATTGCTGGGCAGGCTTGTGTGCCCCAATCACTGCTCTGGTCCCTTCCTGGGCAGGCTTGTGTGCTCTGGCAGCCTCAGAAGCAAATGACAGTAGGTGGCCCACACATAGAGATGGGGCTGAAACCACAGCTGAGCCCAGGGGTCACGTGGCTAAGGAAGAAGAGATGAACTCTCTCCTCACAGCTGCATGAAACATGGATTTACATCTCCAGTGACGGCTTCATAAACTCAGAGCCTGTAGAACTACCAAACAGACAAGTTCTCCCACAGCTGAGACAGGTCTGGCTTTAGCAGCTGTGGACTTTGTGGGCACGTACACTTTGGGGTTGGGCCAAGCCAGAGTCTGAGCTGCTTCCATAGTTCTCACAATGGGTCCAGGTGCACAACTAGTGCAGTCCTAGGACCTGACTTCAGTGGATCTGTGCTGGGCTGGTGAAAACAATGAGAGTCACCAGGGCCAATAGCTGGCCTACCCAGGGTTAAGGTGGAACCAAAAGCAGTGCCAACAACAGTGTACTCTTTGAGCCTGTGCAACAGGGGAAAGGTGACACAACAGAGCACAATCACAGGTGAACACCTCCAGAAGAGGAATACACATTGGCTTGTCTGACAGTGAGAGTGCTCCAATCCCACCTACCTCATACCACAGATCAGAAACACAGCTAAAAACAGATCTGGGGACCTCCACTCCAACAACTAGGGAGCAGACCCTGTCCCTGACAGAACAAAGGGGAGGTCTTGCTCAATATCTAGGGTTCTGGTCACCACAATGATAGTCAAACCCCCTATCAAGGGGATAATGGCCAGCATACACTGAGGAAAGAGGTGGCAATCATCCATACTAAAAACAGCAACACACCAAAAAAAAAAAAAATTAAAAAATTAAAAAACACCCACTCAGGCTACACAGAAATGTTCCCACATAAAAATAGCTCTCCAAGACAGTCTGAGGGTCTGGCATTGAGAGGAAGAACCCCCCCAGAGCATTTAGCCTTGAAGGCCATCAGGGCTTGAATGCAGGAGCTCCACAGGACTGGGAGAAACAGAAACTCCACTCTTGGAAGGTGTACACAAGGTCTCATGCACACTAGGACCCAGCTCAAAGCACTACCTCCATAAGAACATGAGCTAGACTTACTTAGGGATATTGGAGGTTCTCCTGGGGTGGCAAGGGTTGGCTGTAGTTCACTGTAGGGGCAAGGACACTGGTAGTGGAAGTCCCAGCGAATATTAATATGCATGAGCTCTCCCAGAGGTCCACATATTGGCACTAATTCTTGACCCCACCCAACAGCCTGTAGCTCCAGTGTTGAAATGCCTCAGGCCAAACAACCAGCAAGACAGGAACACAGTCCCACCCATGAGCATACAGGTTGCCTACAGTTGTACTAAGCTCATAGACACCCCAAAACACACCCTTTGACATGGCCCTGCCCACTAGAGAGACAAGACCCAGCTCCACCCACCAGAGGGCAGGCACCAGTCCCTCCCACCAGGAAACCTGCACAAGCCCATGGACCATCCTCAACCACCAGGGGGTAGACACCAGAAGCAAGAGGAAGTACGATCTTGCAGCCTTCAGAAAGAAAACCACAAACACAGTAAATTAGAGAAAATAAGATAACAGAGAAATGTATTGCAGATGAAGAAGCAAGATAAAAACATACAAGAACAACTAAATGAAGAAGAACCAGGCAATCTACCTAAAAAGGATTCACAGTAATGATAGTAAATATAATTCAAAAATCTCAGAAAAAGAATAGAGACATAGACCAAGAAGATACAAGAAATGTTTAACATAGAGATAGAAGACTTAAAGCACAAACAAACAGAGATGAAGAGCACAATAACTGAAAAAAAAAAACACTAGAAGGAATCAATAGCAGAATAACTGAGGCAGAATAACGAATAAGTGAGCTGGAAGACAGAGTGGTAGAAATCACTGCTGCAGAACAGAATAAAGAAAAAGAATGAAAAGAAATGAGGACAGTATCAGAGACTTCTTGGACAGCATGAAATGCACCAACATTCACATTACATGGGTCCCAGAAGAAGAAGAGAAGAGAAAGGGACTGAGAAAATATTTGAAGAGATTATAATTGAAAACTTTCCTAACATGGGAAAGGAAATAGTCACCCAAGTTCAGGAAGTTCAGAGAGTCCTATACAGAATAAACCGAAGGAGAAACACACTGAGACACATATTAATCAAACTAACAAAAGTAAATACAGAGAAAAAAATATTAAAAGCAACAAGGGAAAAACAACAAGTAACATACAAGGGAATCCCCATAAGGTTATCAGCTGATTTTTCAGCAGAAACTCTGCAGGCCAGAAGGGAGGGGCATGATATATTTAAAGTGATGAAAGGGAAAAATCTACAACCAAGAATACTCTACCCAGCAAGGTTCTCATTCAGATTCAGTGGAGAAATTAATATCTTTACAGGCAAGCAAAAGCTAAGAGAATTCAACACCAAACCATCTTTGAATCAAATGCTAAAGGAACTTCTCTAGGCAGGGGTGGTGGTGGGGTGAAGGGGCCACAACTAGAAACTTGAAAATCACAAATGGGAAAGCTCACCCATGAAGGGAAATACACAGTAAAAGTAGGAAGTCATCCTACTTATGACTTTGTACATATTATCCAAATATGATATCAAAACCAGCAACCATGAAGAGAGTACAAATGCAGGAAATGGGAATTGCATTTGAAATTAAGAGATCAGCAACTTAAAACAACCTTGTATGTATAAAGACAGCTAGAGGGAACTTCAAGATGGTGGAGGAGCAAGACTTGGAGATCACTTTCCACAAATACATCAGAAATACATCTACATGTGGAACAACTCCTACAGAACACCTACTGAATGCTGGTAGAAGACCTCAGACTTCCCAAAAGGCAAGAAACCCCACACATACCTGGGTAGGGCAAAAAGAAAAAGAAAAAAACAGAGACAAAAGAATAAGGATGAGACCTGCACCTCTGGGAGTGAACTGTGAAAGAGGAAGAGTTTCACACTAGGAAGACCCTTCACTGGTGGAGACGGGGTATAGGTGGGTGGGAGGGTGGACAGAGGGGAAGCTTAGGAGCCATGGAGGAGAGTGCAGCAACTGGGGTGCAGAGCAAATCAGAGCAATTCCTGCACAGAGGATCAGTACCGACCAGCACTCACCAGCCTGAGAGGCTTGTCTGCTCACCTGTTAGGGTGGGTGAGGGTTGGGAGCTGAGGTTCGGGCTTCGGAGGTCGGATCCCAGGGAGAGGACTGGGGTTGGCTATGTGAACACAGCCTGGAGGGGGCTAGTTCACCACAGCTAGCCAGGAGAGAGTCCAAGAAAAGTCTAGACCTGCCTAAGAGGCAAAAGACCATTGTTTCTGGGTGTGCAAAGAGAGGGGATACAGAGCACTGCCTAAACGAGCTCCAGAGACGGGCACAAGTCACGGCTAACAGGGCAGACACCAGAGATGGGCATGAAATGGTAAGGCTGCTGCAGCCACCAAGAAGCCTGTGTGCAAGCACACGTCACTATCCACACTTCCCTTCCTGGAAACATGTGCAGCCCGCCACTGCCAGGGTGCCGTGATACAGGGACAACTTCTCCAGGAGAACACATGGTGCACCTCAGGCTGTTGCAATATCATGCTGGCTTCTGCTGTCACAGGCTCATCCAGCATTCCATACCCCTTCCTTCTCATGGCCTGAGTGAGCCAGAGCCCCCTAATCAGCTCCTACTTTAACCCTGTCCTCTCTGGGAGGAGAAAAGATGCCCAAAGGTGACCTACATACAGAGGCAGGGCCAAATCCAAAGTTGAACCCCAGGTGCTGTGCAAACAAAGAGAAAGGGAAATTTCTCCCAGCAGCATCAGGAGCAGCAGATTAAATCTCCACAATCAACTTGATGTACCCTGCATCTGTGGAATACCTGAATAGACAAAGAATCATCCAAAAATTGAGGCAGTATAGTTTGGGAGCAACTGTACCCTTGGGGTTTGCTTTCTGTATCTAATTGTTTTGTTTTTTATGTTTATCTTATTTTACCAGTTAGAGCTTGTTATCATTGGTAGATTTGTTTATTGATTTGGTTGCTCTCTTCCTCTTTAAAAAAAAAAAATATATATATATTTTCCCCCCTTTTTGTGAGTGTGTATGTGTATGCTTCTTTGTGTAATTTTGTCTGTATAGCTTTACTTTTACAATTTGTCCGAGGGTTCTGTCTGTCTATTTTTTTTTTTTTTGTATAGTTTTTAAGTGCTTGTTTTTTTTTTTTTGGTTTGGCTGCTCTCTTCTTTCTTTTTCTAAATTAGTTTTTAATTTTTAACAATATATCTTTAAAATTTTTATTTTAATAACTTTATTTTATTTTATTTTTTCTTTCTTTTTTCTTGTCTCACTTTTCTTCTGAGCCATGTGGCTGACAGTGTCTTGGATCTCTGGCCAGGTGTCAGGCCTGAGCCTCTGAGACGGGAAAGCTGAGATCAGGACATTGGTCCACCAGAGACTCCTGGCTCCATGTAATATCAAATGGTGAAAACTCTCCCAGAGATCACTATCTCAATGCTAAGACCCAGCTCCATCAACGACCAGCAAGTGAAATGCTGGACATCCTATGCCAAACAACTAGCAAAACAGGAAACAACCACACTCATTAGCAGAAAGCATGCATAAATTTGTAATACATTCACAGATACCCCAAAACACCCCAACAGGACACTGTCCTGCCCACCAGAAAACAAGATCCAGCCTCATACAACAGAACACAGGCACCTGCCCCCTCCACCAGGAAGCTTACTCAACACACTGAACTAACCTTATCCAGTGGGGGCAGATATCAAAAACAATGAGAACTAGGAACTTGTAGCCTGTGAATAGGAGACCCTCAAACACAGTAAGTTAAGCAAAATGAGAAGACCTAGAATCACATAGCAGATGAAGGAGCAGATGAAGGAGCAGATGAAGGTAAAAATCCATCAGACCAAAAAAATGAAGAGGAAATAGGCGGTCTACCTGAAAAAGAATTCAGAGTAATGATAGTAAAAATGACCCCAAATCTTGGAAATAGAATGGAGAAAACAAGAAACGTTTAACAAGGACCTAGAAGAACTAAAGAGCAAATAATGATGAACAACAGAATAAATGAAATTAAAAATTCTCTAGAAGGAATCAATAGCAGAATAACTGAGACAGAAGAATGGATAAGTGACCTGGAAGATAAAATAGTGAAAATAACTACCATAGGGCAGAATAAAGAAAATATGATGAAAATAATTGAAGAGAGTCTCAGAGACTTCTGGGACAATATTAAATGCATCAACATTAGAATTATAGGGGTCCAGGAAGAAGAAAGAAAAAGAAAGGGACTGAGAAAATATTTGAAGAGATTATAGTTGAAAACTTCCTTAATATGGGAAAGGAAAGAGTCCATGAAGTCCAGGAAGCACAGAGAGTCCCATAGAAGATAAAGCCAAGGAGAAACATGCCAAGACATATTAATCAAACTTTCAAAAATTAAACATAAAGAAAAAATATTAAAAGCAGCAAGGGAAAGGCAACAAATAACATACAAGGTAATTCCTGTAAGGTTAACAGCTGATCTTTCAGCAGAAACTCTGAAAGCCAGAAGGGACTGGAAGGACATATTTAAAGTGATGAAAGGAAAAAGCCTAAAACCAAGATTACTCAGCAAGGATCATATTCAGATTTGATGGAGAAATTAAAACCTTTACAGACAAACAAAACCTAAGGAAATTCAGCACCACCAAACCAGCCTTACAACAAATATTAAAGGAACTTCTCTAGGCAGGAAACACAAGAGAAGGAAAAAACCTACAATAACAAACCCAAAACAATTAAGAAAATAGTAATAGGAACATACATATCGATAATTACCTTAAATGTAAATGGATTAAATGCTTCAACCAAAAGACATAGACTGGCTGAATGGATACAAAAACAAGGCCTGTATATATGTTGTCCAGGACAATTGAGAGAGGAGGCTGTGTCCTGCCCAGATAGAAGATAAGAGACCACATATTCCTCATTCTCGAAGTCAGGAGACCTCCCCGACAACACATGTGCAGAAAGGTTCCCTGTAGGTCAAAAAGGAGTGATGCTAATCTACCCATAGACCTCTTCACTAGAATCCATCTTGGCTGAGAGATGCACGCACACACCTGGGAAAATGCTGATACACCAAATATGGATTCTGAACCAAGCAAATCAAAATGATTGGTCAAAGGAAACACGGAAGAAACACCCCATAAATGTGATTCAAACTGCCATGAGGGCACGACTCTCTCTCTGAGCCCGCCCGTGTGTCTATCCACATGTCCTGTACTCTTTTTTTCCCTTAATAAATACTTTGTTTCACTACTTTCCTTCCTTGTGGAATTCTTTTTCTGCAAAGCCATAAGGCCAGGGCCCTGGCACTGACCGCTGGTCTAGTGGCTAGGGTTTGGTGTTCTCACCGCTGAGACCTGACCTCAATGACTGTCCGGGAACTGAAACCCTGCTTCAAGCTGCTGCAGGCCAAGGCCACCCTACATCAGTACCTGTTACTCTTACTGTTGGTACTTTAAGAAATCGAGTCACTGGTATAGACTTTGGAGCTTACAGTGATATCACTTAGACAACTGTGACTGTAACATAGCACTGAATCAGGACTTGCAGGACTCTTTTTAGTAGGTCTGGGGTAGAAGACCTTAGGAATGCAGAATGCTGACCCAACATCCGGATGTACACGACTTAAGAAGGATTAAATGAATAGTGGGGGGAAATCTAATTGAGGTTATTGGGTTTTGAGTATTGCTGATATATAAATGTTCTATTAAGGAAGTGAAGGTATCCTTTATCTTTAACCCTCAATGTAGTCTCCTGTAAATGACACATTCTTTTTATGGTAATTTATTTTCCCTGACTCCTCAAAATTCAGTAACAACACACTAGTTTTTATGGCAATGTGGTTATTTGCATAAGATAAACAAACAATTGTCTTCTGTTTTCACCAGGACACAGTTGGACAAATTGGTTGTGTCAATAAGGTCATACCAAGATTGCCACATCTGAGAATAAATCTCATTTAATCAGGTATAGCAAACTCACACCGAAGAAACAAGTGTTGTTCCTCATATTTAGAACCAAGATCTAGAAAGCCCTCTTAGGAAACTCATCTATTATTTGTTCTATGGTTTCTATAAATCTCATGAGGAAGGTCATTTACTGGCAGGACAAGAAATCTACCAGAGGTTGGGCCCCTCAAAGAGAGAGAAATTCACCAAAATGTGTAGGTAGTATAAGAATACTGTGCAGATGAGTTTCTTGTGTTTAGTTTCTTACCCTTATTTGGTAGGGTGAATAATGGCTCCCTAACTGCAAGTGGGCACGTCCTAATCCCCAGAACCTAGAATGTAACAAAATGGACTTGTTGATGTGATCAAGTTAAGTATCTTAAAATGGGGAGATCATATCGCTTTATCTGGGTGGGCCCAATATAATCACAAGGGTCTTTATAAGAGAGATCCAGGAGAAGTCAGACAGACAGAAGGAGAGGGACAGAGCATAGGAGATTGAAAGATGCTCATTGCCAGCTTTGAAGATGGAGGAAAGGTCCACAAACCAAGGATTACAGGAGGCCTCCCAAAGCTGGAAGAGGCAAGGGTACTGATTTTCCCTGAGAGCTTCCAGCAGGAACTCACCCTGCCAATTCTTTGACATTAGCCCAGTGAGACCCTTGTCAGATTTCTGACCTCAGAGTTGTAAGAGAATAAATTTGTGTTGTTTTAAACCACCAAGTTTATGGTGATTTGTTTAAGCAGCAATAGGAAATTAATACACCAATAAGAGCCACAAAAACACTTCTGGAACAAGAGAGGCTTATGAAAATGCAATCAGCGATTCCTTTTGAAATTTCCATATGGAAGTTAATTTTCTAACCTTAGTAGCTGCTAAACAGAAGCTCTGAATTTGTTGGCCATACTCAAAGAAACTTATGCAGTTAATCAAAGCTTTTATTGCACCCATGTACATTAATTAGGTCCAACACAATGACACCAGATTTTCTGTAACATAAATAATCTTCAGAGATTACTTATGATACGAGAGGGACTGTTGAGAAAATTATCTAACACTTGGAAATAAAACAAGAGGATGAATGCATGTGCTTTTAAGGTCATTTGGGATCATTGTCTAACTGGCCCACCCAAGGATGATTTAACTTTCTAGGAGATTGTACTTTTGTTTGTTTTACTATTTCCTATTGTTCAGGGTCAAGACTATGAAATTATATGTTAACTTGCAGACTTTTTGTCCAATAGAGATGCAAATAATTTATGTCTGGTACAAAAGACAACCTCAAAAATTATGGTTTTATTGTTCTGTAGGACAAAAATCAATTTCATCTCTAATTCAGCATTCTTATTTCAGTTAGCCTCTCTGGGTGGACTATATAATCACTGTTCCTTTAACTCTCCTTTGAACCAGGTTTACTGTCCTGTTGGTTCCATCATTAAGGAGTTTATTTCCATCATTATTATTCCATCAGTGTATTTATGGCACATGCTTACTTTACATTTGCATGAGAGTCATTTAATAACTTTACAAAGTTATATATTGACGATTGCTAAGTGGTATGCTTGTATTATCTTACTTGAACCTCACAGGAGCCAGATAAGGTAAGTAAGATTGTTCCTACTTTAATGAAGAGGAAAGAGATCCTATAGTCAGTAAGATGCACTGGAGGGATTCAGAACCAGGTGTGTGTGTCGTATTCTTCTCCTGCACCACTATGTATTCCCCAAGGTAAGGTCATGAGAAAGAAAATGAAGATGAGTCGGTTAATCTCTACCATCTAAAATCCTCACACTGGACTTTGCATGTGTCAAAAGGAGAAGATATTCTTACACCAAGAAAATTTAAAAATAAAAAATGAAATATAAATGCAAACTAAATCAGCCCCAAAATCCTGACTTCCCGCTAACTCAGTGACATGTTAGAAGCCTGAGTTGCTCAGCTGACCCAACTTGAATCTGCTGGGTTTAATTAGAAAGACAAAAGCCTCTGCCCTAGCTCCCAGGATCCTACTTCTCAGTTTCTGTGCTTCATCTATGCAGAGCAGCCTCTCCTGAAAGTCAGTATAGCATAGCTGGAGAGTGCTGTCAGCCTGAGTCAAAATAAAAGAAGTCGTCAGCCTCTTTTTTGCAGTTCCCTCCATAGGAGTCCTGGGGCAACTGGAATTTACACACAGAATTCTGATGGCCATCAGTGTTCAAGGCAAGAGGAATGTCTAGAAAGTGTCTAACTCTTGGGTTTATGCTAGTTTGGTTGAAATGCCCCTAATTTTCCCTCTATCACTGACCTTTATTGCTCTTCTGAACCTCATTCTACTTGTCTACGGTGGATTAAATTGGTCCCAGGATGGTCCTACTTCCTAGGATTTCCATTTTGATTTACTTGTGTGTGGCTGTTCACTGACTCTTTACTGTAAGTGTTGGTAACTTTTGCTGACTTAAAATTGAAAGACTGGGGAACATGTTTTAAAGTCCTTTACCTCCAGTCCCAGTGAGTCTCCTCCTTTGGAACCTTCTTCCTGGACATCCCTCTGATTCCCTTCTCTTCAGTACCTTGTCTTCCTTATTTTTAATCAAGCTAAAAATACCTCTTTCTCTGTTATACTGAGATATCAATAATGCCTTGACTTTTATAAAGCACATCACATGGCAACACATGACAGAACAAATTTGTGGTTCAGAAAGCTACATGGAAAATGAGAAGTTTTTAAGTAAAGCAGGAAGACTTAATAAAATCATAAATTAATGTGCTTTTAACAGCCTAAGCAACAACAACAACAACAAATCACATATTGCATTTAAAAATAAAAAAAAATACTGCTAAAAGGCACTTCGTTGGTTTTCAAGTGTTGTTCACAAATAAATTTTTGTCATAAACTTGGCATTGTAAACAAGATGCCTGTCAACACGGTGATATTAATTTTAATTGCTAGCATGTTTTGATGTCTGAGCATGGTGTATTAGGAAGGGCTTGACTTTGGGATCAAATGATGTGGGATTAACTGGGTGACTATGAGCAAGTTGCTTAACTTCTTCAAGGTCCTTTTGCAAAAATTAATACTGTCTTTGACTAGTTGTTGTAAAGATTAAGAGGGATAATTCTTCAAAGCCTCTAACAATACCATCAGTGGGAAGCTCAATAAAATCCAGTTTCTTTATTATCTTGACCTAGGTAGAAACTCCTCAGCTCTCCTCACAGATGCAAGATCACTCATAGACCATTTTGCAATGATCCTTGCTCTTTGTCAAGAGCCTTCCTTTATGCTGCTTGTCAGTAAAAAACTAACTGCCTTCCTACATCATTAATTACATTAATGTAGTGGCTGTCAAATTCTAATGAGCACAAAATCATTGGGATACTTGTTTGAGATCTGCATTTCTTTTTATAAGCACTCTACTTGGTTTTGATGAAGAAGTCCTAATACTATACTCTGAGAATCAATGAAACAGGGTTCAAAGCCTGTCAACTCCATAGACCCAATGCTACCTGTATTTGCTGAACAATCTCACCAATTACCAGTCAGTCATCAAACAATTACAGAGTCTGATTTCAGTGACAGACTTTACACTCTGATGATTAAGGTATCTATTTATTATCTATCTATCTATCCTATATTTATCTATTATCTATTTATGTGGGGGGAGTATATAGTATATAATTGAAAAGTAAATGAGTGGCACTGATAAAAGTTTTACAGAATTGAAAATATAAGCTGTGGCTGGTATGGCCAGTGCAGTTTTTAGAAGAAGAAGGAGATTGAACTAGTCATTGAAGATAAGCAGCATTTGAAAAACTGCATATTCTTAAGTCTCTCAGTACAGTATTGATCTAGCAAAATACTGTCATCATGCAGTTTGGCATGTATTGATTGCATCCTATACCCTTATATTCCAAGAAATTTTTAGAAATTATACAGACCTCTCTGGGACAAGACTTTTTGGTGTATTGTAGGCAAAATAGATAGATTGAGTCTTTTCAAAGTCTGTGCTTGCTGAGAAAATAGATTTGTCCCCAAAGATCCTGATTGTTATAATTGTTCTTGGGGTCACACTGACCTCATACGTCCGCTTTCAGAATCTAGCATCAATCCTTAGCATGGACCCAAACCAGTTTATTTTTTGCCAGTGTTCCCTCAGTGGAGTACTATCCTAGTGATAGATTAGATTCCTGGCATGGCCACACAGTCCAAAACTCATACATTAATGTGGAGCTGAGATAAACCTGGAAATTTCAGCCATTTGCCCATGGTCCAGGGACTCCTGCATGCTGCCAGTCCTGGAAGCATTTACACTGATCTCCAGGCATTTCCCAATACTACTGAAAAACAGCAATCATAGCAGTTATATATATGTACCCAGATGTTTCAGAATCTTCATTAGAGCACTTCCTTGAAACAATATTTTCAATTGCCTAGAGAACAAAACCCTGCCTCTCTAACATACTCTTTACTGCTATTCTCTACTGTTTCCTTTTCATCCCCATCTATGGACATGTTTTACCCCAATGGTTAACATGAAACTTATGTTTCAATTGTGGAGATGCCTCCCCAGACTCTGTGCATATTCATGATTCATGAATTTGTTCCTGCTACTTTCTTTACTTGTAATTTTCTCCCTTGACATATTCTTAGACATACTGCTCATTGTTAGAGTATAAGCCTCCCAAGGGTAGGTATGGGCATCTGTTTTGTTCACTGATATAACCCAATCATCAAAGATAGTGCTTGACACCTAGTAAGTAGTACTCACTCTATGCTTGTTGAATGAGCAAAAGAATCTATCAAGATCAGTTCAAATATCACCTCCTCTCTGAAGCCATTCCCAATCCCTTCAGTCAGAACATATAACTTTTCCTCTGGAATTTAATAGTATTATACTTATTATTCTATCACAGCCCACATCACAACAGTCTTGTATTACAATCAGGTGTATGTATTTCCCTCCAGATTATGCCTTTTTTAGAGTCAGGGGCAGTGTTGTGTTCATCATTTACTTTCTTCGCTCACCACACTACTTACACCTAGCAGTGCTGCATGAATAGTACATACTTAGTGCTTATGAATTAAATTGAATTTCTGACTAATATCTTCCATAAAAACTTATCTTTAATACTACAACTTTAGAAGATGCAAAAATGAATACTTTAATTAGAAATTATTTTGAAGCAACTTGAGCCCTCCTCTGTTAAATCTTCCAGTGTCAGAGACTTTTTGTGGTTCTACTTGAATCACAATATGATAGCCCTATTTTGCTCAACCTCAGTTCCCTGTAACTTTGGATTCCTTGCAAGTAGCAAGATTTCTGTTGCTCTGGAAAATTCACTTCACCTCACAGGACTTCTGTGTCTTCAATAAAAGAAGATGTTGAATGGACCAATCTCTGAGATTCAACTATTCTGTTACTTCCTCTGTCTGCCTTAGAAATTCACCCAAATTCTCAGCACATGCTTACACAAGCCTGAGTGCAACAAGTCTTAGGAATCCATCCCAAATCTCTTTGAAAACTAACACTGCACTTTTGAGAGTCAAACAAGAAAGATGGCCAGTCTGTGGAGGAATATCCAGGTCTCTAATTAATCAATCAGAATGTAATGCTTAGAACTTCTTCTAACATGGGACAAAATCAAGTCCTGTCTTTTGTCTCTCTACTTACCCTACTCCTTTCAGCTCCAGGAGACTTGTTGAATTTACTCCTCACTTGCCAGACATACCGCTTTCTTATCCATCGAGGAAATAAACTTATCTTCTTTAAAGATTATTTTTTATTTTATCACCTCACACCAGTTAGAATGGGCATCATCAGAAAATCTACAAACAACAAATGCCGGAGAGGGTGTGGAGAAAAGGGAACCCTCTTGCATTGTTGGTGGCAATGTAAATTGATACAACCACTATGGAGAACAGTATGGAGATTCCTTAAAATACTAAAAATAGAATTGCCATATGACCCAGCAATCCAACTACTGGGCATATACCCAGAGAACGCCATAATTCAAAAACACACATGCACCCCAATGTTTATTGCAGCACTATTTACAATAGGCAGGTCATGGAAGCAACCTAAATGCCCATCGACAGATAAATGGATAAAGAAGATATGGTACATATATACGATGGAATATTACTCAGACATAAAAAGGAATGAAATTGGGTCATTTGTAGAGACATTGATGGATCTAGAGACTGTCATACAGAGTGAAGTAAGTCAGAAAGAGAAAAACAAATATCATATATTAACGCATATATGTGGAACCTAGAAAAATGGTACAGATGAACTGGTTTGCAGGGCAGAAATAGAGAGACAGATGTAGAGAACAAGTGTATGGACACCAAGGGGGTAAAGAGGCTGGTGGGGGAGGGGCTGGTGGTGGGATGACTTGGGAGATTGGGATTGACATGTATACACTAATAAAAAAAAAGAAAAAAAAAGATTATTTTTTATTTTAGCTCTAGGAGTCTTTTTCTTATTCTGTGACAGGGTCTTATACTTTAAATCCCAAGTGCTCACCTACCTACAACTTCTTAACTAACCCTTTTGAGGCTGTGCCCATCAGAGCACAAAGAAGTAAGTGGGACTTGCCTAAAGCAATATCATGATATTTTGGCAGAACTGCTGAGTAAGTCCTTCAGCTTTGTTTTTCTAACATCACATTAAGCAATACTATTTCAACACAAATGCTTTGCAGCATTTATTTCCTCAGGATGAGGATTCTGGGGTTTAGATTCACTCAGCGTCAAGAACTTTCAGTCAAGTGAAGAAATGAGTCAACTAAATCCCATGGCATTTCATGAAACTGCCTCAAAACTACAAAAGACTTAATTAGACTATGGTTACTTGACTTAACGATGTTTTGAAACAATATTCACAAACCGTGGGTGAGAAGAAAATTGCTTGGTGCCATACTTCAAAGATGTCATTTCCGAAATTGCTTTAAGCAGGAAGCAACACACATTACTCGCCCTATTATAGAATAATTAAGTTTGAATGGTAGAAGTCAGCTGTTTTGATACCATTACAGTTCAACTGAATCATGTTAAGTAGAACAGGTTGGACATGGCCTCATTTAGATCAGCTTAGTTTCCTTCTCTCTTATTGTATGGAGCAAAATTTACTATAGGCCACCACTGAATAAAATCTTTTAAAATAAGAAAAAACAATTATAAAAGATGGGCTTTCCAGATCTCTAATTAGCAAACTACTTTGAAAGTATAGTAATGAAAGTACACCTGTGGTTTAATTTTTAATAATGTTATTACCACCGCATTAAAAATACATAAAACACCTTTCTGAAAAGGGGAACACAGCAACACAGGAGCAATGGAAGTGTTGCTGCTGCTTAGCACTGACAATGCAGCAAGAAAATTTGTTTTTTTTACAGCGTGAAACCTCATCCTTCAACAACACAGTTGCCAAAAGTCAGTTTCTTTGTTTTGTCCAACATGTGTGACATTAACATCAGTACACTTTAAGTTTTTGTCAGATTGTACCGCCAGGCAAGTTTGAGCAACTGACACTAAACATGACTGATTTTGGAAGAGACATGAAAAAATTTACACAATCAAATAGTTCATAAAAAGATGCTCTTAAAAGATGTGTACCAGGTACTGATGGTCTCACCTCTGCACGGCTTCCACTCAAACGCCACCCAGTGCACAGTTCCCCTGGGGCAATGGCCTTAGAAACACTCCTGGACAGACATATTGTCAAAAGCTGCTTGCAAAGGGGTCACACTCCAATTACTGAGACAGGTTGCTGACTTCCATTTAATGTAAATTCACTGAGCATAGGGAATAAATGATCATCACACATCTGCCATCAGTATTTTGCTTAGCATGAAGAAAGTTACATACTGGAAAAGGCTTGAAGTGTGGCATCAGATTCACATATCCCTGGATTCTGCATCCACAGATTCAACCAACTGCAGATTAAAAATATTAGGAAAATTTCCAGAAAGTTCCAAAAAGCAAAACTTGAATATGCCATGTAATGGAAACTATTCACATAGCATCTACATTGTATTTACAATGATTTGCATACTATTTAATTTGTATTAGATACTTTAAGTAATCTAGAGATGATTTAAAGTATAGATGAGACTGTGTATTGGTTATATACAAATATTATTACACCTTTTTATGTAATAGACTTGAGT
Organism: Phocoena phocoena; assembly: GCF_963924675.1. NCBI lineage: Eukaryota > Metazoa > Chordata > Mammalia > Artiodactyla > Phocoenidae > Phocoena > Phocoena phocoena. The sequence goes on from NC_089222.1 coordinate 131,504,461, forward strand.
ATCCACGAATTTTGGTATCCACGAGGGTCCTGGAACCCATGCCACATGGATACTGAGGGATGGCTGTATTTCCTCCCGTATCCTTTGTGTAATTCAAACCAAAGTGACTTCAGAGGACCCTTTGGGGCTGGTATTGCATAGCCTAGTGTTTGAGAATTTGCAGTGGCTTATTTGTTTTAGAATATATTTATTCCAAACCTGTTTCTTCTTTATTGCTTCATGATCATTTGCATTTTCATTCCTTTTCATTGTACCATGACATTTGGCTTAATTCTGCATATATTCATTTACCTCTCAGTTACAGTTTATCATTTACCCTGTCTGGAATGCTTGGGATAACCTAATACCCCAGTGTCATCTTGATAATCTCTAACTGCCCTTTAGATTTTATATTTGATGTTCCTTCCTCCAAGAAACTCGAAACCTCAAAACTGGGTTAGGAATTCTTCCAAAGTTTCCCCATAGTGTTCCGTAATTTTTGCTATGAAACTATGCATTGGACTGGATCGATTGCTTAATTTTCTTCCTCTTCTATTTTACTACTGATGCACTGAGGGCAGGGTATCAGTGCTTCATAAGACTTACATGTTCTTACCGTGCCATTTGTGAATCTGTCAGTTAAATATGTTGAATGGAAATTTCTCTAATGGAGGCAGTTTTGGTATAACAGGAGCAGCATGGATTTTGGTATCATAGAACCCAAGGGTCAAATCCTTTCTACATTTTACCAGTTGGACAAGTTGATCAAACCAACTGAGTTCCACTTTCCTCATTTGTCAAATGGGAATACAAAAATATATCTTGCAGGAATGTTGAGAGGTTAATAACCTAACCTGACACCTAAAATGTTTTCATATCCAAGCACCAAAGGATGACCAGAGAGGGTCTGGCTCTTTTTACCCCTCAGAGATTTCCATTAAGTGCAGGGATTGAATTCAATCTCTGTCTCTAGAGATGCTGTGTTTCTGTAAAGTAAATCTCCTTAGAAAGACACACGTTTATGAAATATGTAGAAAGCATGTGATGTTATGAAATTATTTGCCCATTAATTTAGGAGGTGTCCAGCTGCAAAGAGCAAGCCTGGATGTGGATAGGGGCCCCAATAATATTGGGTAGGTCACCAGGTAAAAGCAAGCATCAGCTCTGTAGTTTTCAAGTGTTGGATATTAACTGAGATGTAGCAGGTACTTCTGCTCTGAGTGGAATTTTTCTTGCAGGCAATCACTAAGTGATCTCATGCAAGGGTTACAGCAGTTTTAATGGGACAAGGGTATCACATGTGAAAGTGCTACAAGGTAAGAATAAAATTGGAATTGGAACCCAATCGAGCAATTTGTTGAAAGAGATGACTTGCTTCTATCATGGCCCTTCTTTAAACTCCCTTGAAATAGAGGACATGCCCTAGCCTTTGAGGACAAGCACTTTGTCAGACTTGCTCCAGAGAGATCACCACCTATTTTCATTCTTTTGTGGATGGTCTAGTCTTTTCTGAACGTAAATCTTACTTGTACTTTACACTCTAGCTAGAGCGTTGTCAGCAATTTTTCTTGGATCAGAAAAAGCAGTAAAACAAGAAGCTCACAACATGATCCAGGCCCTAAGCTGTGACCAGAAATTGGCAATGTTCTTGAGAAAGACACTGAAATTGAGATAAAGTCAGGTGCTTACCTCCTTTTTTAGGCTAAGCATAAGTTACTTAAATGTTATGAAAGTTAGCAAATCACTTACAATCCTATATTCTCTCTTGACTTCACATGAATACAAGCTTTGGGTGTACTGACAAATCCAATAGTAAATTGATTTAGCCAACAGTATACCTTCCTAAATTTTGAAAAATAGAAAACCAGCTTTCAAATTGGGAGAGGACTAAATCCTAATCTCACAAATAGCCACATCTCACAATAGCCACAAAGAGAAAGAAGCAGGAATGAATAAAAAATTACTTCTGAATCAAGATAAAGCTTTGCTTAGATACCTACTAAGAGAAATCAGGGATGACCTATAGAAGCTGGTAAGAAATTTTACTTCCTGCCTAAGAACAAACAAGTGAGACACCTGACAGAAATCCTGTCATTTAATTTGGAAGTTCATCTAAAAACAACATTTCAGGGATTAGGTATGGGGCGGGGAGGCAGTGAAGAAGATCTAAAATCTCCTACTGTTTGTTTCATTTCAAATTTTAAATGTAGAGGGCACACAGGATGCGACCCTGTCCGTCAGAGGGCCCAGGACCCAGTCCAGCACACACACAAAATTAACAAATGGCAATAAATACATACATATCAATAATTACTTTAAATGTAAATGGATTAAATGCTCCATTCAAAAGACATAGAGGGGCTGAATAAATACAAAATACATTAATTACTTTACATTTTACATTTAAGGTCAATGGACCAATTATCCAGACAAAAGATCAATGAGGAAATACTGACCTTAAACAACATACTAGATCAAATGCACTTAATAGATGTATATAGAACCTTCCATCCTTTTTCTGGTGTACATGGAACATTCTGCAGGATGGATCACACACTGGGCAACGAAACATGTCTCAGTAAATTTAAAAAGATTGAATCATATCAAGCATCTTTTCTGACCACAGCACTGTGTGCAAGAAATCAACTAAAGAAAAAAAAAATGACAAAAATCACAAACACTGGAGGCTAAACAATATATGACTGAACAACCAATGGATCACTGAAAAAAATCAAAGAAGAAATAAACAAAACCTAGAAACCAATGAAAACAAAACCACAATGATTTAAAATCTATGGGATGCAGCAAAAGCAGTTCAAAGAGGGAAGTTTATAGAGATACAAGCCTACCTCAGAAAATAAGAAAAATCTCAAATGAATAACCTAAACTTACACCTAAAGGAACTAGAAAAAGAAGAATAAACAAAGCCCAAAGTTAGTAGAAGGAAAGAAATCATAAACAGCAGAGTAGAAATAAATAAAATAGATACTAAAAAACAATAGAAAAGATTTTAAAAAAGCCTGTTTCTTTGAAAAGATTAAGAAAATTGATAAAACTTCAGCCATACTCATCAAGAAAAAAAAAGTCTAAACCTATAAAATCAGAAATAAAAAAAGAGATATTACAACTGACACCACAGAAATACAAAGAATCATAGGAGATTACTACAAACAATTATACATCAATAAAATGGACAACCTAGAAGAAATAGACAAATTCCTAGAAATGTACAATGTCCCAAGACTGAACCACGAAAAAACAAAAAATATGAACAAACCAATTACCAGTAATGAAATTGAACCCGTAATTAAAAACCTCCCAACAAACAAAAGTCCAGGACCTGATGTCTTCACAAATGAATTCTACCAAACATCTAGAGAAGAGTTAACACCTGTTCTTCTTAAACTATTCCAAAAAAATTGCAGAGAAAGCCAGCATCACCCTGATACAAAACCAGACAGAGATATCACAACAACAACAAAAAAGAAATTGCAGGCTAATTTCACTGATGAACATAGATGCAAAAATCCTCAATGAAATATTAGCAAATAGAATTCAACAATGCATTAAAAGGAGAATACTCCATGATCAAGTGGGATTTATTGCAGGGATGTAAGAATGGTTTAGTATCTGCAAATCAATAAATATGATACACCATATTAACAAATTAAAGAATAAAAATCATATGATCATCTCAATAGATGCACAAAAAGCTTATGACAAAATTCAACATTCATTTATTATAAAAACTCTCCACAAAGTGGGTATAAACGGAATATATCTCAACATAATAAAGGCCATATATGGTGAACCTAACATCATGCTCAATGATGAAAAGCTGAAAGCATTTTCTCTAAGATCAGGAAAAAGAGAAAGATGTACACTCTTGCCAATTTTATTCAACATAGTATTGGAATTTGCTAGCCACAGCAATCAGACAAGAAAAAGAAATAAAATGAATCCATATTGGAAAGGAAGAAGTAAAACTGTCTCTGTTTGCAGCTGACATGATAATCTACATAGAAAATCCTAAAGATGCCACCAAAAAACTACTAGAGCTCATCAATGAAATTTGTAAAATTGCAGGATATGAAGTTAGTATACAGAAATCTATATTTCTATACACTAACAACAAACTATCAGAAAGAAAAATTAAGAAAACAATCCCATTTACAATTGCATAAAAAAGAACAAAATACCTAGGAATAGATCCACCTAAGGAGGTGAAAGGCCTGTATTCAGAAAACTATAAGAAAACTATAAGATACTGATGAAAGAAATGAAAGACAATACAAACAGATAGAAATATACTTGTTCATGGATTGGAAGAATTAATATTGTTTAAATGACCATACTATCCAAAGCAATCTACAGATTCAATGCAATCCCTATCAAAACAGCAATGACATTTTTTCACAGAACTAGAGCAAATAATTCTAAAATCTGTATGGAAACACAAAATACACTGAATAGCCAAAATAATCTTGATAAAGAACAAAGCTGGAGGTATCAAGATCCTTGATTTCAAACTATACTATAAAGCTACAGTTATCAAAACACTATGGTACTGGCACAAAACCAGACATGTAGGTCAATGAAACAGAATAGAAAGCCCAGAAAAGAGCCCACATTTTTATAGATAATTAATCTCTATGACAAACGAGGCAAGAATATACGACAGGGATACGATAACCTCTTCAATAAATGGTGTTGGGAAAACTGTACGGCCACATGCAAAAGAATCAAACTGGACTCTCACATCATGCACACAAAAAAATTCAAAATGGATGAAAGCCTTAAATGTAAGATCTGAAACCATAAAACAATAAGAAAACATAGAGAGTAAGCTCTTTGACATTGATCTCATAATATTTTTTTGGATGTCTCTTCAGGCAGGAAAAACAAAAGCAAAAATAAACAAATGGGACTATACCAAACTAAAAAGCTTTTGCAGAATGAAGGAAACTATCAACAAAACAAAAAGACCACCTACTGAATGGGAGAAGATACTTGCAAATGATATATCTGATAAGGGATTAATATCCAAAATATACAAAGAACTCATACACCTCAAAATCAAAAAAAAAATTTGATTTAAAAAATGGACAGAGGATCTGTATAGACATTTTTCTGAAGAAAATACACATGAAAAGATGTTCAACATCATTAATCATCAGGGAAATGCAAATCAAAACCATGATAAGATATTACCTCACACCTGTCAGGATGGCTATTATAAAAAAAGACAACAAATAACAAGTGTTGACAAGGACGTGGGAAACACGGAATCCTTGTGCAGTCTTGGTGGGAATGTAAACTGGTGTAGGCACTATGGAAAGCAGTATGGAGATTCCTCAAAAAATTAAAAGTAGAACTATCATATGATCCAGCAATTTCACTCCTGGGTTGTTATCCAAAGGAAACAGAAATACTAATTAGAAAAGACATATGCACTCCTATGTTCACTGCAGCATTATTTACAATAGCCAAGATATGGAAGCAACCTAGGTGTCCATGGAGTGATGAATGGATAAAGAAGATGTGGTATATGTATATGTATATCTGATCTACAATGGAATATTACACAGCCAAAGAAGAAGGAAATCTTGCCATTTGCAACAATATGGATAGACCTAGAGGATATTATGCTTAGTGAAATATGCCAGAGAAAAACAAATATTCTCTGGTTTCCCTTACATGTGGAGTCTGAAAAAACAAATGAACAAACCTAACGAAACAGAGTTATAGATACAGAGACCAAACAGGTGGTTGCCAGAGGGGAGGGGGGGTGGAAGGAGTAAAACATAGTTGAGGGAGATTAAGAGGTATAAAATTCCAGTTGCAAAATAAGTGAGTCACAGGTATGAAATGTACAGTGTGGGGAACATAGTCAATAACTATGTAGCATCTTTGCATGGTAACAGACTATAACTAGATTTATCATGGTGATCATTTTGAAATGTATAGAAATACCAAATCACTATGCTGTAGAGCAGAAACCAACATAGTGTTGTAGGTCAATTGTACTTCAAAAACAAACAAACAAAAACTGAGAGGAAAATAAATCAGATTCGTGGTCACCAGAGGTGGGAGTGGTGGTAGGCAGAATAGGATGAAGGCAGTTAAAAGACACAAACTTCCAGTTACAAGATAAATAATTGCTAGGGATGTAGAGCACAGCATAAGTATAATGAACACTGCTGTATGTTACATATGAGTGTTGTTAAGAGAGTAACTCCTCAGCGTTCTCATCAAAAGAAAAAACAATTATTTTTATTTCTTTACTTTTGTATTTATATTAGATGATGATGGTTCATTAAATTTACTGTGATAATCATTTCATGATGTATGTAAGTCAAATCATTATGCTGTACACCTTAAACTTATATGGTGCTGTATGTCAATTATATCTCCGTAAAACTGGAAGAATAAAAAAGACATATCTCATGGCAAAAAAAGAAAAAAATGGAGAGGGGGCAAATTATGTATCTATTGATGTAAGCTAAAACTAAACAACCAAATACTCTAACAACCAAATACTGTGATATCTTAATTCATAGGTATAAGGAAACTTCTTGCTATAAATTTCAGGTAGGGTGGCCAATCAGTCTCAGTTTGCTCAAGATTGTCTGGCTTTTAAAACTGAAAGTCTCATATCCAAGGGAAACCTTCAGTTTTAGGCAAACCAGGACGGCTGTTCAGCCTAATTACAGGACAAGTCCAATACTGAATTTTTTTCCCAGTAAGTAACTTCATGGTATCAGTCAAGGCATCCTACTTTTTTTTTTGAAAGTTGCAAAGTGTCCTTTATTTATATAACTCAACTAAGAAAGTTCTTTCTGAGTCATGTGTTTCAATGTATTTTATTTTTTTAAGTTATATTGGGGTAATATGACAATTGAAAATTGTATATATTTAAGGTGTACACTTTGATGATTTGATAGATATATACATAAGTTGTCTTAATTCCTGAATCAATAAAATTTAGCATCTACAATATAGCTGTAATACACTGTACTTGATGGATTCATAAGATCATAGAGCTGGAGATCTCAGAGATGATAAAATTCCTAAAATGTGTAGGGAAATCAAATATATATAAATCAAATTCAATGTGAGATGTTCTAAGAATATTTTCTGTTCAAAGAATCCTATAGTTAACTTTTCTTAAATGTAAGTTCATAATTGTTCTTGCATTTGGTTTTGAAAAACTGAATTGTCATATAGTTCTTGTTTAAGTTGCCTATGTTGGAGTGCATGATTTAGAATAAAATCTATGTGATTGAACCCAGTCTTTTTCCTCCTTCCTATGGTGGTTGTGATTGGTGTCCCACCCAATTCCCCTGGTGCCTTGTTACAGGGAGTGTTGGTTGCCCTAGTCCTATAGGAGCTTACTAGCTGGGAAATGCTAGGGAGGATATGCCCCAAACTCCCAGGAGGGTGGTGGCCTATAGCCAATGAATGAGTAATATTGGGGTGTGTTAGACTCCTAGAGGGCCCATACATGCTGGTGAAATGCATGTTCCAAAAGTCCCCTGGTGGGATAAGAATGAAGGTAGATTCCTTCTAGTTTCTTTCTCTGTCTTACCTTCCCTCACTCCATTACCTGCCTCTCCTGAGAATGCTCTCTCAATAAATCATACAAGTGTCCCCATCTTAGGCTGTGCTTCCAGGGCAACAGAACTTTACTGTAACTTATATCAATCTGTAATTTACTATAATTTTATCTAAAACTGGAAAGATTGCTACCATTTAGTTGGCTATTCATATCTTCAAGATAACATAGAAATTTTCCATTAGGTCATAGAGGGGTAGGAAGATGGGAATTAGCATATTGACTGTCTATTAATTTATATCATCTCCTTTAATCATGATCAAGACTCTGCAAGGCAGGAATTTTTATCTCCTTTGTTATCCACAGGAAACTGAGTCTCAGCTAAGTCAAGGTAGAATCATTAGTTAATGGGGAATCCAAGCTTAATTCAGCTTGTCTCATTTCAAAGACTCTTCTTGTTTCTTTCTGTTTTTTTTATTCTTCTGTCTTCCTTTACTTCTCTTTCCTTTTTCTTCAGTTCCTCAATTTATAATGTCAGCTTAAAAATGATTAAAGTACATTTATTTCCCTAATAGCCAGTAATCTCATCAATAGTCAAAGTAAAAATGGTTGGACTTGCATTTTTCATAAGCTATGATTAATTTAAAAATTCATATCTGAAATAATAAAAATAGAATGAATAAAAAGCATTTGTATAATTTAGTTGGTAAGTTTGACCCTATGTAATCATCAACATATTATGCACAAAAGTCTGAAATATGAATTCTATCAAGCTAAACATATGCAGAATAATTGTCTAATGCTCAGGTAACCTTTCATAGGGAGATTTTCATTTATTGTCTTTATTTTCAAAAGGTTTTGTTGGCAGATCTTGTCGATAAAATGTGAGAGCTGTGAGGGTAATTGCAATTCTTGGCTAGATGTGTCGCTTTGTGTAAAGATGTTCTATTTCCATTTCTAATAATAGCAAGATGAAAAGAAAATGTGTAATGGTTGAATGGAGCAAACTTAGTTGAGGTTCAAAATTACATCAACAATTGCCACATTATTTCTTTAAAAGTAAATCCCTTGCAATTCATTATTTCTTTGAAAGTAAATCCCTTGTAATTGTTGGAATTGTCTTTTAAAATATTTGACAGTAACCACACTCATCACATATATTGATTAAGAAAAAAATGTTTATTTTTCAGTTCCTTGCCTCAGAAGAATTTTAATCACAAATACTGCCACTCCCTGATTAGATTCTTTCATTTTTTTGGTCATAAATCATGACTAGATTATTTGAGTAAGTCTAGATTATTTAGGTAATTAGATGATGTTGTTATCAGCCTGTCTGACTTTGGTTCAGAATATTTACTTTAAAAGGGTATAGGATATTTAGAATGAATTTTTTAAAAAAACGTTTCCCTTAAAAGACACTGCCTTTACTCTGACTTATCATACCACATAAACTTTAAAGCTGTATTTACCATGGAATCAATGAAAGGAATGAATGAGTAAAAAAAATCTCTAACATTTATACCCAAAAGGTCAGTTCCAGTTATTAGTGTCAAAACCTGATCTGCCCAGGCAAACCTTAGGATCATCAACTAACATAAAAGCCAAAAATGAACATTTGCCTCCTGTTTTTCCGAGTGTTCTTTCATAGGCTGCACCCAAAGGGAGCCAGCATTCACATATTATTTTCCAGTGATAATTAGCTTGACCTTGAAATCACTGGTTTGTAATCTCAGTAATGTCGACAACTGTAGCCTGGCCGTGGGCTGAACTTGCTGTTTGGCCCTGATAGGACTGGGAAGGAAAGGTGGAAGGATGTTGAACAGGGCCTGCCCTGCCCCTCTGCAGCACCCATGCCTTTCCTCATATACCCACCTCTCCTGCTGTTATGAAAATTAGGGAAAAAGAAAGGTTGGACACAGGCCTTCCTTCTTGCCTTCCTCCTACTTCCTCTTCCTCAGCATGAGTTCATGGCTGCTCAGTGTTCCTTTATTAGATCTTCACTTAGATCTGACAACTGGAGGGCAAGAGGCTATGCTTATTTTGGCTTTGGTCTACTAATGTCTCTTTCAGTCTCTTCTTTATTGTGAACACTGATGAAAGTTTACTTCTGAATAATGGTACAGTATAAAAAGCATGACTATACCTCACATCATTGGTTAGGGATGAATTATGCAAGATACAGGGGACAGAGGATGGGCAACATAGTTTAACTTCATCTTGATACCTCAAATGCCATCTTTCTCAAGCTGGCATAAGAAGTGTCTAAGTCTCTGGAGGTTGAATGAGGGAAATAATTATTTTCTTGGCAATTTCTTCAAGGTGATTTTTGTGTGCACTACATTTTGAGAATCTCTAGCTTACAGAATTGCTAGGAATCATTAGCAGAGCTGAGAAGGTACTTCGTGAACCGGCCTCTACTCATCATCTACTATTTGACCTCCTACCGTAATTCATTCTCAGCCACCAACCAGTCTCCAAGAATGGAATGCCCTTCCCCACCATGCTGCCTGCCACGGTCCTTCAAATGAGGCCTACCTTCATTTCCTCTGAGAAAGCTTTTAAAGCAACTCAGATGGAAGAACACTATTGCCCTGTGACCCCCTCTGCACCTTAAAGATGCCTCTAACCTATAACTCAGGCCAGACTAAGGCATATATTTGTTTTCATGTCTATCTTTATAGTGGAATCTGCTTTTCTTGAAGTCAGGGACCAGGTCTCACCTGTTTATGGACACAGTTCTTGTCACAATTCCTAGTCCTTAGTATTGATACATCTTTCTCAGTATTGATTATAAAATAAATGTTTCAGAGCAATCTTGGTAAATGGTACATATTAGTATTTGTTATTTTATTAAATGGTTCTACTCTGGAAGAATTTTCAAATATAGGTAATGTGGCTGACATCCACTTCTTTCATTGCTGTAAGAAATCCTAACTGTTCATCCTCAGTCTCAGTGATGATCTTGCTCTCTGTCTTACTGAGGAAGAAGAAGCACTAAGTTTCACTGCTATGTCCCAGCATCTATGCTTGTATTCTCTGCTTTCCCTCCTGTTACTAGAAATGAACAGTCCGTGTTCATATGCATGTGTGCACCAGACTCTCTCCCCTCTCACCTACACAATGACATTGTTCCAGCAGTTTCTCTCTCTCTTTCATTAGCAACTTGTCCCTCTCTGACTGAGTCTTTCCAATCAGTGTACAGACAATGCTATAAAATATCTCATCTTTGGGAAACACTCTCTCCATCTCTTGTCAAATGTACTAGATACTTTCACAAATGCTATTTCCTTTCATTCTTGCAACTGTGTAAGAATCATTAGCCTTGTCTTATGAGATGAGGGTGTGAGGATTCAGATCCATACTTTCTGGTTCCAAAGACAGCACTCAGCTGAGAAGATGACCCAGTGTATTAGAATAGTACCCCAGTAGGATTTTTATTAGTAGGGTAGTGTTTGACAATCCTCTCTCTAGTCGTTAATTGATTCATATACCCTGTTCTTAATTTTATTGATTGATATCAATGTCTAGCACCATCAATTTTTTTATGCATTGTTGAGCACACTATTTCTAGTCTGGGAATTCTGAAAAACAATCAATAAATTATACTAAGTGAATCACTCAGCACATTTTCAATGTTAACCTTTGGCAAGGCGTCTCCCTTTTTGCCTTGATTACCTGAAGAATGGGTTCCATTAGCAATGCAGTATTTGAAAACAAACGCTGCATATTGAAATGGCTACCCAGTCACATTTCAGAAGTGTTGCAGTCATTAGGGGGGTTATTCTAAAATATGCTGCTGTTCAAATTGGAATCGTGAAAAATTTGGAGTTAGGGGATGCAAATCTTTTAAGAGAGAAAAATATGGTTATGGTCTCTGTTCTTGTAGAAGGATACTTCTCTGGTATACTTTATTAGGTCTTGTATTATGTTAACTGTTAACTACTTGTATTTTGTCAACTGTGTATTTCTTAGGTATTTATACATAATAATTGTATATTATGTTAACTATTTGTGTTAACTATCTCTTCTTCAATTGCTTGTTAATTCCTTGATGGCAGGAAATGGTTTACTCATCTTTGAAGTCCAACACCTGCATTTTATAGATATCCAAAATATATGTAGAAAGTATGGTTGAATAAAGTAACACTTCCAAAAGTTACACACTTCCAAAAGTTACACACTTTCAAGTAGTAGGAGAAATGCAGTGGGAATGTAGCAAGACTGGGAATTAGGATTTTCTTCCTACCGGCTGTGAGACCTAGGAGGAGCTACAGGATTACAATGAGGAGAAACATATCTTCATGCCTCACCTCATCCTCCTGTCCCCTTTCTTCTTCTTCTAGAAAAATCTGGACAAGCGGACTGTACAACCTGCAGGTCAAAGAAGTGAAATCATGTGACCCTCTCAAGGCCATGGTGCCTATGGTGGTGGGACTGGAGGGGCAATCAGATTTAGTTTACTTGCACCGCCAAAATCAGCTCTTATACAGCAATCCAATTCTAAGGAGATTTTTCTTTGAGTTTTGAAGGCTTTTCAAGTTTAGAAATTGGCCTGAAGGGAATGACATGAAGGGAATGACACTTTTAAGCATTTACTGACTCCATAATTAATACAGTCATTCATTCATTTAGCAAACCTTCATTTCGCTAACACATTATCATGAAATTACTAAGAGTAAGATCAAGAGATAAAGTTATCTTGGGGAAGATGGTGCAGAGAAAAGAGAACAGAGAAAAGATTTTATGTGTTTCAAAAATTTGTCTGCACCTGACTCTTTCCTGAATAGAAAAGTTAACAAATGTGATTCATTGTGGTGTTATTTCATTTGTTTTTAATTAAAGGAGGCCCACTCTATACCCATGGTATAAACATAGCCCTGATGGACTAACTGTACAATTATTGTCTCACTCAGGTCCCTGGAGTATATAACATAATGACAAATATCTGAAATTCATCCTCTATCTAAGCAATGTGATCTCTGTCCAGTCATCCACAATTTTAAGCCAGTTCTCAGAAAAGCTATTTAAAACAAAATCTGAAGTATACATAATAGTGGTAATGAAAATAAACATTAAGCAAAGGAAGAAATGATAAACATAATCTTTAGACCACATAACTTCTTTGGATGTCACCTATTTCAGGAACTGAAATGATGCATTTATCATATTCTCATCTGTTCAATATATAATTAACTATTATGTGTATTGTTTATAACCCATTATCTTACAATAACAGCTTACATGGATCACTGCATAATTTAAAAATATAGTGGCTTTTCTTGCCAATATTTGAATTCCAACTTTAAATCTGCTGACTTTATATCTTTGCCATGAACTCTGGGTAAACTTTTTTTTATTTCTTAAGGATTTATCTTAGAATGTGCACCTGCCTTTTCTTTTATCATAAACTAGTTTGCTTTGGCATTGGCTTGTGTGATGGCGTGTTTTCTAAAATAGAATGAATTAGCTTCTGTACTTGCAAATCAACTAAATGGGCAGGAGTACAAATCTGAGACCCAGGGGGTGTGAAGTGGGTGGGAATAAGGCACTTGTCTAATTATCTAGATTATGTGATCAATTTAATCTGGAAATCAAATCATTCTGTCTTGAATTACTTATATTACTTTGGTCACGTTAATCAAATTTTGTCTTTGTTGGATATATACTTATTATAGCTAATCAATATGTTCTTTGTCTATGAAGACAAAAATGTGAATTCCACATGGGTTGAATTCACAGCTTTTCCTAGTTACCCTGACTGGGTGGGATATTGTATTATGTAAACATTTATTTATTTAGTCACCAAGTTTATTGAGGACTTGAAATGTGGCTAGTATAAATTGAGGACTATAAGTTTAAAATGCAAGCTGAATTTAAAAGACTTATGAAAAAAGTAAAATCGCAATTTTTATATTGATTACATGTTGAAGTAATAATATTTTGGATATATTGGGTTAGATAAAATGCATTATTAAAATTAATTGCACCTGTTTATTTTAAGTTTTTAATGTAGTTACTAGAAAATCTATGTGACTCACATAGTACTTCTACTGGAAAGTGCTGCTCTAGAGCAAATCTTGCATTTGTGCATAGAGACTATTACTTAGATGTTCATCACAGCATTGTTTGGGCGTGTAAAAGAAAAGCAGACAGCCAAAATATCCATTCGTGGGGAAATGGATAAGTACCCTGAATTATATTTAATACATGAGTTGTTCTTCTGCTTGGATCCTTTACTCTCTTAGTATTTACATGTCCTGCTCTCTCTTTTCTTTTAGGACTTTACTCAAGTTTCACATTTTTTGTGAAGTATTTTCTAACTACCCTATATAACACAGTAATGCCCATTTCTGTCTTCAAGGACTCCTCCTGCACAGCTTACCTCTCCTGAGCTTTGCTTTTCTGATAATCCTTTTCATCATCTGAAGTACAATATTGCCTTTTATATATGTCTGATTCCCCCACTAGAGTATCAGTTTCATGAGAGCAAGGGCTTTGTTTTGCTTACCATTGCATTCTTGGTGCCTAGAATAGTGGCTGCAACATATTGAGTATTTAGGAGATATTTGCTGAATGAATGAATGATGGAATATTAGATTTCAACAAAAATGAATGAACTGGATAAATAATAAAGATGCATCAACTTAGATATATTCCAAAAGTTAAGTAAGATTAACTGGAAAAGAAAATTGATGAATGAAATATATATGCACACAATATATGTAGGCACACACACAAAAAATTTATATATATCCATACAAAAATGTACACACCCACACATCCCCCTATCTCTCGCTATGTTTTTGTGGATATGTATACATGCATATATATGTATAGGCATATACACACATGTATACGAATGTGTGCATACACGCACATATATGTATGTGCACACACAATATACATATATGTATACATGTGCACATATGTATCTATAAAGTGGCATTCAGTTAAATAAATTAAACATATGTGTGCCTGTGTACATATTCATATGTATACACCTACATAACAGACTGTAGTATAGAAAGCAAATTCTTCAATCAACCTTGCAGAGCCAGGACATTAGTAGCTGAATGGAAGGAAGATGATAACTGACATGAGTCTTTGAATGCTATCTCATAAATAAAAATGTTATTTAGAATCATATAAACTAAGGAGAACTTGGCAGACCTCCCATTTTATGCTGACATCCCCTTTCAACATTTCTGACAGGTAATTTTTCACCTAGCTACTGACTGAATATTTCAGGGGCAGGTATCTTAGCACCTTAGTTATAAATGAGACAATGCATATAATTGGTTAAAATTGTAAACTTCGAACATTTAGGAATGGATGTCATTTCTTTGTCCAGAGTTGTACAGGGAACTGAAGCAAGGACCTGAAAAATTCTCTCTTCCTTTAGGTCTAAATGTCCTAAATATGAGAAATGCTGGGATGAATGGGTTTCATGTACACAGTGCAAGCTAGGAGTCAGAATGCAGGTAATTTTCAATAGGTGTGGAATGGAAAATACAAATGGAACTTTTTCTGAAGAGTGGAAATTTGACTGAGTTTGCTGCCAGATCCAATGTCATCTAATTAATCCAAGAGACAGTCTGTCCTGGCAATCAAAATCAAATTGTATGCATAACGGGAAGTGTTACTGGAGCCACAGCAGGATAAAATCATGGCAAAGCTTATGTTTCTCTAGGGACATTTTTTTCACCTGGATCCCATTAAAAAAAACCTACAAAATCCTCTCAATACTGACATACTAAGTAAAAGTCCAAATAAATATCAAAGCAAATATAGGTGCCTCAGTGGAGAATTTTAACTTTTACTCTTTGATTTTTAAAAGCTTGAATTTGAATATTTTGTTTATGTATTCAAATTTCTAATCTTCATTCCATCAAAATAAATCAATAAATTACATTTTCATAACCAAACAGTGGCAGAAGCTGTCCATATTTTATATAGTTCTCAGTGATATACCATATACTTTGGCATTTGTAAATAATGTTTCACTCTTATGTAGGAAATTTATTTTGGACCAGATCAATTAGGAACTACTTACATGGTTTAAAATCAAGTATCAGCTCAGTGAAATTTAATAAGAGTTTGCTAGATTTTAGCTTCCTGGGTTCAGTTCAACAAGCATCTTTTAAATGCCTGCCATGTACTGCACAGGAACGTGAGGACACAAAGATAAATTGATTTTGTCCTTGTCCAAGGGAAAGATCTTACAGTGTCTGAATGAAGCATGTGAAATGCTAACATAGAGATGTACAGGAGCTATGAAGTCCAGTGGAGAATCCATCCCCAAGTAAAGGTTAGAGAGAGGCTTACTGGACTAGGAGAATTAACTCTGAGAGAGAGTCAGCTACGTGAAAAATGGGAGGCAGTGCTTTTCAGACTGAAAGGAGTATGACAAAAGTGGTGTTGTGAGGTCAGTTTTGCCAGGAAAAGAGAAACTCACCTGTCTTTACTGTATGAGAAAAGCATGGTGAATGCAGGAAACTATAAGCAAGTTTGTGTTTCTAGAGGGTAGAATACCTACTATGCACTCTTGTACATCACTTTGCTTATATGGTGATGACAGTTGTAGAAGGGCTGACAGTCAAGATATGGGGCCTAGTTAGAGGCTATTTTAATGGTCCAGGGAAGAAATGATGAGGGCAGTGGGCAAGGAAGTTTGTTAAAAAATATTTAGGATAGAAAGTCTGATGGGACTTAAGGCAATGAGTGTGCTGAGTTGGATGAAGAAATTTAGACAGACTTGTAGAGGTCTGGTTTGAGTGATATGTCCTATCTTACAGTGATGTGTCAAGTCAGGTGCCCAGATGATGGATATCAGGATACTAGAGTAGGTTGTTAGACACTCCCAAGTTTCCTATACATACGTACAGAGGAAGCCCCCTCAGAGACTGTTCTAGATCAAGGATTTATACAAAGGGTCACATGTGTGGTAGAGGTGGTTGCTGAAGAGATTTCTCCAGACAGAGCTGTTGCCTCTCTGTGAGTTCACACCCCTCTGTCTTTAGGATACTGTTTTCTAATTCCATTCTTGGTGAATGGAGCTTCCAGGAGGCCATTTGGAGAAATCTGAAATAGGTTGGCTACAGTTGGAGATGCAGAAGATCAATGGCTGACGCAAACATGAGAAAGTGGAGGTGGACTATGGTGTGACTCCCAAGAGAAAAAAGAAGTCTACATAGAGTTGACCAGTTGAAATGATGGGCCAAGCAGAAGTCTGCTGCACTGCAATTAGAGGTATTCCCTGAATTACCATGGAAGGAATGAGTAGGTATTTCCTGTGGACCAGATTTGTATCCATGGTACCTGGGTGGGATAGGCTTGGGTTATAGTCAATAGGACTGTCTAGAAGGGTGAGGAGACTTCAGCAGAAAGAGCAAGAGGTGTACTACTGGATTTCAAGGGGCTGAGAACTCTCCATACCCTTCCATCTGAAACAGGGATCCACTGGTCTGAGTCAAAGAAACATCAGGAGAGCCTGCCCAGTAGGAACTCTAAACTTTAAAAATCTACCAGGCTAACGGGGGCACCCGCTTACTGTAGGAATTTCCTGCTAAGCTTAGAGAGTACTGAGCAGCCCAGCCAAGCAAAAAGTGTCCTAACACAGGGGTCCTTAACCCCCAGGCCGCAGACAGGTCTGTGGCCTGTTAGGAACTGGGCCACACAGCAGGAGGTGAGCGGAGGGTGAGTGATCAAGGCTTCATCTGCCGCTCCCCATCACTGGCATTACTGCCTGAACCATCCCCCTCCGCCACAATCTGTGGAAAAATTGTCTTCCAAACCGGTCTCTGGTGCCAAAAAGTTTGGGGACCGTTGTCCTAACACTTTTTGAGCCTGGTAGGAGGTCCAGTAGCTAAGGGTGTGGTGAGGAAGTCAGCAAGGAAAGGAGAAAGAGGAGAGCCCACCATCCCTCCATTTCCCTAGAGTCTTCCAGCAGAGCTCAGGGAGAGGAGAAATATGATGTTATATCAAGTTGCACTTTTGATTAATGTCTTAGACTAGATAGTCTAATTTATAAGTTGAAGTTCAACTTAAAGAAGCTCTAGGACTGCCATTATCTTAGTAAACAAAAAATCATAGTCCCCATGCAATTTTCACTAAATAATTTTAAATGGGCAGTAGGAACAAAATAAACTGTTTGTTGTCCCACTAGTTGTGTTTGTTTGATATACTGGTTACATCATAATTCATTGACATTGGGCCTACAGTAGTGATAATAATTTTAACAGATAAAACTGATGGGTTCTATTTGGGAATTTGTTGATATGTGGGTGGCAGCAGGACATCCAGATGGATTTTTCCAACAGGGAAGTAAATGAATGAATTTAGACCTAAGTTCATTTTGGTCTAAATTTTGGAGAGAAATTAAGGCTAATTCAAGAAACATTTGTTTATTTCTCTTGAACTTTTTTTCCCTTTTAGCTCTTTATGAGTGATGATTACTTCTGAACAAAGATGTCCACAATTCCTCAATAATCATTGTAGGTTTTTCTGTTTCAATCAAACTTACATATAGCTACCAATATAAACTGTCTAAAATATCATTTTGTTTCTGCCTGAAGAACAGTGACTTCTTTATCAATCATCAATAAAATTAGAAATTCTCAGCAGAATTTCTCAGGTAGAAACCAATTGTCTTTCCATATTAATGTAAACTCATTTCTCGCCACTTCCACGTGGGACCACTCCATCTGATCCCATCAGAACTCCTTATGTTTCATTTATATTTTTGCTGGTCATCATACTGAAACATGCTTTCAACCAAATTCTGCCTTAAATACTCAGTTCAGATACTTTTTTTTTCATTTCACTGACATATAGTTGACTTACAATGTTGTGTTAATTTCTGTTGTACAGCAAAGTGATTCAGTTATACATATATATATATTTCATATATTTTCATATTCTTTTCCATTATGGTTTATCACAGGATATTGAATATAGTTCCCTGTTGCTATACAGTAAGACCTTGTTGCTTATCCATCCCATATGTAATAGTTTGCATCTGCTAATCCCAAACTTCCGATCCTTCACTCTCCCACTCTTCTCCCCTTTGGCAACCACAAGTCTGTTCTCTGTATTTGTCAGTCTGTTTCTGTTTCACAGATATGTTTAATTGTGTCATATTTTAGATTCCACGTATAAGTGATATCATACAGTATTTGTCTTTCTCTTTCTGACTTACTCAGTATGATAACCTCTAGATCCATCCAAGTTGCTGCAAATGGCATTATTTCATTCTCTTATGTGGCTGAGTAATATTCCATTGTGTGCGTATAACGTGAGTTTCAAGGAGACCAGCATGTTTGTAAGGCCCCTGAGATTTCAAACAAATCTTTTTGTGGGAATAACAGGTACATGGTTTAAATCAGTTTTAATATAGGGTCTGTAACCCAGAAAATAGTTAAGAACCACTGATTTAACCTAAAATCTGATTCATTTTGCCATACCCACCATTTACTGCTCTTCCCAACACCTGTAATTTCAGACTCTCTTCCTCCCAGATGCTCTGATGTGCTTTTTGCTCCTTTGCCAGCTATTCCCACTGATTTCCCCATGGCCAGCTTGAACTTACTCTGGGTCCAGAGTAACTCTGGCTACAAACAGGAAGTGTTTCAGCTTCTTCACCCCACATTCAGCTATCCTTTCCCGGACTGACCTGAGATGTGGTTTGCCAGGGTTTTCTATTACCTCAGCATGGCTGATTGTTACCTAATGTCTTTGGGTCCCTCCTGAACAGTTGTGTGTGTTTGATGATTGAAAGCTCCCTCCATCCCTGGCATCACTGCATTTGGCCGCTTGTATGCTGCATGACTGTCTCCATTGAACGACTGATTTTCCACTGCCAGGTCCTGTCCTTCTTTTTATAAGCGCTGCTACTTCATCTTAGGTTCAATAATAACAGTGATGCTGCCAAATAACAACAGCAAGAATGCAGTGCTTACATATGCTAGGCAGTACACTTAAAGTTTTATACGTGTTGCCTCATTTCTTCCTGACCACCACCTTGTATGATACACATTTTAACAAGGACCTTCCATTTAATGGTAGCTACCCTTTCTTGAGCAATCACTGTAAGCCAGACATTTTGCTAGGCTGTACATATATTAAATGTAATCCTTATAGACATGTGAAGTAGGTATTTTAACCCCAATTTATAGAAGAGGGAACTGAGAAAAAAAAAGAGGCTAAATGACTAGGTTTACACAGAGAGCAAACTGATTAAATCTCAGGGTCTACATTCTCAGTTCACAGTTAAATAGGCTGGTCTATGCCTTACTCCCCCACTAGAACCTAGGACCCCAGTAGACGAGTCTAGCCCAGGCCCTGATTTCTGCCTTATTGAATTGTGTCTGAATATGATATTCATATACGGGGAGTTTGAGCGATAATACTTGCTCACAGATTGTATATGTTCTTCAGTTCCTTTGCTGTTCACTCATTCACTTATCCATTCATCTACTTGTTTGGCATCTATTTATTGGGTGCTCATTCTACCTTCAGCATTGTGCAAGGACTAGGGAATCGAGACTAGAAAAGCACAGCTTGGAGACAGACATGCAATCAAATACCATGGTCTAACAACAGACGTAATAAAGGAGAGGAGCCTGAATTTGTGAGTCAGGGCCAGCAGATGGGGGCTAGTGCTTGAATTGGGTCATAAAGGATGACCCAGGGGAGGCACTTCAATCAGAGGCAAGAGAATTTGGAAGGAGCATATGACAAGTTCAGGGAGCCACAATAGGTTCAGCAAGTGCTGGGATTGAGGCAGGAGATGAGAGAGATGGCACAGGAGGTCAGGAACCAGATCACTAGGGGCCTTGCATATCCTGCTGAAGAGTGTGGGTTCAAATGAAATCTTCAGATGAAGCCTGCTATTCCTCCACTACATAGAATTTATATTAGTAGACAGGAGAAACCACATCTTGTAATTTTGGGGAAATATCCCTTAGAGCACCAAGTTAATATTACTTATATAATGGAGTCCCAGTAATTCTTGTTGAATGGGAATTTATAATTTCTTAATATGTATTTGCTTAACAAATGCCCAGAGAGATAACACTATAACACACCCTATCATGTTTGAAATATTCTTTAAGTCTTTCTCTCTTTCTGGTCAGCCTAAAAACACTGAAAAGTAGATAGCCTGAGAGATCTGTCTGAAAGGCTTACTGATTCTAAATGATGTGTGGAATTACCAGGGGTTAGTGCACACACAAATACCTCTCTGCTCGGGAAGTTTACCTCCTGTGACGAATTTGATCTTCACCCCGTAAATTCAATCTTACCTCCTGTGATGAATTTGATCTTCACCATAAATTCAATCTGCTGACTTGCCTATTTACATTATTTCTGATTATAGTTTTGGAAATCATTTAGAAAATGATAGTTACTAAAAGAAAGGATCAGGGGAAGTTTTAGGACCAAGTGCTTTATTTCATGTTTCCTAATAAAACCTGATAGCTGCAACGTTTTGTTGTATTAGGTACTCACTGAAAGAAATATCTGCATTTTCTCACTTCTGCATGTTTTAGCTTGTCTCAGAATTCCCTCAGTGCCAGTCTTTCAACAGGCTGTGGCATTACTCCTGGTTAACCAGCTTTCCCATTTTCTCTGCAGATGCCTACACCCTGCCAAAGGCAGTATAAGGCATCGTGACTCAGGAGACAAAAGAAAAGATGAACACAAGGTTTCTAATGCATCTCCCCTTCTACCCCCAGCTGTGGAGCCTGAGAATGGGGAATTTGTTCTTTGGAGTAACTGAATGTCAAATGCTTTCTTGCTTTCAATGTGGTCCCTCATCTTAGAGCTCATTATTTCTTTAAACGTATCTAAAGATCACTTGGTAATTTCACCTTCTTATGCAACTTAAGTACAAGAAAAAAGGTGCTTAGGGTGTTCCAGAGTGTTTGATCCCAAGCTTTCATGTTGTCTCATGCCTCTCCTTGCACTGGTATGAGATAAAAGGAATCCAGCTGTTTTCTTGTTAAAGATCAAGGTGATCAGGATGGCGATTCAGGACATAACTATGATCGCTGCAGGGAGAGGAGAGGCTGTGTGATGTTTTCCTATTAGGCACAGTATGTCAGATGTATGTAGCTGTCCGAACGGGTCATTTTATGCCTATTTGTGATTTCTCTATTGTTGTTTCTGTTGCCAGTTTTAAATTCCTGGCATCATCCTCAGTAGAACTGAACAAGAGCTGTTATGAGTGGTCCATTCCAATGGTAAGAGAATAGCTAATGTTTCAGATTCTTACTGTGTTGCTGCACTGTTCTTCACAAGTGTTAACTTTACTTTTTATCCTCACAATAATGCTGTGAGATAGAAGATTTTATTCCCATTTTACAGGTGAGAAAACTGAGACACAAGGAGTTTAAGTAACTTATCCAGGTTACATTGCTCATAAGTGTTGGTGGAGCTGGAATTTAAACCCAAATAACCACGCCAGGAATAGGATGAGGTAAGAGAGGGACCCAGGGCACATAATTTAAGGAAGCACTCTCTCTCAGTCTCTTGGAAGTGCAGGGTTCAACCTTGTGAGTAAGTGCCTCCTTAAACTGTGTGCCCAAGGCACTTCTTTGCTGTTAGCCATACTTCAGTCCCAGCCTTGTAAATAACCTTGGTTTGGAGCCTGGGTAGTATTAACCTTCATACTGCCTGTCTCTCTGGTCCTGACCCTTATGGATCAGAGCCAGCCTTCAATGAGGAAGTAGATTGAAGAGCCTGAAGAGGGGTCTGTAGGTGCTGAAGAGACTAGCAGAGATAAAGACCTAAGTAGGTATCTTTCTTTAGATTTCTCCCTTGCTTTTGGCTGGGCATTCTTCTCTTGCACTATGTTCCCTGCCACTCTTCTCTTTTATGGCTTTGTCTCACCCCATCCTACTCCAGTACAGAAAGGAATAAAGATACTCTTCACTTGAGAGGTAAATCTCTGCATCCCATAGAGAAAGCATTAGAACAGCATCACAGCGTATGGTGTATCCTCAGTCAGGCCCGGCTGCCCCCAAGTACCTTATTTCATCTTGTCAAGTCCAGACACACTCTGGAATGTGTGTTGGGGTCAAAGATAATCAAGAATACATGTCTATAAGGCATCGCAGGATCTTAGAACAGGGTCTGGTGAAGGGAAGTCAACTAGCCTTAGAGGAAAGGAATGGATGCCCAAGATTTCAGGGCTATTGCCCTGAAATAGCAGTGAGAATTCTTTTCTTTTGCAAACACTGTACTCTTGAAAATCCTTTAGTACATGTGGTAGGTTTTGAAAGGTATCAGACTTTTCCAGCTAGCTGACAAATGGCGAAATAATTAGTATATCATTAGAACAAAGAGGTCTTTTTGTTCAGTCCTGTAAAACCCAAGACTTAGGAAACCACTAGGACTAGAGGCACTAGAGGCTGACAACATGGGAATTATCTCTGGTACTCTTCAGAGATGGACCAACCTACCCCTTGACTCAACAGGCCATAGAATAAGCACCTGCTAGCTATTTTGTACATATGTGGAGGACCAGCAGCAGCTGGGGTTATAGTTGAAATAAAGGATGGTGAATGTTATGTTCTGGTAGCTTTTTAAAGCTTCTCAGCATCACACTGGAAAGTTCCTGACAGTTTTCTAGACAAACTTTTAACAGTGAATCCCCAGCAGACTGGTTGATGATGCCTTCTCATCTCTTATAGACATCATGCCAACAGAGCCAAATGGCAAGGACCTCACCACTTGGACAAGTCCAGAAGCACTAAGCCAAAGGAAGAACTGAACTGTGAACAAGCATCACTTGCCTCTTTGATCAGGTTCATAAATCTGGGTCCAAGGCGCCATGGCTTGTGTCGATGGCACTGTAGGGAGCTGACAGTCAGCTGGGAAGCCCGGTGGGAGGCAATGGCCACCATGTACACAGCATCATACATCAGAGCCGCTTCAGTCTGTGGAGGAAGACACACACCACATCTTCAATTCCACCTTTGCTTAGCTTCCTTTACCTGCGTAATCACCCTGCCTGCTTCCTTATCTTCTATTTTTCTGAACTCAGCAGGCATTTATTCTCCAGTTGAACACCTCTCATTCTCCAATAACTATATTTTTCTCTAAAATAATACCTGATATGCCAGAAAAAATTGTAGTCATGGCTCTGCTTTGTTTTAAGTTCTTAAAAAGAAAAAAGAAATGGAACTTGGATCAGCCACAAAAGACTTGACTCAAGGAACAAATATTTTTGGAGTATCTGATGGTAAGCCCAATGTTAAGATCAACTACATTGAGTTAGAGGTTCAATATTGGATTCTGTTTCTTAGTATTTACCTATCTATCAGTCTATTTACTTGTTTATATTTGGTAGAAAGAAAGTGCTGTGAGTAAAATTAACATGAGATTTTCAGATAAGGATACTCATGTTAGGACACTTCCATTTACCAGAGTCAAGAAGGTTGTAGTCATAGAGTGAAATTCAATGGCAGATTTGAAGAGACCTTCTGAAGAACAGACATGTGGAACTTCCTCAGAAAATATGTACTCTTGTTAGCACTTACTTTCCTGATAGAGATTATAAGTAGTCATTCCTTTGGGGAGCTGGACATATTCTTCAACTCCTCATGAAATTTCTCTCATTTGCAAAATTTCACATAATGCGCTCAGCATTTTATAAAATATACTGCCCTGTGGTTTTCTTTAAGGATAAAATCTTATGATACCTTCATATTTTACTTGAGGATTTTCATAGCAACTTCAAATATATTAGCTCATTTGAAATTCTCAACAACCCCACAAAATAAGCAGAATAGATGGATTAAACTATTTATTATGTAGGAAATTGACCTCCAGACAGTATATTGATTTGTGCAAGGTCATACATATAGCCAGTAATTGGGTAGTTAAACCAAGAATCTAGCTCTTATAATGAAGATTATCATGCAGTTTTCCAAAATCAGTTGATTTATTCAACATATATTTATTCATCATTTATTGAACATGTCTTGATGGAGGTAGAAAGGGAAAATAAGGGGAACTACATCTTGCATTCTATTAATCTTTGAGTCCAGAGAATATCTCTACTTTGAATACTTATTATCCTGTGCAATCTCTATCACTGCATTTTCCATATACTATACTTATTGTTTTTACATCTCTTTCTTGATAAAAGTGCTCAACTTCATTGTTTAGTGGCTAGCACAGTTCTTGACACATAAAAGTTGTTTAATAAATGTTTGCTGAAGGAATTAATATTATTTCATGCTTAAAATAAAATACACTTTTGTGAAAACTGTATAATCCCAAGGTTTTATGATGTATTTCTAAGATTAATTGCTTCACTCATACTTAATATGAGTGATATATAGAAGCTGTGATGGTGATAATTGTTAAAGCTTAAAAATATTCTGGTCATGTCAGTTCAAGACTGATATAATCCATTTTATAGATCAGAAAGGGAAATTAAGTGACTAGTCTAAGGCTAATCTATTGACAGATGAGACTGTTAAAAATGTAATCTATCATAATAGTTGGCATTTATTGAGCACTCATATGTCAGGTGCTATTTCAAATATTTTGAAAACGTTTAATCTTCACCATGACTTCTACTCCTTTATGGATGAAGAATTGACAAGGTTAAATATTGCCCCCAAACTAGTGTGGGAAAGCCAAGATTCAAATGCAGGAAGTTGGTGTTAGAGTTTATGCTCTCAACCACAAAGCTGAACTGCTTCTAAACCAACTATTTGTCTGATGATTTAATGATTATAATAATAAGTCAACAGTGGTCAATATCCATTGATGATTAACTACATGCCAGGCACTATAAGCATTTTACAAATTGTCTCCTTTAATTACTGAAGTTAAACCTTTGAGGTAGGTATTGTCCCCATTTTACAGACAGAGAAATTGAGGCTTGGAGATATAGGAAACAACTTTAATAACTTGCCTAAAGTTATGTAGCCAGTAAAGCAAGGAATGAAGATTCCATCTCAGGATTAAAATTTAGATTTCAGAGCTCATGCCCTTAACCACTATGCTATGGGGACCTGGACCTTTTTAGCAGTGCAATATGCCTTTTTGAAACACTTTGGTATATATATTCACTAACTGGCTGATTGATTTGATAGAGAAGTGTGAGGAGAGGAATTCCAATGATCTAACTTTTCCATAAACTTAACGTAGAGACTAGGATTTTAATTTTTTTTGTCAAGGCTGTCTCTACACTGGGCCAGGTAATAACAAGATTCAAAACTATAGGCCTGACCAGTGCTTTCCAAATTCAAGGAAAAAAACACATTTATTCTTAAACTATGCTTCCCCTTGTCATAAAGTGTTTTCTTAAATTGAGGAGATATTTAAGTATTTTATAGCACAAATGAACTACCACTGAATTTCCTCCCCTTTTCAGTTTTATGCTGGAGGCCTGCTTACCAAACAGCAACTCTGAAGTCATTTTAGGTAAATGTAAAAAAAAAAAAAAAAACTGGCTTGTGTTTCAAATATGTTTGTGTTCACATTTTATTTGCATCTAAAGCCTGGAAGAGACCACAGTGCTCAACGCCTGTAAGAGAAGCTTTTTGCAACAACATGTGTCATGAAACAGGCATATTGAAAGTGGGCTTCTTGCCAATGCACAATGTTTTGGTTATTACAATGATGTGCAATAAAGGATTAACTCAGAGGGCTCAGGATACTCAATCTCTGCACATTCCGAAGAAAGGATTAGCCTTTGACTGGCTTCGGGGAGATTACCTCCTTAAAATATCCTGTCTGATCAGAGTATCGTTGTATCCCTGGGGTCTTGGGTAATGCAAATAGTTTATGCTAACAGTGTGATTTATGATGAATGCCTGTTTTTGTTCACTTGGGGCTCTGGACCATGCCATATCAGTTTGACCTCTGGAGTGGCTGGAGACCAACTAAAGTCAGCTGTGTAGGTGCTCTATGCCTATGTGACTGACCACCCCCCCGCCCCACACACATAAAATCCCTGGACACCAAGGCTCAGATGAGCTTCCCTGTTGGCAACACTTCATCATGTTGTCACACATCTTTGCTGTGAGAATAAAGCACTCTCAATGCAACTGTCGTGGGAGAGGACCACTAGAAGCTCATGCATGGTTTCTTCTGGACTCGGTCCTTTGTGAGTTTTTCCTTTGCTGATTTTAATTTGTATCCTTTTACTGTAATAAACTGTAACTGTGAGTATAACATCTTTTCTGATTTCTGTGAGTCCTAGCAAATCATCAAATCTGAATGTGGCCTTGGAGACCCCAATACAAAACAATGAGATGCTATGTCACCTTAGGGATGAGGACTAAAAACATGATATGGCCCTATGGAGTCTCCACATTTATCTGCCTGCCTGGTATGTAACTGTTGTTGGAGAAAGCTAGAGGAGATAGGGAGACCTAGCCTTTGGAAAGCAAATGAGCAAAAAGTATAGATTTCCCATTTTCTCTCCAAATTTAGAAACGTTCTCACTAACCTGATATGGATAGACAAGTCAGTTCTCTAGGAGGGAAATACTTTAAAATAATACCTCATCCCCCTCATTTCCTGAATTTCCTTTCTTTCATGGTGTTAACAGTTTCCTCTATTACAATGCAAATATCTCACCCACAGCATAGAGGTAACAGAAATTTGTCTCTTAGTATGAATTAGCTGGTTTCCCTCTTTTCTGAGACATGCCTCTTGAAGTAATGAGGATTCTGATAAGGGTGGGAGGACTAGTGTTTTGCCTATATGAGCCCTGCTAGGGAGCAAAAGCTGGTGGGGGTGGATGCTTCTGAGGGTACAAAAGTGCTAGGAGAGGTGGTGAGCACGCAGGAAGTAGGGGAGAGCAACTAAAGAGAGAGCTGGGGTTTAGAAACAGGTTGTGGAAGGTAGCAAAGATATCACCATGTACTCACAGTCTAGAAATTCAGTAATTAGGACTGCAGCTCTGACATGTCCAGTGAGGACTGGCCCAGAAGTTGGCATATTGTGAGCCTCAATGAGTATTTGCCAGCTTTTGAGAAAGACAGGAATAGGGGAAAGAGAACTATATGTGGAGTTGGAAAACAGACCTGAGTGATGCTACTGGTCATACAAGGTCACACATGTCCCAGGGAATAAGCAACCTTGGGCTATATGTGCAAACTGAGGAATGTGTCTCTTGTAAATAAATGGATTCTGGCTTCAATAAGACAGAATAATAATTCTGCCTCTGTATTTCAGAATGTCTTTTGTTCTCCTTTGATTGACTACAAATTGGCAGAACAGCAGGTATCATCAAATAAATTCAATTCTATGTTCCTAAAGGCTTTATATATGTTATCTGATTTAATTTGTAAAGTAACACTGTAAAGTATTATTATAGAGATTTACAGATGAGCTAGGAGGTTCAGAAAGACTAAATAATTTAGGTTATTTAGTTATTTAGGGATATAGCAAAGACTAAAAACTAGGTTTTCCTTATCTGGAAAGATCTTGCTTTTTCTACTGAAACTCACTGCCTATTGTCTTTCATCACAAGGGTAACAGTGGACACTCAGGGTGGACACTCAAAGTGGTCTTCTCTGTGGATCATTATAAGAAAGACTTAGATGTAAGATAAGGGTACTGACTTAACTACTCATCATGAGTGCATTTGAAGAACTGGGAAGGCAGATGACATCGATGTTTGGCTGTTCCCATGACTCTGCAGTATTGAATCATACACAATTTTAGGTTCAAAATCAGAGAAGACTCCATCTGAGAATGGGCCACTCCATTACTCTAGTCTATCCTCAAAAGCCAATAGATCGAATTAGCCCAAATGCTGAGAGAAATTTAAACATAGAGAAAAGGAATGAAGTAGATTTTACAAAATCACTCTAAACTTCAAGAAAGTTAATTAACATTTTGGTTGATAAAACACTTTTTTTAATATCTCAAGATGTTTTCAAATAATGAGTTTCACTATTTTTGAACTCTATTGACTCAGTAACAGTTTTCTTAACTCAATTTTAACCCTGTTTTTGGTTTTTATTTTTTTGCGGTACTCGGGCCTCTCACTGTTGTGGCCTCTCCCGTTGTGGAGCACAGGCTCCAGATGTACAGGCTCAACGGCCATGGCTCACGGGCCCAGCCACTCCACTGCATGTGGGATCTTCCTGGACTGGGGCACGAACCCGTGTCCCCTGTATCGGCAGGTGGACTCTCAACCACTGAGCCACCAGGGAAGCCCGTAACCCTGTTTTTTAAAGTCAATATTTTTTCTCTAATTAAATTTATGTTTCTTAAACTTCTTCTTATTTTTAGATTTGGATGTGTTTTGACATAATACTATTCTTTGAGGATATTTTTAGTGTATGACGTTCTAAGAAATTCTTAATAGTTAAAACTTTGAAGAGGAAAATAGATAAGCAGGTGGAAAGTAAAAATACATAAGTTAGAAAAATTCCTATATTATATATTCGTATGTACATCTGTGTATGTATGCAGCACACAGAAAAATATGACTATAAAGGGCTACAGGGAAATTCCCTTTGGAGAATGGTGGGATAATGTGTGTGATTTAGGAGAAAGAAATTCTATTATAATAGGGTATTACTTAAATATTAATAGTGGTTAGTCTATGGCTAATTTTTCAAATAATATTATTACTTTAGAATAATCTATTTACTAATCATGTCCATTTCTCATTTATAGAAGCTCTCTTTGAAATTTGCAGTATTATTTCAGGCCTACATGAGTATTTTTCATTTAATATCTTGAGTCTTAGTAGACCTCAATTCATATTTGTTTAGCACATTAATTCCTTTATTAAATACATATTTATTGAAGATCTGCTCTGTGCCAGTCCTTTCCTGGTGCTGGGAATAGAGCAGAACACGAAAAGACAAAATCTCCAGCTTCATGGAGTTTATGTTGTTATAGGGGATGACAACGAACAAATATAAATATGACGTATTGTCATAAGGGCTACAGAGAAAGGTAAAGCAGGTTAGGAGAGGGGGAATAACAGGAAGGGGACTTACTATATTAGGTAGCAGGTTCATAGAAGGTGTCTCCGGTGAGGTAGCATTTGAGCAAACCTGAAGAGGGGAAGGTTCTAGGCAATGGAAGCAGCAAATCCTGGAGATGCAAGAATGAATGGAATGCTGGACCTGAGATATATAGGCCCAGTGGGATTGAAACCAAAGGACTTTTTAACTTTAAGGTAGAGAAGAAAGAGTTTGAGTACAGAGGCAATTTGAGAACAAAGACCTGTTAGCACTGGGCCCAGGCTTGGGGACTTGGGGTATGCTCTCTTGACTCAATGATCAGTCCTTTGGATGCCCTTATACTTGTCCTTTAAACTTTCTGTGACTCTGTTTCTATATCCCCAAATTAGCTGCCTCTACTAGAAGCCAAAAGGAAACAGTGAACTGCAAAATGGACTCTTTGGATAAATAAAGGTCAACACTATGCTTCACAGGATCAATTTCAAGGCTCTATCTTGAAATGACGATGGGATCCGACTACTAGTGGGCAACTGAGTGCTACCACTGTTTTTGACTAATAATGTCATGCCCTAACATAGCTACTGTACCCAATTTTAGAGCAACCTGGTGAGCCACCGTCTTCTGTCCTAATAAATCCCCATTTCCTTTTTATAGTTTATTATAATAACAATAACAGCAATAATAACAGAGACCCCTCTGGTTAGATGAAAAGACAATGAGAAACTCTAGACTGAATGGGATCTCTCATCCACTGGGAACTTGGCTCTGCCATGCTTCCTGTCCACAGGACCGCTGGGCCTGATTGGGTGAGAATGGAATGGCTCTATCTCCCTCATTCAGTGGTTTGCTTCATCTCAGTCAGTATGTACAAACTGTTGTGTCAGCTCAGTATAACTGAAGGGAACAGGCACTTCTTTGCTACATTAAGCCATACTTGTGATGAATATTTAATGTTTGTTGTGAATCCACAATCTGTGTTAATATAGCTCCAAACTATAACTTTTAGGCGTACATACCAAGCATAGGTAAAAACCTCATCCTGTGATAGAGATCTTGTTTGGGAGGTGGGCTTGGGGTATGGCCAGAAGATTTTGAATCATATTTGAACACACTGGAATTATAAATCCAGCAGGAAAAAAAAAAACCCCAAAATTAGCACCTCTTTCTCTCTCGCTCACTCGCTCCCTCTCCCTCATTTTCTCTCTCTTTCTTTAGCTTTTCTTCTTCCTTTTCAGAAGCCTAGTATTTCCCTGGGTATTCTCTACTTATTCTTATTCAAAGCAATGTTTCAAATCATCCTAAGACTCATTTGTACCAAAATACTTTCTATCATTATCTTTCAGATCTCTTTGTGTATTTTGAGTTATTTCAGGTTTAAAAAAACAGAGACCTTGAGCATGGGATCCTCCAGAACCACTTCATTTATTCTTTTTTGTCATTTGTACCTCATTTAAAGAAGGTAGAAAAAGAAGAGAAATCTCAAGTTTATTTCTATGTGCGTTGATACCTTTCAGTTACCAGTAAATTGCATCTTAAAAGCAATAGTGTTTCTCCTGATGATGGGAACAGAGAATGAAATACCATGCCAATTTAAAATGCTATTACCTGCCCACATTCCCAATATCTTTTCCTTTGGATGACACTGTTCCGGCACAGAAATCATTTTTTTTTTTCCTGCAATTTTCTTCCATCACACAGGGAGCTTCATTAGAGAAGTGCATTTGACAACAAGAGACAAATGATGTTAGTGAGAAGCTCTCTGACGAGGCAGTTTGCAATTTATCTGTTCAGCAGAGTACCTGTCTCTCCTTAGGAGGCAGGCTTGGCATCTGCTTCGAGAGTGACATATGGCTGGTATAAAGCACTGTCAGTGTCTGCAGAGGTGTACCTCCATGTACCCAGGACGGGAAGAATGTGAACACACCAACTCTATGGAAATCCAGATTTTTCCACATGCACTTCTGCTTGCTGAGATGTAGGAGAAGTGAGGAAGGCAAGCTGGTTCTGCAGAACCTTTATAGGCAGCTTGCTCCTCTCTTTCCCTCCCTCCTTCCCAAAGTCACATTCCCAGGGACAACCCTCTCCCCACTTACCCTTGCTTTTGTTTATGCTTTGTCTCCATTTGGCTGACAGTGGTGGCTACTCCTGTTAACTATTTTATCTGAGGCCATTACTCTCAGGAAGCTGAAAATAGCAGTTTTTGATAGTAGCCATGCACAGGCTTTCAAAATTGTAGTCCCTATATATGAACCTTCAAGTTGTGAACTTTCAAAGATTCAAATGTGTGTTTCATCAACTTCAGGCGTGAGTGAAATTGCAGTTTGCCCTCCGTCTCCTATTGCTGATGATCTGTCAGCTCTACCATCTCCCACCTCCTCTCCCATCTCCAGTCAGTAACTCTTCTTGCCTGTTCACTCGATGCCAGCCTCTGTATGCCAGCTGTTGGACTGTACTACTGTACTTTTCAAGGTACTGTACTGTAAGATTAAACATGTTTCCTTTATTTTTTGTGTTTGTTTGTTTTCTATGTATTATTTCTGTGAAAAGTATTATAAATCTATTATAGTACAGTATTATATAGCCTATTGTGTTAGCTGGGTACCAAGGCAAACTTTGTTGGACTTACGAATGAAGTGGACTTACTAACGTGCTCTTGGAAGGGAACTCGTTCATATGTAGGAGACTTACTGTACATAAAATGTTTTCTCCTCTTCTCATACAAGTCAAGGCACAGGTTATAACACTTTTCCTCTCACTATGAAAAGCATATGAGATTCTTTCTTTTGGTACGCGGGCCTCTCACTGTTGTGGTCTCTCCCGTTGCGGAGCACAGGCTCCACACGCGCAGGCTCAGCGGCCATGGCTCACGGACCCAGCCGCTACGTGGCATGTGGGATCTTCCCGGACTGAGGTCACGAACCCGTGTCCCCTGCATTGGCAGGCGGACTCTCAACCACTGCGCCACCAGGGAAGCCCAAGCATATGAGATTCTTAACCTAACCTCTAAGAAAGTCAAATATCATCTCAAATGATTTTATTTTAAAACTACTTACTGTCATCATGCCATCCAAAAGGCCAGTCCCAGGCCTGGGTGGGGCCTGCAGTCTTTCCATGGACCACTTCTCAATGATGGACGACACGTGAGGATTGTCAACATTAAGCAGCCGAAACCCGGTCATATTTACACCACTGTACCTATAGAGTTCCAGATCTAAAGCAAATAAGTCCTGCGCAGTATTAAAAATGATAAAAGTAGAAAGAGTTAACATTTTCTGTGCTCTTTAGGCAAAAGAGAACTAATGATTGTAGAAGCAACAAATGATTAAAACAAGAATGGCAGCCATAATCACACTGGTTCTATAAAAGAACATTTCCTCTTGTTTTTCACTTGCATGCTGCCTGACAAACTCTAAGTAATCAGTTTTCATTTTCATCCTTTTTTCTTTTTTTTTTTTGCAGTATCGTTAAAGTTGGTATAAACCAAGAACAAGAATTTAGCTGCCAATAATTAGTATGCCCTTGGGAACAGGATGTGACATTCTGAGAAGCTAGAGAATTCTGTTCCTAGGATATAGTCTTTGGGGAATTGAAAAGGATCTTTGTGTCCATTTGATTCACTGCTTTTATTTTCTAGATGAGGAAACTGTGGTTCTGAGCTGTGATGTGACTGGCCTGAGAATGATCCACTTGTCAGTGGTAGTACCACCCTTCTCCCTCAAAACTTGCTGCCCCAGGCTGCCTTGAATCTTGCAAAGGAGGTGAAGTTTGGAACTTGCATATACATTTGATGGAAAGATAACTCTTAGCAAAAAAAAAAAAAATACCATTCCCTTGCTCACTGAAAATAACCTATGTCCCATATAATGAGAGCATAAAGAATGCCTGGGGCAAATAAGTCCTGAGCAGTATTAAAAATGATAAAAGTAGAAAGAGTTAACATTTTAACAAGCTTAGAATAAGAACCAAAGTGTTCTCTTCAGAGAATAAACTGGAGCCTATGGTTGTGTTGATGTATCTTAACAGTAGTATTTGTTCCCTTTTAGATAATGTTGCAGGGAAAAAACTTGAACCCACTCTAGTATTTTCCATTACAGGTGAAGCTGAGTGTAAACCAGAAGTTTATGTTGGCTCATATTTAAAATAGACTTAAGTGATTAATTCAACTTTTTCCTGTAAAGAAATGTTAGACACTAAAACATATCATTAAAATATCTCACATTTATGAATAAACCAAACTTTCAAAATAGCATTTAACAGTTAATAAAAGAGAAAAACTTCCATAAAAATTACTTACCAATGTAACTGCTTCATGAAAGAACAATACAAAACAGTACATTATTTCTGATGATAGTGGTTACTAAAGAGAAGTAGCTTCAGAAACAATCCATGATTTATATGTGCAGAAGATGCATATAGATTTATTATTTTGAATAACTCTTTTCTACATCACTAGTTCTTCCCAAGATAACTTTGGATTAGACTGTAGAACTATAAGAATGCACCTCTGAACTCGCTCATGTAAGAAAAAGTATACTGTCTTTTAAATTGTTATATTTATTTCCCTTGCACTAACTAATTTTTCCTTTAAGTTTCCTTAATACTCATGACCAAGAGTGGTAGGAATATAAAAGCAAAGCATGGCAGAATGCAGATAAAACCAAAGGAAATTGCTTAAAGAAGCAAATTTAAAGAATAAGACCCAAGGAAGAATGATTCCTTTAGCACACTCAATGAATAGAAGGAAAGTTACTCAAGATACAGGGGGTTCAGACAGAAACTTCCAGGATGCATATTGAATCCCTTATTAATTCAACAGTACAAAAATACAGTGTGCTAAAATGGATACATTAAGCATGTGCAAAATTAGCTTGGTTTCCAAATTGTTTCTATGCAATATACAATATGGAAAATTTGAGGCCCAATTTTCAACATCTCCTTGTTAGTGGAGGTTGAGGAAAGCAAGAGTGTGAGGGCAACTGGTTTGTCCTTCCATTGAAGACCAACCTTCTTAGGTTTCTTTGTTTATATTTTTTTCAAATTTCAACGAAGCCAATTCAACTTGTGTGTACACCTGGGAAGGATAGGAAGTTCTAAAGCAGATGGCAATCTCACCTTGAGTAAGACCTACATGTTCATGGTGATGGGGAAAGGACCATATTTGTAATCATAGTATGATACTTTCCAGTTCTCAGGGTCTCCCTCAACGGTTCTGACAGAGAACCTGATCAGGATGTCAATGAAGGAGGGAAGACCACGGAAACTTTAGTTCAGGAATTTCTGCCCTGCATCCTACTCCCTAGCTCCAAGCTCAGGAGCAGTGATAATTTTGACAACTGCCCCAAAGCATTTGTCTCATGGCATCCTCTGCAACCCTTCATGCTCGTAGAAATACTTGAGTTAGGAGTGGAATTTACTACTTCTAGAAGTATGTGTATGGTAGCTGCCTCATCCTTGTTCCAAATTCTTTGATTTCCCTAACGTACTAGCCTGCCTTGCCAGTTTTATTTGGTAAAATGATACTCTTATTGAATCTCCCAAAATCTGGGTAGATTTTAGTCGACACACTTTTATAGGTTAGAAATGGAGGTTGGCTCTGTATTTTCTTCTCACATAAAAGAGTGGAGTGTATGTGTTGGGAGGGGTGTATTGTATGTGTGTGTGTGTGTGTGTGTGTGTGTGTGTGTGTGGCGAGAGCTATCACATCATTTTGATTTGTTAACTGCCTAAATCATTCTCCTTGATCTGATAATCTGTCAAAATTTAAAGTTGTATAGTTTCTTTTGAATTTCTCCAGCTTAGAGCCATGATTTTTCTTATGATGAAAAATGTTCAATGTGGAAAGCATCTCCCAAGCTCTTTATCTTGATGGTCTTCAAAACACCTGACAGGTGAACCTTGGCTAATCCAGCTATCCACTGGACACAGGTGGGGAAATCACATCAGATCAAAGAATGCCAAGATACACTTCAGTGTGCCCTCTAATGTATATAGAAAATGTAGATGATTCTTCTTTATTAATAGTTTGTACTTTGGCAGTTTCTATTTAATGAAAGCTTGACTTTA
This sequence comes from Phocoena phocoena, assembly GCF_963924675.1. Lineage (NCBI taxonomy): Eukaryota > Metazoa > Chordata > Mammalia > Artiodactyla > Phocoenidae > Phocoena > Phocoena phocoena. Next base: position 131,540,011 of record NC_089222.1, read on the forward strand.
ATTCCTTTCTGGGTGCACTTGCATTGATGCTAGTTAAGAAAGGAAAAATAAATAAAGAAAGAAAGAAAGAAAGAAAGAAAGAAAGAAAGAAAGAGAAGGAAGGAAAGAAGGAAGGAAGGAAGGAAAAAAGGAAGGAAGGAAGGAAGGAAGGAAGGAAGGAAGGAAGGAAGGAAGGAAAGAAAGAAGAAAGAAAGAAACAAAGAAAGAAAGGGAAAGAAAGAATGAAAGAAAGAAAGGAATGAAGGAAGACACCTGCTGTTCAGCATTTCTGGATTTAGAGGGTTCTTAGGAAAGTAAAACAAATCTCCATGACAATAACTTGCCTTGACACTGGTGGCGCTGACTTAAAAATAACTGAAGATTTTTTTTATAGTGTGGAATACATTTCCACCAGATATGCTTACCAGGGTTGTGAAAAAGTAATGATAGTACTCAGTCATCATGCCCATGAACAGGATCTGCAAAAGAGAAATAAGAGATGAATCAGAAACAGAATTATAATAAGAAATCGATAATTAGTAGGTTGACTGCAATAGCTTGGAGACATAGAATAGGAAGGGGCTTTGGAAATCCATAGACCAAGTAGATCAGAAACCTGAGACAAACCAATGATTGATGTGGAGCTAGGATCCAGGCCACTGACCTCCATCCAATGCACTTTCAGTATGCTATGTTTGACCTTCATGGAAGTAATTGGTCTGACGATCAAATTTAAAATGAGTTTATGCTCAAAAAATTTTATATCTGGAGTTGTCCATAATGGCAGAGAGCTTTGCCTTTCCTACTCCCTGGGTTTCTGAGTAATCCCATGCTTAGATATATATTTTATTGATCTCCTTAGTTTTAGTACTTATCATAATGCCCCAGAGTAAAACTCATTAAATATTAAATTGGCAATACTGATATGTAGATATATTTAAATGAGGATTTATAAATATGTATATCTCAGAAACCCTTCTCTCTATCCTTTTTCCATCTTATCCCATAGAGTGAGTAGGGGAAGAGAGGATTGTTTATAGATAGAAGGATGGGGATTATTTTTATACCAAGTCTCGCTGCCTCTTAATTCTGATTCTGTTACCTAATTGGGACCCTGACAGTTCCAAACATCCTGTGTATATTGTCTTTATTTGGTGGGGAGGGGCAAAAAGGAGGTAGACAGAAAGGACAAGGGTTCTAGGTAGAGGTAGTTTCTTAAAACTGTGATTTTACTTTTGGATTCCTGAAAATGGTGTCCACTGAGAAGAAACAGTTGCAAATGCTTTGGAGATAAGATATTGTCATCAATCTTTTTTTTTTTTTTTTAAACATCTTTATTGGGGTATAATTGCTTTACAATGGTGTGTTAGTTTCTGCTTTATAACAAAGTGAATCAGCTATACATATACATATGTTCCCATATGTCTTCCCTCTTGCATCTCCCTCCCTCTCACTCTCCCCATCCCACCTCTCCAGGATTTCCCAAAGCCCCGAGCTAATATCCCTGTGCCTTGCGGCTGCTTCTCCCTAGCTATCTACCTTACTACGTTTGTTAGTGTGTATATGTCCATGACTCTCTCTCGCCCTGTCAAAACTCACCCTTCCCCCTCCCCATATCCTCAAGTCCATTCTCCAGTAGGTCTGCGTCTTTATTCCTGTCTTACCCCTAGGCTCTTCATGACATTTTTTTCCCTTAAATTCCATATATATGTGTTAGCATACGGTATTTGTCTTTTTCTTTCTGACTTACTTCACTCTGTATGACAGACTCTAGGTCTATCCATCTCATTACAAATAGCTCAATTTCATTTCTTTTTAAGGCTGAGTAATATTCCGTTGTGTATATATGCCACATCTTCTTTATCCATTCGTCCGATGATGGGCGCTTAGGTTCTTTCCATCTCCGGGCTATTGTAAATAGAGCTGCAATGAACATTTTGGTACATGACTCTTTTTGAATTTTGGTTTTCTCAGGGTATATGCCCAGTAGTGGGATTGCTGGGTCATATGGTAATTCTATTTGTAGTTTTTTAAGGAACCTCCATACTGTTCTCCATAGTGGCTGAACCAATTCACATTCCCGTCATCAATCTTTTAAATCAAGAGTATCACCTTCCTTGGTGCAGGCACAAAGGACTGTTTGAGTGCTGTATTTTTGGTATTTGCATAGGATTCAGAAATGAAACTTTCAAGACAGTTTCCCCCACAACTCTGATATATTCTGGATGCAAATGAGAATCCCCTCTGGAAGTTTTAAAATCAGATATTCTTAGGCTCCATCCCAGAGACATCCAGAATTAGAATTTCTGAGAGTGGAGCTTCTGTATTTCACAGCAGTGGCTGATAATCACTGCTTTATGGAAAACATGTCCATTTGCATTAAGGAACAAGGACTTTCATAACTTTAGCTGAAGAGATGGATTGAAAAGTTCTTCAGAAAAGCAACACAAGTTATTGAAGTTCTTATAAGGTGTCTAAGATATGTAAACTAGAATGATTTTACATGAAAGGGGATAAAAAATGGAGAAGGTATTTGGAGACGGCATGTAACATACACGAGCACAGATCTGACACTTCTTATGCCCTCTCTGCTAACATGGAAACCAGAGGAATATTTGGTGAAATTGTAATGTCATGAAGGCAAGAAAAATGACAGGAAACTCTCTCTATGAATCATAAGCTCACAGTATGTAAGTCACTCCTATGGTGATAATAAGACCAGATGCACAAAAGGATTTTTAAAAGGGTAGGATTGCTTTAGGGCCATCAATAACATTGAAAATCATGCGTGGTGAGGTCTTATTAGCTGGTCTCTTATATCACTGGAGCATAAAGAGCTAACCTGCTGAGGTCAGTCAGGAATTCAATTTTTCATTTAGGTTGTTAGTATAATTGCAGGCAAGACTATCTCTTGAAAGGGAACTGGAAAGTTTTATGTCAAGATATAGACCTGGACACCGAGGTTTAAAATATTGTTGCTGAAAAAACACAAAGGCACCTGAGTTTCCAGCTTTTCACATGGGCTAATTTTTCTTTTTAAACTTTATTGTGGGGGCATTTGATCACCATTTGAGAGTATAGGCTTTTTTTTTTAAGCAACCATTCAACTAATTATTATTATTTATAATTTCTAGAAGCAAATATTCATTTGATATGTCTCTTACTTAATGTTAGAAAAGAGTCATGCAGATGCAGTGAATAAATAACTAATGGACCTGCTTTTGTAGCAGAAAGAATCCTTGGACCTTCCAGATACACTTTTTATTTGATATACTAGAAAAGTCCCCGTTCTTGACTTTCCTACCTAGTGCCTGGGTCAGTGCTTCCTGGTTCTTCCCTTGAATTTCCTAGAAATGAAAATTAAGAAAAAAGTATAGTCATGGATCACTGAGCTGTCAGTTTTATGGACTCTCTAGGACACGGGTGAATGAGAAATTTTTAGATAGAAATAAAGCCAATAGCACCAAAGCTCTTTATAATGGTTTGTACACTGGTTGGGATTGGCTGCTCTGCTGTTAAATGGTAGAATACTTTATACTTTATAGCATTCACACCACGATTTTCTCTCTGCATGTTGGTATTTCAGCTAAAAGTCATTAACGGTTTAGGAAAATGTCATATCAAGATAAATGTCAGTTTTTCAAATAGTGTAATCATGATATGGGGATTTTTAAATGGTTCTTTGCAAAACTGACTTTTTCTTAACAAACACTACCTTGTTTGAATTTTTTTACTGTATTTTTCTGGATTGACCAGGAGGCACTGACTTAGGCAGTGTACACTTTACCAAGACAGTATTACTAGGAACTAGTTTTGCTCTATTTAAATCATTTTTAATGGTGCAAAACACATCACATCACACACACTAATAAGTAATAAATGTGGCTGTCAATACTATTTGTACTGATGGCATGTTCCCCTTAACTGCTTCCACCAATACTTTAATAATGGTTGTTTCCTAACAGAATTATTCTTATTAAATATCCCCTTGAAACCTTATTATTGACATAGATTGATAGATTGTAAAAACCTAGCCCTTTCAATAACATTTTATATCTATAGTAGGGATGTATTTAATACCTATTAGTCTTCTTGATTTTGGAAGACCCATAGTGTGGACTTCATTAGTGCCATTTCCAATTTTCCAATGTGATGTGATTGTATTTCCTGGCCCCTTGTGCTTGGGTGGAGCCATGTGCTGGTTTTGGCCAAGGAAGTGGGAAAGATACTGACATATGTCACCCTCCAGAGATCTCACTCACCCTGACAGGTGACTACCATGATTATCAGTGCCAGACAAGCCGTTTTTTTGTTTTTGTTTTTCTGAATAAATACAATTGTCTGTTTCATGAATACTTCAAGGTATGTCATGACTTTCTTTTGATTACTAGAGACTTTAGGGTCAAAATTGTGGGTCCTCCATTAGCAACTACTCAGGAACATAGGGTATATATTCTATGTGCTAATGCCATTCAGCTTTATGTTTTTCTTTAACTTTTCCTTTGGTACCAACTCTGTCCCTTTCTTAAAAAATATTTATGACTTTTTTTCAAATGTATTTTTCTAGGCTGCTTCAGTTCTTTGTATAATAAAGATATAACATGAATAAATTATCATGGTTGGGAGAAGCGGAATATTTTTTTTTTCCATAAAGAGAGATGAACAATTCAGATCTGATATAGCTGGGTTGGGTTAGGGTAACAAAAAGGCCTCTAACAAAATACCATTCATAGTTAATCATATTCTATGTCCTTGCAGAATCAATGATAAGAACTCAAAAGTTCTTGTAGATGGTGGTGGTTCATTATACATGTCAACTTTACTGGGCCGAGGGGTGCCCAGATTAAACGTTATTTCTGGGTGTGTCTGTGAGGCTGTTTCCAGATGAAATAAGCTTTTGAGAGAGCAGGTGACTCTTCCCAATATGGTGGACATCATCCAATCCACTGAGAGCTTGATTAGAATAAAGAGGCAGAGGAAGAAGGAATTCACCCCTTTTCCTTCCTGCCTGACTGCCTAAGCTGGGACTTTGGCGTTCTCCTGCTCTTTGACTGAGATTTTCACCACTGACTCTTCTGATTTTCAGGCCTATAGTTTCCGACTGTAATTACACCACAGCATTTCTGGGTCTCTAGCTTGCAAATGGCAGACTGTGGGCCTTCTCAGTCTCCATAGTTAAGTGAATCAATTCTTCATAATAAATCTCTTCATATGTATTTCCTATGGGTTTTTCTGGAGAACCCTGGCTAATACAGAGAACAATACCAAAATACTAAAAGTCCTACATACTCTGCATATGTATGACATTCCTTTCTATCTAGATAACACAATCCTTAAACGAGTGAGGGGAAGAGAGGTTGACACCTACGTGAAGTCTTTCTCTGTATTATGCTATTATGGAAATGTCACAGACTATTCTATTGTTTCAGTGGCTAGAAAATAATTACTGCTTTTCTTTCTTTTGTAGTCAAAATGAATCATCAGAAAGCAGAATAAAACTCATTGGCATCTTTACTCTTGTCCTGCCCCCTAGGTTCATCAGAACCATTTTTTTCTTTTTAGATTCCATGTATATGTGTTAGCATATGGTATTTGTTTTTCTCCTTCTGACTTACTTCACTCTGTATGACAGACTCTAGGTCCATCCACCTCACTACAAATAACTCAGTTTTGAGGATGGACTTGAGGACACAGGGCGGGGGAAGGGGAAGCTGGGACGAAGTGAGAGAGTGGCATGGACATATATACACTATCAAATGTAAAATAGCTAGTGGGGAGCAGCTGCATAGCACAGGGAGATCAGCTCGGTGCTTTGTGACCACCTAGAGGGGTGGGATAGGGAGGGTGGGAGGGAGTCGCTAGAGGGAGGAGATATGGAGATATATGTATACATATAGCTGATTCACTTTGTTGTACAGCAGAAACTAACACACCATTGTAAAGCAATTATACTCTAATAAGCACGCTAAAAAAAAAAAAGAACTCATTTGCAGTTGACTCCTGGAAGGACAACTCTAATGACCCCACTGTTATCAAGGTTCTCTGAAGCACAGTTGTTGTGCACTAACTATGATGTCTCCACATTTGCCCAGCTGTTTTCTGGAGTTTTTACAATAGAACTCTCATGGCCTTGTTCACAGTAGTATTGATTCTTCCTGGTCAAGTTCTGTTGTTCTTTGCAAAGACGATCTTTTGGATTTAGATGAGTAAATGTATCACATACAGCCTGAGCATCACAAAGACCATATTTTAGTTTGTCTTGAGAACTCTCATCCAAGTCTAGATGAAGAGAGTTTGTGGAGTCTAATTCCTATGGTTGGTGACAGAGTTGGTCTATAAGACACTTGGAAAGTCTCTGAGAAAAATCTTCCCATAACATGTCCTGGTATAAAGACGCCTATGTCACATTTCAACAGGATCATTTTCCTGAAGGCAATGCAGAGCTATGGAGACAGCAATTCTCCACAAACTCTCAGCATCCATTGCTAAAAGCAATTCATACCTCACAAATAATTGGCATAATGCTGCTATAATCGTAGCAGAAACTTGAAATGGAACCTGGAGTGCTCCTAAGCATTTTTGAGGGATTCTTATAATATTTATAAGGGTTTTTATTACCACATCTTTCCATTGAAAAATAGGTGTATTAGAAGTTTATATTGACTAACCTAAAGTGTATTGTTCCTTTTATAGCCTTCTCAGTATCAGGATAAATTCTAAACCATCAGACATGATTTCTAGTCAATAATTTCAAGGGAACAACTTCCAAATATGTGACATACAATGTGGCTAAAATAATGTTTTTACCTCAAGATAGAAATAAGTTATTTCAGCATAAAATAAATCTTCAGGAAGCCAGTTGAATAATATCAAGTCTCAGAGAAGCAGTTTTAAGAAGAAAGTTTGAGCTCTAGGATGTAGCTCTTTCTCACATGCCAACTGTGGTACTTTAGGCTGCAATTGCGCTATCCTCTGAGCAGAATGCTCCTTTGGAAACATACTTTTTAATATTTGTCACCAGTAGAACAAGCTAGGTAACTTAGGCCTTTAGATCAATCTTTATTGATGCAAAAAAAGACACTCATAGAACACTGAATGACTGTAACATATCTACAAAGGTAACAGTGGAGTGTATGGAAAATAGCACTGGATCCCTGAAAACCCTGACATGTAGAAAACTACCCATATCCTTATGGAGTAGGATGAATAATGGCCCCTTAAAAATGTCCACATCCTAATTTCCAGAATCTGCTAATATGTTACTTTACATGGCCAAAGAACTTTGCAGATGTGAATAAGTTAAGGATCTTAGTTTATGGGGAATTACTCTGGATTATCCAGGTGGACCCAGTGTAATCACAAGGGTTCTTATAAGATGGAAGCAGATGGTCAGAAGGCAGAGAGGTGATGTGAAGATGGAAACAGAGGGAATGAAAGGCAATGTGATGTGGGACCACAATCCAAGGAATGAGGACAGCTTCTAGAAGCTGGAAAAGACAAGGAATTAGATATTCCCTGAATCCTTCAGAAGGAAAATAGCCCTGTCAACAGCTTGATTTTAGACTTCTGACCTCCAGAATTGTAAAAGAGTAAATTTTTATTGTTTAAGCCACTACATTTGTGATAATTTGTTACAGCAGCAATATGAAACCAACACTCCACATTTGCTCATCTTTCTGGGATTATGGCCTATGAGATTGCACAATTTTGGTGTTTTGATATCAAGAGCATGTATCAAGAGGAAAAGTGACTTGTTTGAAGTTGAAAACTTTCTAAATTTTTTTGTGCCTCTCCATTCATGTACATATACTAACCACATGCATGTACACAGATACAGCTACTCACAAAGAATCTAGGGTTTTCCTTCCATTTGAAGATAGTGCTATGCCATTTACAAACCCAGGCCACTTTCCTCCTGCCTCCAAGTGAAATCAAAAGAAAGCAAAGAGTATTCCACACAGTGTAGGTGAATGGAATAGCTGCACTATTTGAGAGTGTCTTTCAGTCTTAATTCCTTTATAAGCTTCTCTCTCCAGAGGTATGGTCAGAAGAAGAAGGGAAGCTGATACTAATAGATATTAATAAATGGAGTGGAGCCCAATGGGGTTTAGTTTAGCTTCAGAAGATAATCTTACTAGAAGAGCCACATGGCATCATCCAGGTGCACAGCAGAAGAGACTATGCTATTTAAGGAGTACAGTTTGCTGACAACAGAGCAGGAAAAAAAGATTTCCCCTAGCAGAATGAAGTAGGCAACGTGGCAAATAGGAGAGAGTGGAGCTTTTGGAGGATTACATGAACTCAAAGAATAAACTCTCTGCAACATCCAAGGGAAATTGGTGGAAATATGAGGTATAAGAAAGACTACAGTAGAAGAAAAGTTTTAACAGAAAAGAACTGAACGAATCTTGAAGTTGGAAATTTAACAGAGAATATGTTGCATACACTGTAATCTTTGTGCAATAAGCTTCTTTGGTAATGGTGGTAATAAAAACTATACCTCAAATTTGCCTGAGCGTGACCTTTGGAGGGAGAGATTAGTCATGTAGTCACTAAATGGTGGTCTTGCTGGTCTCATGATATCTCTGTACCACAATAAAGTTATCATAATTTTGGTCCTGTTTCTCAGATTTTTGGCTTTTTAGATGACTTTATTTTGTCAATTTATCTAGTAGCTATCAGGCTTAGAAAACAATTATTTTTATCAGTGTTTCTCAGTGCATTAGTATCTCCAAAGAACTCTTTGAAAACACCCATGACTGTACCCTATCCCTAAATATTCTGATTTATTTGGTCTAGGGTATGTTCTAGGCATTGGTATCTGTGACACCAAGACTCTCCAGGTGATACTTACATACAGCCAGAGCTGAGAACCACTGATTTATATTAACCAAACTCGTATTTTAAAGGGATAACAATAAAGATCAAAACTACTATTTGATGAGTGTTACAACATGTCCACTGCTGTAACAGGTTCTTTATCTACTATTGGGGAGGAAGTGTTACCCCCAGTTTATAGATGTGAGCATAGTTATAGTACTTGAACCCAGGTTTGATTTCAATCCTGGGCTCTTTGTGCTTTATTTATAATAGGAGGTATATATGAGAGGAAAGTCAGTAATTTGTACAAAGTCTTTCTGTATTTTGAGAACCCAAATAAAAACATATGGTTCTTTGGTGAGAGCAAAGTTAGAAGGACAGGAATTGGATCTTTATCTTAAGGAATGAATCCATCAAGCCAAGAGAGCTTGATAAGTTGCCCCTCTATTCTTGTTCAGAGAGCTGGCTCCCATTATAAAAGGTTGTACCATGGGTGATGCTGCAGGTATTATGAGGAGCCTCACTCACTTTTCCTCTTTCTGTCAGGAATTCAGATCTACATAGCTCTTCTATTATAACACCTCTTTAGATATTAGAATTAATTAGATTCCAATTTTAAATCCCTTTAGTGATCTTTCAGGGAGAACTTTGGCCTCTTTAATGGGGTCAGCTTTCATGAAGAAAAGGTAGTTTGGGACTTTCCTGGTGGCACAGTGGTTTGGAGTCAGCCTGCCAATGCAGTGGACACGGGTTTGAGCCCTGGTCCGGGAGGATCCCATCTGCTGCAGAGCAACTGGGCACCTGCGCCACAACTGCTGAGCCTGCGTGCTGCAGCTGCTGAGGCTGGCACACCTGAAGCCCGTGCTCCGCAACGGGAGGGGAGGGGCATCTCAGTGAGAGGTCCGTGCACCGCAGCGGAGACCCAACACAGCCAAAAATAAATAAATAAATAGATAAATAAATTTAAATCTTCAGAAAAGTTAAAAAAAAAAAAAAAAGAGTACTGCTTTAAAAAAAAAGGAAAGGATAGTTTGTAAAAAAAATTGTAATGCAATTGTTAAAATTGTGTGATACACATAATAATAGATATTTTTGTGTGCTTGATGTTATAATGGCAGTGGACACAAGGTGCTTAGGGCTTTGCATGGCATGCTAAACAATGCGGGCTTTATACTTAAGGCAATAAGGGGGTGGGGTGGGCACTCAGGAATTTCAAACTTGAGAGGTGTAAGATCAGATATTTTATTTAAAATGAACAGTTTTTGAGGTCACATGGAGGCTGGGTAGAGAAAAGGAGAGGGAGGGGACTTGTGACTGAGAGGTCAATTGTTCTAGCACAGGAGGAAGATGATGAAAGTGATGGAGAAAAGGAGGTAGGATCAGAAACATATTTAGAAGGCAGAATCTATAGCATTTGGTAACTAATAAATAGGAAAGGTGAGGGAGAGTCAAGGAGATTTCCAGGTTTCTGGCTTGAGTAATCGAATGGTATTTCTGGTTGGTGGGGGAAAGGATGAGTAGGAAGATGCAATATGTTAAGTCTGGCATGGAGATTTAATGACATCAGATGAGATTCTCATAAGGTTGTGAGACTTGGTAATTCAGACTGAAAGGAGGTTTGGGAACCACTATTGTGATATGATAGAGGAGGTGATGCAGTGATAGAGTTCGGATTGGGAAGCACTGTGTCACTCTTGTAGTTGGATACCATATCACTAATAATACTGACAATGCTAATCCATAGCATGTGGAATACTTCATGCATCAGTGGTGGGCTGCTTAGTGCCTTATAGGCATTGTCACATTTAACATTTCTCAAAACAGCATGACCTATGGGTTATGACATTCCTATTTTACAGATGCAGCAAAGAACAAATAACTAAGTCCTCTACTAAATAACCTCATTCAATACATTGAAGTTTTTCACAGCACTTTATTCTCCCTTTACCCTGGCACAGTCTTTAGCACATAGAAAACAGCCAATACATGTCAACTGAATAAATGGTGACATTTAGATCTTACAGGATCATGCTTATAACAGAAAGGATGTGGCTAACAGTCACGGAGAAAGTAGGGTGGAGGGATCTTTTTGATAAAATCTTGCATCTATGAAGGGTTGAAGAAGCAGGTGTGGTTAACATAATGAAGTGATTTTTAACTTACGTCAGTCTTCAGCCTTCTTTAGGGAATCAGATAGAAGCTATGGATCTTTTCCCCTGAGAAAGTCATGCCGAGGGGCACAGACATCCTCAAAATTTTGAATAGAGCTGAGGATCACTGATCCTGCTACAGGCTTAAGACATGCTTTTTGTTATACACGTCTTCAAATTCCTTACATGATTCCTTTTAAATTACCCCCACCTTTCCTGCAAAGATAATTTCTTATTGCCTATTACAGCCAAATTTTGATGTAGCTGGAATTAAGCATTAGAGCATTTCTGAGGCACATATGTGATTTTTATTACCTCTCAATTTGGATTGAAACAAATCTAAGTCCTTTTCCAAATCTACTCATTGGAGGCTTTAGAGCATCCTCAAAAGGGCATCCTGTACACTAAGAATACAAACAAATTGCAAACCCTTTCAGTAAATTTTTGATTATTCATAGAGGTCAATTAATTCTTGTGTATATTAATAACATACTCACATCTATGAACTTCTCTTTATAATCCAAACAATGTGCTCAGGAAATGTAAAGAGATTTTAATATCAGCCTGAGAGAAACATAATTAGAATAGGAATGTGCTGTCAAAAAAATTATATAACAAACTGCAAATTATCATCCAGTTAGTATAAACTGAGATTCATCATGATTACATTGTCAGGATTTATCCAAAGTAATGAACTTCTCATCAATTAAGTATCTCAAAGACTACCAAAGGATTCTAAAAAACCTTACAAAAGAATGAACTGCTTAATTATTTCCCCATTTCTTTGAAAGCCTACTAAGTACAAGGCAATGTGCAAGTTCTTTATGTCTAGATGTTAATAAGAGGATCCTTGATTGCTTGTATGCATGGAAGCTCAGAGCTGAAGGGAAGCTTAGCAACAGTTAGAATCTAATCCAACAATCTTATTTTACAGGTGACTGGGTCTCAGAAAAACAAACAGACTTGCTCAAAGTAGCATATTAAGACGGGCTAAGAAACTTAGATCAGAGGCACATTAGATCCTGGTTTGAAATTCCAGCCTTGCTATTGAGTGTATGCTCTGGAACCTCATTCTTCTCATCTGTAACATGGGATATTTGGAGGCAGTAAATAGATAACACTTCAGTCAAATACATAGCCTATTCTGGCACACAATGACTACCCAATAAATGGCATTTATTTTATCCTATTAGGGGAAAAGCAGAGTTTGCAACTGCATCTCCCAACTTTCAGTCTAAGACTCTAGTCACAGTCCCCTACTGCTTTAGAAATTAGCTTCATGGTCTCCAACCAGTAAATTGGCATTAGATAGCTAAACTCTTGTGACATGCATTTTCAAGGTCTCTTTTTGCCTTAAGGTGGCAGAGATTTGGGGTTTTGTTGTTGTTTTCATTGTTGTATCTTTATCACCTTCAATCAGTGCTCAACAAGTATGTGTTGAATGAAAAAATGAATTTCTTTACTATGTCCCCACCACATTCACTACTTGGCTTCAATATAAACAACATTTCTTGAACTAGAGATGATTGGATGTTTGAGAATCAAGGAAATAACACATCCAAGAAGTATGAAGCTTAACTAAAATGTGTTCCAGGTTCCATTACTTGGAGAATCAGTTGACTTCTTGCTGTACATAACAGTAGTAGAATAGGATACTTTCTTTTCCTTTTAAATCCTGAGATAAGTTTCAAATCCCAGCTTAGCCACTTTCTGGCTCTGTGACTTTGGGCAAGTTACAAAATCTCTCTGAAATCTGTCAGTTTCTTGTATGCAGAATTTTCTCATAAAAATTAAATGAGTGATGCATTTCACTTGCTTAGCACAGTGCCTGGCACAAAATAAGTGTTGAGTAAAATGTAGCCCTAAGGTCTTTGGCTTATTTTATGTGTTTATGAGTAGAAGTAATAGACTTGGGGATCTGACTTAGCTGGTGCAGGTTCCAAACACAGAATTGCAACCTTTTAGCACATCACAGCTGTACTGCTTGACTTGATGTTTTCTGTCCTAAGAGATGAAGGCTGATGGTACTTCTGTCCTGTGAAAACATGAAATGAAACCCATCTAACTACCTCTGCTTGCCTTGGTCAGAGATGTTAGGCATAACTTGTATGGGGACAAAAATCTATGCACAAAATTATTTGATTAATCAGCATTGCCATTGCACTTAGCAGAGGGAAGCCAAGCGTTTAAGAAATACATTTTCTGCCTGGTCTTGTTTTTATGTTAATTGAAACAAAAGAAAAGAAAAGAAAAGAAACAAAAGCACACAAATGTTGACAGGAGAAAATGCAATATAATTCTACAAAATATTTTGGTACTAAAATGTTCTATGGAGGCTAATGGCTCAATTATAGCTTAATGCTCATTGCCACGAGTGTTGAAGGAGGTAAAACATCTCCCCTCTGATGCACTTGTTCATGTAAACAAGATAGCAGTTTTCCTGAGTCAGAAACAGTATGTTCGTGCTCATCCACTGGCCCCTCTCTAGCTCAGGGAATTGGCCCAGCTCTGAAACAGCTTCCCTGCTAGATGAAGCACCACTGCATCCCTTCCCTCCCTATCAGAGACACATTAGGTTTCACTGTGCTTGAAGTAGTGACCTGCTTCCTCAATCCTATTACAGGATTTGAAAACGACTCTGCAGTTCTCCAAAGAGGCAAATTTATTTTCAGGAAGGAGAATCATTAGCTCAAATGCATTACAGTTCTTAATAATACAGAATTTCAGGGTTGAATGAAACCTTCCTTTTGAGGAAACTGAGGCACAGAGAAGTGACTTGTTCAAATGTTCTTGGCAGAGTTGAGAGTTCAGCATACTGAGTAGAGTGGAAGAAAGGTGATTTGGGAGATTACTGATTAAGAGCTTCTAAGCACAGTTCTTGGATCATTCATTTCATCTATTCATTCAACATAGATGTATTGGTCACTCGTTGTGTGTCAAATAATGTAATAGATGTTGGGGATTTGGGAGAACAAGACAAAGAAAGCTCCCATCCTCTTGGAGTTTACAGTATAGTAGGGGATAGAGATAACAAATGAATCAATGTCCTTAATTAATTATAGATTTTTATTAGGGTTACAGAGCAACTAAGTAGAGTGCAAGGTCATAAGGAATGAGAAAATAGTTTCTTCTCCTTTATCTCCCAAGAGTTAATCATGAAGGCTTAGGTGAGGCAGACTTTGGAAAAGAATGTTCCAGGTGTTGGCAACTGCAAGTGCAAAGGCCATAAAGTAGGGAAAGGAGGGCATATTACATGACCAGGCAGAGTGCCCTTGAAATAGTGTATTGGAAGCTGGAGGCTGGCAGGGAGGCTGGAGGGGGCGGATGGGTCACATAATGCAGGCCACAGATTTTCGCATTAAAAGCATGCTCAGTAGATAAAATTAACACTGTCCCTGAGCTTCAATTTTCATTTCCAGAAAAAAAAAAAGATAGTACTAATTATATCAATGATTATTATGTCAATTAAAGGAGATGGTTGCTTATCACCCAGCATGGCACTAGGCACATGTTAGGAATTCCCTACCCAGAGTCCTCCTACCCTGTGCCTCACCTTTATTTGTTTTGTTTTTGTTTTTGTTTCTTTGGCTGCACTGTGTGGCATGCAGGATCTTAGTTCCCCTGCAGTGGCAGCGCAGAGACCTCACCACTGGACTGCCAGGGAATTCCCCTGTGCCTCAGCCTTAAATTCATCTTCCATCAGCCACTCCCTTGGGAGAACCATACTCAGAGTGAAGTGGATGGTGAGCCATCAGTGGGAAGACAGAGGGACGTGGGGGGTGTGGGAGTGAGGAGAGGCTGGGGACCTGGGATTTCCACATTAAAGACAGGCTAAGGAGAGATCAGCATCCTCTAAAAGCAGCAGGATGCCTGCTGGGAGGTGATGCATGGACAGAGAGAGAAGAAGACATGCAGTGACCTGATGGGTCCCATGTGTGGGCTGCTGGTTTTTGGGGCCACTCTCAGACTGCAGAAATTCACAAAGACCATTTCTTATTATAAGAGCCGTGCTCCCCTGTAGCCTTATCAAGTCTTGACATTTGAATTTCTAACTAATTTGGGGGAAATAAATTTTCAGATTCTCATCATATAGTAGTTGTTAAATATGAATAGAAATAATCACTTTGCTGAAGTGATTATCATGCCCAAGAATAATTATAGACTTTTCCCCAATTTTTACTTTTAGATAAATGTCAAATATCTTCTTTAAAGTGCATTTGATTTATTTTTTCTTAAGAATCATTAAAAACTAGTAAAATATGATGAAGGTGCAGGGAAGTACACGGAAATAATGGGAAATGTGCATGAGAAGAAAGATACATTGACCTGGCAGAGAAAATTTTCTCAGCAGTGATTTTAGTCACCAAAAAAGTAAAAGCTATTAATACTAATTTCATCTAAAGGAGACCAGCAGCGAGTGGTTGTGTTTTCCCCGGACATTTCTGGAAGCCTAGTTCAGAATGGTTATCCATTATGAAATGGGGGCCCGATATGGTAAAGTAGGCATTCAGGATCTGAGATCATAGGGCAGGCTGGCTATTCAGAGAATGACCTTGTATGAGACACTTAACCTATCTGAGCTTCAGTTTTCTCAACTCTGAAGTGAGAATACCAAATTTACTTCAGGATAAACTGAGATGACATACAGGGTGTGAGACACCATCTTTGGTACCTCAGTAAAAGATATAGGTCTCTTTCCTTCCTTTCTTTCCCTCAGGAGAAAGGGTGGTTGAGCAGTGGCTGGCATCAGGACCCTGAACTCCTGAACCCTCAGACTCCCTAGAGACACTCCGCAGACAGATTCAGGAAAGGTCTCTGAAAGAGTTTCTACATGTTGTTGTCCAGGACTAATGGAGCAAGTTAAAATGGAATCACACAGAGTACTAGTGTCTCATCTTGACTAGAATAGAAAGTCCTATGGTCTTCATTATAACTTTTCAAACCATAACAGCCTCTTGGAGGTCCAAATGAAGCCCATTAAGCCAACCTGGATCCTTTGCTGTGATTTCACAATGAGGAACAGTTCTTTCACATGCAGTAAGGTAAGGGTTTCATGCTGGAAGCTTTTAAAAAGGTTCTCCACCCCTCCCAATCTTTTCAGATCATGGGTCTAGAACAAAGAGAGGATGAACAGTCTTTGAGTCACTTCCCCCAAGCTTCACAGCCAATCATACCATTCACGTGATTAGGAAAAGCAAACACAAGATAAAACATGGTAAGACAGGAGGGAGAAAAATGTTTGTGCCAATGGCTTGTGCAAAGTGGAACTAATCCTACTTCTCTTTGCCCCTGCCAGACATTTCTTGAGAGGGCTTCTCTTAGATGATTTTCTGTGCCTTTTTTTATTATTTTAAATTTTCATTTGAATGATATAATCTCCATGACACAAGGAAAGAACAACTTACATCAAAGGAATTTTATATCCACATTATCAAAATATAGGAGAAACTCTAGCAGCCCCTGCCCATGGCCATCAGGCACTTCCCTTGCCTATTCTAAGCCTGCCCTTTGGGAGAGATATGACCAGTTATGTGAGCCAAGTGGATTTCTAACTAAGAGAAGCCTCATCAGCAAATCATTCTCTTAAATGTAACAGAAGTCCCTAGATTCTGTTAAGAAAGACTCTTGGGAAGGGATACTTCTTTGCATTTTGAAGGCTATGCATAAAATCTGGGTGTTTTTCTCATTTCTGGCCCACACTCCATTACACACTTTAATGACTGTATTAAATTCTCAGATGAAGCCTTAAGATAAAGAGAAGCTGATGATATTTATTCACCTTTCAAGTTCTTTAGTTGCTGACATCACTGCAGCATGCTTGCTTTCTTTACTGAGAGGTACTTATAATAGCTAAAGACTTGTTAATACAACTATAGTCTAGAAGTAAGTAACAGATAGTCTGCCTAACTGGAGAAGCAATGTGTCACTGTGGAGAAAGCATCAGATGGGATAAAGGAGACTCTGCCTGTTCCTGGCTGTGTCGCTCTGGGAAAGTTATTTTATCTCCTATAAAGTGAGAGGATTAGCCTTGATGACGTCTACGATTGTTTGCAACCACAATTTAAAATATGTTCTATGATTCAGTGGCTTCTGAGAAATGCCCTTCCAGTGAGAGATATAGCACTGGACAGTCAGGCTGGATGACTGTGCCCAGAGAGCTCTTCTAAGTGACTCAGAAACCCACAGTTCTGCATTTGCATGGAGGGGTTGGTCTACTTGTGAAGTTAGTGCCCATTACCAGTCAACCCAACAGTACACCCCAGACATTTTAAACTAAGGAGTGTAATAACACCTTGTGCCATTTTAGGTAAGAACATTGCCTCATGCCACAGTAACCACTTAAATATAGAGAGGCACCCATTAGGCCAAGTAAATATAACCTGGCTATTTTATTCCTACTTTCCCCAAAATTCAATCCCCTGATTTTTTATTAGTGCTTCTATTTTAAACATCTGGCTTGCCTATCCCATTGTCTCTGTCTATGCTAGAGTTTCTCAGCCTCAGGACTATTGGCATTTTAGGCTACGTAGTTCTTTGTTGTGGGGTGGGGTGGGATCCTGTGTCTTATAGGATGTTTAGCAGCACCTCTAATTGCTAGCTGTCAGTAAAGTGCCACCATCCCCAATATGACAACCAGAAATGTCTCTGGACATTGACAGAAGTTTCCGAGGGGGTGAAATCACTCTGGGTTGAGAACCACGAGTCTAGGTTTAATCTTTTTTTAAATTTATTTTTAATCTATTTTTTATTTTGATTCTGAGTTTTCTTTCTTAGACATAAGACCAGTGCTATATCCTGAAGTGCCCAGAAAGTATTAACACTGTTGTTATCATTCTTAATGTTATTAAGATCTTTCATTTATATAAGATTTCACAATTTATTGTTTCCACCCACATTACCCGTGGAGATTAATGCATGGCAGCTCATTGTCTGTAATAAATTAGAAGAGAGAAGCATCTTTTCCATGACTCTCTCCATGCCCCTTTTTCACTGTGCTTGGAATCTTGCATGTTTGACAAAAGAGGTCTTGCCATGAGGAAGATGTATTTAAGACAAGTAAGGCATTGTGTAAATGAAATCTAGCTTGTTTTTTTCAAAGGACATAAAAGAGGAGATGCTTAATCAACTTGAAATGATACTCTTCTCCTCTCAATCTCTGCTGGCAGGATCTATATATCCCCGAGTATGTACACAGGACCACACATCCACAACTACATACGAACAGGTGGCTTCAAAGAGGTCTGAGCCCTATGACTCTTTAAAAGGGTTCTGAAATCTGCAATCTTCAGCCTAAAGTGGACTGCTGGCATTTTATCATGCTGCACTAAGTGAAAGCAGATGGCATGTCTGAGAAAGATAAACAAACTCATCTCCCAATATTTTCACCTCTTTCTTACCCCTCTTACCTGCTTAAGGATTTCAGCAGCTGTTTCATGTGAACAATCAAATATCACATAGAACTCCTTGCCTTTCTTCATCTCCTTGAGTAAAGGCTTGGCATCTTTATTCCCAGAGGGCAGCTGGCGGATTTTGATTTTAATGTTATATCTGGAGGGAGCTTTGATGAGCTCTTGCAGACGAATGAGACCTAGAAAATGACATTCAATCATGCAACAAACTGTTCTGTCCAAAGTATGTTTGTTGCCATTTATAGGCAAACTCATATAATTCCCAAAATGTATCAAGACGCCATCTACCTAAAGGTTACATTATTGACTTCTCATTTGTCATTCCTCTTTCTATGAAATTCCTCTTTCTATATGGATTATACTGTATTTTCCTTTTGTGGGTATGTGTGGCTGGAAGCACAATTTTCCCAAGAGGATTCTGAATTTTTTAGAATGCAACTGTCCTCTCCAGCTTTCACCACATATCTTTAACAAATCAAGTCAATACTGTAAAACTTTTGTAAACAAAAAGTTGCTTGAAGTTTCCAAAGATGCTTTTTGAAATGGATAATACCCATTCACTTTAGAACACTAGAATTTCTTGGGGTTATAAACCTCTGTAAACCTTTCAGCAAGTTTTTATATATAACATACTGTTTACCAGCTAATTGCTTGGATTGTTCTATATAATCTTCCAGTTCCTGCCATATAAGCTATTTATAAATGGCTTATTGTATTTTCTTTCTAATATAATTGAACATAATATGGGAAAATACTTTCTTGATTTAAAAGAAAAGATGATAGAATTTTAAAAGATTATGATAATAAGGGCAGAAACAAATTCTTTAAAAATACACCACTGGTAATTGTAGGAAAGTGTATACAGCCAACTAACTTGATGGAGAATGTTTAATTCACCACAAATATGAATCCACCGAACTGCATCATTCTTTTTAATAGAAGTGCTTTAATAGGGCAAGACCAATAGCTATATGAAGCCTCCATCTTATTTCCCCTAATATTAACTGGTGTTCGCTACACTGCATGATGTTGGCTCTTACACAAGGATGACCATTGGAAAATTGAATATTTTTTATTACACAGTCTGTGCCTTCAGGATGTGTCAGCTTCAAGTAATCAATAGGAAATATTAAGCTTTGTCACTATTCAGATAGAAATTGTGGCACGCACTGTGCAAGACACAGCATGGATGCCAGCTACCTCTGGACTTGATGCACTTTTTTTATTTTCTTGTTTTATTTATTTAGTTATTTGTTTTCCCTAGAAGCTACATTTTTGTGTCTAAGATGTTATAAGATTCCTCTGTACCTTGGGCAGGTGTGGTCCTGAAGTACAGTAAATTTGTAAGCTACTCTTCAGAGTCAAGTGGACCAGGGTAAGGAAGGAAGGAGTTGTAGAACCATATCAAGATTTAGTGCTCATTATCTTTTTAAAAAAAATTGTATTTATTTTATTTTTGGCTACACTGGGTCTTTGTTGTTGCATGTGGGCTTTTCTCTAGTTGAGGTGAGTGGGGGCTACTCTTCATTGCGGTGCGCGGGCTTCTCATTGTGGTGGCTTCTCTTGTTGCAGAGCACGGGCTCTAGGCGTGCGGGCTCTAGAGCGCAGGTTCAGTAGTTGTGGTGCACGGGCTTAGTTGCTCCGCGGCATGTGGGATCTTCCCAGACTAGGGCTTGAACCCGTGTCCCCTGCACTGGCAGGTGGATTCTTAACCACTGCACCACCAGGGAAGCCCTCATTATCCTTTTTAATTTCTTTAACATAAAAATAGAAATTGTTAGAATGATAGCCTTCCTGGGTTCTTGATTCTTTCCAAATCAACCAATGTGACTGAAGGCTCCCAAGCACCAGTGAGTCACTTGTCCTCTTACTTCTAGAATCACTTGTCCTGAGCAACTGATGAGTCCTAATGGAAGAAAACTGAGCACATGGATTTGTGTATTTGTTAATCCTAACAATAACCCTATGAAGCAAGGGTTATCATCTTCATAATTTCAAGTAAGAAAACCAAGGCTTGGAGCAATTAAGTAACTTAGGGTTACAAAGATAGGAGGAGCTATGGATTCAAACTGCTTGTGAGTCTAGCACTCAGTCTTTCCATGTCACCATCATGCCTTACAAATACAAATTGTTGGTGCTTGAAGGACCAGATATAGCTTTGGATTATTTGATAAGAGAGGTAAAGAGTAGAAAGAGGTACCCATTCTCCTTTCTTCTTTACTCCAGGCTGCTTGTGAGTCTCTCTTGTTTTTCTTGTTTGTTTATTTGTTTGTTTGTTTTTTTCTATCGCCTTCCTGCTTTGCAATCGCTTCCTTTTTTTTTTTTTTTTTTTGAGCATGACCACAAGGGAGATCAACATGGCCTTTAAATAAAATGGGAAAGATATTTAAGAAGTACATTTCATATGCGGCAATGAACTGCTCTTTTGTTCTTTGCTAAATGGAATGTCAATCTTGAAGTTCATTTTCCTATCATGATGACTTAGATGCATGTTAATGGCATTTAAAGTTGAATATATTCTCTCCCTTCATTCATTCATTTTTATGGGAAAACATTTTCTGGATGTTCACTCCATGCCAAGTCCCATCCATGTTAAGGGCTGGAAATATAACAAGAACACATCTTGCTTTAAGGTCCGCACAGCCCACAGAAGGAGTTCATCCCATCGAATCTTGTATTATGCATGGGGCATCACTTATTACTTAAGTTGATAAACTATAACCTGAGGCTGACAGGGGCTGGAGCAACTTGCTCAAGGTTGTGTAAGGCTATCATGTGGCAGATCCAGGGTTTAAAGCTAGTTCCACCTCTGACTCCCCAAGCTAGGGCTCTTTCATCAAATCAGTGGCTCCTCCTGACTTTGAGATTTAAGATCAACTAACTAACTGGCTGAATGACTAACTAACTATATAAATAAATATCTGGATAAATAGAGAAAAAAATTTAAAAAATTTGGACCAGCATAAAACATTCAGCCTTTATTTGGCAATGAAGTTGTTAATAAACAGGTTCCCTCCTCAAAAAAAGTAACTGTGAGCTTTCACAATTGTTTCACAAAAGAAAGTTATTTTAATACCAACAGAGGAGAAAGGAGAACTCAGTACAAAAGATTAGTTTTTAATTGGACTAAATTTACCTTTCAGAAAAACTCACTACTAAGCCCTAGTTTTCTCTTTTTGTCCATATGCAGGTGAACTGGCCTCAGGAAAGGAGAAGATCAGCAGATTTAAAGGTTACAGACCCAAGATGTAGGAAGAACAAAGAGCAAGAAAAAGGGAGGTTTATGTTTCTCTTTCGAAGCAATTGTTTGCTTTAAAAAGCCTTGCTGTCTTCATTAGCAAACATCACAGAATTTACAATTAGAAAGGCTTTTTAGTCCACAGGAGACAAAATTTAGAGAAAGCTTTCCCTTTTATTTGCATTTTACAGCAATCCAGCAATCCATTACACTTCATTGTAAAAAGTTAAAACTTGTCTTTAAACAAGTCCTTACTTCAGGGAAAGAAAATTGATGTAGGCACAATTCCTAACTTTGCTAATGGCCCTCCTGTGTGTGGATGCCAGCCCTGCCAGAGTGACCCAGTTCTTCTAGATTGGGACACCAATTGCAGAGAATGATAAGGGTGCGTGCAAACCTGGCAATGGTGATGGATTTTCTAGTCCATTGTAGGAGAGACACTTTAAAAATGAAATGCAGAAAAGGAGATAACTAAACAAACCAAATAGAGAGACATTCTACAGTAAAACTGGTATGGACTCTTCAAAAATGTCAAGGTCATGAAAGACAAGGGGAGGCTAGACTATTTTAGATCAAAGGAGACTAAAAGGACCTGACAGCTAAATGCAGTGAGTGATCCTGGATTAAAAAAAAGAAAAAAAACTGCAATTGGGACAATTAGGGAAACTAGAATATCACGTATATCTATATAGACATTAATATTGGTATAGATGTTAAAAACTGTATCCGTGTTAAGTTTCCTGTGTTTGATAACTGTAGTGTGGTTATAAAAAGGAAGGTCCTTGTTCTTAGGAAATATACTCTAATGTATTTAGAGGTAAAATGGTCATGCTGTCTGTCACTTACTTTCAAATCGACAATACTACTACTTGTTGTTGCTGTTGTTATATTGAGAGAAGCATAGAGCATTAAAGCAAATGTGTCCAAATGATGACAACTGTTGAACTTAGATGCAGGATGTACAGAAGTTCATTGTACCTTTCTTGCCATTTTTCTGTAAGTTCAAATCTTTCTTAATAAAAAGACAAAACATGAGCCTCCTGCATCCACTCCCACCTCTAGTAATGCAATTGGAAACTGCACCTTTGGTTTGAAAAGTGCTTGAGAGCAAGGAGTCTGTTTATTTCACACGAGTTTGATCTGGGCTCTGCATGTAGAAATAACGTTCAAAAGTGCTCAAATTCTAAACTCTTTCTTTGGCCATCTATCTACTCTGCGTACTCAGATATGACACAGAAAAGTGCTGATTTGTATGCACGTAGACTATGGGAACAGGTGGAGCATATGGAGGAGAAAAAAAGAACATGCTATTTCCAGTAGCTGTTTAAAATTTTCCCTGTCTTCTCCTTAAATAATAATAAACTTTGCTATTTGCATTGTCCCTTTTTATGAAGTATCCTGCATGCCTTATAAATAGCTCAGTAAACCTCGGAATATACCTCTGAGGTGGATAGGTGTCAGTGCTGTTTTACAGTAAGGAAAGTGAGGCACAGTGAGGTTAATTGTTTGGATTGGCCTTGAAAATGAGTTACAGAAGCCAGAAATTGGAAGAGACCTTAAAGGTCAAGCCCCTACTTGATGCATGAATTCCCGCTACACAGCTCCTGCTGAACACCTCTTGGTTCGAGAAATTCTCTACCTCACTTTTTGCAACTCAATCCATTTCTGGACAGTTTTAGTTATATTTAATGAGCAGCAGTTCAAAAGAAAATTACCTAGGTTTTCTTGAGTCATAGTCCAATTCCCTTTTCATTGTACACAACAGTAGATCTGATGTCATAAAAATCAATGTAATAAACCATTGGGATCCAAAGATAAGATCGCACATTTTAAATGTTAATTTCATTTCATTTGAACTTGGAAACATGCAAAATGGCATTTCACAAACCTGTTGGTATATTAATGTATCCAAATCTAATAGGATTCTTAAGGGGATCTATATACCCTTCAGAGGGGAGGAAAAAATCAGAACTGAGAAAGGAGATGGGTAAGTGAGTGAATTACCTGCGGAAATACAGCATTTATAAGTGCAGATCTCCATATATATGATTTTTCAAAAGTGCATTAAAAAAGGCTAAAGACTTCCCAAAAGAAAAAATGTGTTCCTTGATCACAAACAACCTCATAGAAGAATATAGTCAAAATATTTGAGATTAACTATGTTGCATTTAGCTCTATCAGTATGTTTTGGTTCTAAATGCTGGCCAATATCAATGGTAGCTAAAAATAATAAACCACCATGAAATATCTAAAAGTTGATTTCCTGAGCAGAACTCTGAAAATTTGATAGGGTTCTGGTCAGGGGACTGGAGTGGGTAAATAGGAAGGGTAAAAAAGAGTAAGGGCAGAAGAAAGGGAACTATAATATATTATCTTGTTGGTGCTGAGTGCCAAGGACTTTCCATTCTCCAACTATTTCAGGTGGAATTTTGGGAGGGCATGTGGTAGAGTGTTTTGGCTAGCATGAGTCATCATAACAACACAGAGGTGTGAATTGTGATTGCTAAGGTGAAATGATTCACTTATTCTTTTACTTGGCACTGATTGTTTACATTTTGGCTTAATCACCTATGTCAAAATGTTTAATTTTCTTCAAGTCTAAATTTTAGGGCTCTGTCAAGATTCTTGGTTCTGAACAATATATTCTTTCTATTTTCTATGGGGAAATGAAGGAAAATATAATAAGCATAACAAATCTAAGTCACTATTTAAATATAGCCCAAAGAGTAGCTATTGCACTTATTTACAGGGTGGTTGAGCATATTAAATGAGTTAATTATATAAAATAACTATAACAATGCATGGCAATCAGTCAGCACTTCAAGATTTTAGTTATTGTGATTTTTGTGGTTGTCATTTTTCTTGGGTTTTCTTTCTGGATTTAATGTTTCTTTCAATCACTGACATTTTTATGTATATTAATCTTACCTCAAATGTATCCTCATTGTAAAGCTTTGAGACTATGTTTTAAGTAAGTGACAGATAATAGTTCTTTATGGCAGGTTGCATTTTATAAATCTTATGGCTCTGGTGTGTTGAGAAAAATGATTTAAGGCAGCGGTGGATGAAAAAATCCCTCTTAAGTACTATGTGTTATGAACACATCTGGCTGCAACTCATTTCTCTGATGGCTTCATCTAGTCCCATGTATATGCTGAGGACCCTCAATTTTGTATCCCCAGCCTATACCACATTCCTGAACTCTAGAGTCATATATTAACTGCCTACTCATTGCCTCTTTTTGGATGTCTAGTAGACATTGCAAAATCAAACTTAACATATTCATGACTGAACTCCTGATAGCCTTATTTCTCCAAACTATGTCCATTTATCCATTTCCCCATCTCAGGCAATGGCAACTCCATCCTTTGGCTCAGGCCAAAAAGCTTAGGGTCATCTTTGACTCCTCTATTTTTCTCACTCATCCGCCACCCCTCAGAGAATTATTCCAGCTCAATATCAAAATATTTCCAGAATCTGACCATTTCCTACTCCTCTGTTGCTATCACCTTCACCTCTTGCCTTGATTTCTCTAGTAACCTCCAATTTTATGCTTCCCTCTCTATGACATTTTATTAATACAAGGCAGAGTGATCTTTTTATGGTATAAATCTGATCATGTCACTCCTCTTCTGAAAACTCTCCAATGTCTTCCCATTTCATGAGGAACCAAAGCTCTTCCAATAATCTACAAAGCCCTCCATGATCATGAAGACCCTCCTCTCTGACCCCACAACCCTACCCCTCTCAGTCTGATCCAACCACACTGGCTTCCTTGTTTGTTGTAAATAAAGGTTTATTGGAACACAACATACCTGTTCATTTATATTTTGCCTGTGGCTGTGTTCTTGCTACCTCAGCAGAGTGCGATAGTTGTGATCAAGACGCTATGGCCCATGAAGCTTAAGCTATATAGTATGTAACCCTTTTGAGAGAAAAGCTTCCTGGTCCCTGTCCTACAAAATCAGCTATGGCTGCATTTCACTAAGATTAGCCTTGAGAAAGCAGAAACTGTTGAATATTCTCCACACTGCATTTGGTGCTCAGCTTCTCAGCTCTTTTTGAAGTGTGTGAAGGGATAGAAGCCAGGCTTCCACCAGGGGTCTAAAGAAGCAGAGGGGATGTGCAATGAGCAGTGATTTCGCATTGCCTAGGGTCACCTCTGAATGAGGGAGTCAGAGAGAAATAGATGACTGATGGGAAGAATATCCAGGCACCAGAGAGAGAGATGTGAGGCAAAACTCCCTTCCGGGGGCTTCCCTGGTGGCGCAGTGGTTGAGAGTCCGCCTGCCGATGCAGGGGACACGGGTTCATGCCCCGGTCCAGGAAGATCCCACATGCCGCGGAGCGGCTAGACCTGTGAGCCATGGCCGCTGAGCCTGTGCGTCCGGAGTCTGTGCTCTGCGACGGGAGAGGCCACAACAGTGAGAGGCCCGCATACCGCAAAAACAAACAAAACAAACAAACAAACAACAACAAAAAAAACCTCCCTCCGACAGTTCTCTAGGGTCTTTCTACATTTGCTCTTCCAGAGGACAGAATTTTGCCTGCTAGTATTTAGTGATTTGGATTTTGTCCTCAGAGACATGCACAGTGCTCCCATTGACTTCAATGGGAGTCACGGACCATTTGGTCCCTTAGACATCTGCACTGGCTTCAGGTTATTTCACAAACTCCTAAACAAATCCCAGTAAAGTGCTCTTTAATGGGCAGTTAATTCTGGTGTAAGAGCAGGTGCTGAGCACACCTAAGTCCTTTTTTTTCCTTCAGGTTTAGTAAGTTTTCTTTTTATGACTTGATAATTACTGCAACCAAAACCCTGAGTCAAGCAGTATTAAACCCACTCGTAGTCAAAAGATGTCTTCTTCTATTGATCTCAGTTGACCTGTTTACTCTCTGGGTTCCAATTTAATGGCTCAATTGATTATTCATTTACATTTTTAATGTCTTTGGGAGTAAAATCATTTTAACATGAATCGTCTCTAACTTAATGGGCAAAATACAGATTCATTTGGATTTTCAATTTCAGCAAGTATATATTGAGCAACTGAGTTCAGGTGAACTTAACAAGGATGAAAGGAGATTTCAGTTTCTTGTAAAAGGTAATAGAAATGATAGTTTGAATTTCCTCTTATGCAAAATGGCTGTCAACTATGGGTACTCACTTAAAATCAAAAGGGTGGTTAAGACATCAGGTTTTATGTTATCCCTTTGCAAATTATAATTTTTCTAAATACAATTATGCTCACACCTTTAGTTGAACTCTTTCTTAAATTAAATCCAGATGCCTCAATATTATTCATTGATTTGTTTTCCTTTTAGATGGCCTGGCATTGCTGGAAATGGTAGAAATAGTGAGAGAAAATTATGCTATAGAGTGTACTACATAATGAGAAATAGTATTATTTTATTAACTCGTGGAATTCTCTATTTACAAAGGTAGACAACATGGAAGGCCTTACCATACCTATATATAATATCTATATCTTAAGGCTCTTTAAATATACTTATGGAGTTCCTTGGATAATATATTTTCTTCCTTCACAGTAAGCAAGTGAAACTCTAAAAATATGACTCCCTGTGGCTTATCCTTCCCAGTAGGACTGTTTTGAATATAATATTTATAAATTATATATACAATCACCTACCTTCACTTCTTTCTCAAATGAGATGAGGTATAAGAAAATACATAAATGTATAATTCCAACCACAATAGTCACTTTTATCTAACAGTTTAAAATGGAAGCAGAATTTAGTGCCAAATAGAGGAGGCTCAATATTCATCCTCTGAGGAACAGTAAATGTTAGTGCTTGGTGGAAATGAGTGAAAAAAATGAAATACTATTAAAAAGTTCAAAAATGCTTTGCTTTGTTAATTTTCACTGATAATTTTATTAGTCTTATTACCAAATGTGTAGATTAAGGAAAGGAGCTAATTTCAATTCTTGAAGAAAAAATATTCGGAAAGTAAACAGTACTGTATTAGGTAGCAGATTATAAAAATAAAAAGATAAAATTCCAACTTTTTGGAACTCCTAGTCTCAAAAACATTTAAGCAGATAATTGAAGCATGTGACATAATGCTTATATTTACAACGTGCTACTAACTCCTAATGTCGTCTCAGTGAGCTTTAAAAAGAAATGATATTTGGGTGTGATAATGGAGAATGAGGGAGCTTATCACCTTGGGGGTTATGTGGAGGATTATCCAAAGTGAGGGGCCAGCCTCAGAAAGAAAGAGTAGGGATGGACTCGGGGGTATTTAAGAAGTGATGTAACAGTACAGGGATGTAGAGCAGCTGGTGCCTGGGTTAATGGAGATGAAAGTGGTTAGATGGTGAAGAGCTTTAAATTAGAATTGGACTTTCCTATGTGGACAATGAAGAATCACTGGAAGAATTTAACTGAATAAAAGGGATCTGGAACTCCAACAAACCTCAAAATGTAAACAGGAGGCAAAGGGGGAAGGTGCCAGTGAGAGAAACTTCAAATGGGAGAGTCAGAGAAATGTCTAGTGAGGTGCTGAACACCCCATGTCTGTCCTTCATCCTAAAATAAGCAGGCAGAACAAAGCAAGCTTCACTAAGGGCTCTTTACTGGGGTTCTTAGTCCTTTTCCCATGAAATGGTCAGATTTTATTGATACAACCTCTAACATTATTCCTCTGTGTATGTACTTTAGAAACTTTTCAACGCATTTATGCAGCTACTTATTGAATTGGAATCATACTTCATGGTCAGTTTCAAACTTTCTCTGCATTATTTAAGAATGGAGTTGTGGTCAGTCTTAACAGAGTTGGATACATTATATTACATCTTTAATATTCAGATTAGATTACAACATATATTAATAAGGTGATATTTCTTTTAAAAAAGTGCCTTAAGTTTGATGATGAATGGGTCATCAGAAAGGGTCAACTCACCAAAAGGAAAAGGAATTAGCTACACATGGCATTTCCCAATTAGAATACTCAATTAGCTTCATATGAAAGAACATGTTCATGTACTCTGCCTGATGAGTCAAGGATTGTAGCAAATTCTGGTTCCCTTTTTCCAGACCAGACATGGCCATGTGAGGGTTTGTGTGGGTCCCATACCTGTGCTGTCTTCATACACCACAGTCACTGTTTTCCAGTTGTAGTAGAGGACCAGATCCAGGACCGCTCTGCTGATAGCCGCATAATCTGGGTAGAGGTTGACGTAAAACAGGTCTTTGTTGTCCACTGAAGGGTGTTTCCAGCGAGTCTGTATATGTGGAACTTCGAGAGCATTGCAAATAGACTGCACAGCACTGACAGAGGAGCTATGGGAAGGGCCAAAGAGAGCAGCCACACCAAGAGCCAGCTGGTCACATGCTGATGTCCACAGACAAGGAGGGGTGGAGAGGGAAAGCAGGGAAGAGGGGAGAGAAAGAGAGAGTTCTATGAATTTCATCTTCCCTTTCATGGTTCCTCCTTATTTTCGCTATTGGAAACTATTATCCACTCTCCATCTGTATGCTGAGGAAATATGCTTCATCCAGCTTCCAATATTCCTGAGATACTAAATATTAGAGATGTAAATGGAGAAATGATTAGCAACACATCACAAGGCCAATTCCCTGCAAACAAAAATGAGTTGTTGGTCTCACTTCATTACTTTTTTTTTTTCTTTTTAATTTGGTCATGCCACGTGGCATGTGGGATCTTAGTTCCCCGACTAGGGATCGAACCCCCAGCCCCTGCATTGGAAGCATTGAGTCTTAACCACTGGACTGCCGGGGTAGTCCTCACTTCATTACTTTTAATCAGATGGAGTCTAAATCTCTTGCTTGGTGTGGTGTTACCCAGAAGCACTCAGAGCTATTCTTTAAGCCATTTGCCAAGTGAATGTCATATAAATCAAGTTCTGTCAGCTGGCAATGTGGCAATGAAGGTATTAATGGGTCAGAGAATTCAGAAGACTCTCTGGGTGGCTGCAGAGTACTTTAGTTCCAGTCCTTCCCAAAACTCAGAAAGGAGGTCCAGGATATTGAAAAATTGCTAAAGAATGTTAAGTGATACTGATAGCTAATTAATTATAGAATAATAGATTAGCATAGCTTAAAGGGATCTTAGAAGACATTTTCTCCAACCCACTAATGTCATAGGCAATGAAGTGAGTCAGGGCCACTGGACAATGGCAGAACTGACCAGAGCCCAGGGACCCAGCTCAAGGACAGGCTTCTTTCTATTTCAATATTAGCCAACATGTACATAAAAATTAATTTCTAACATTTATTTATTTTTTGCATTATAAGATTATATACACACATTGAGATAATTTAGAATATTGAAAAGTGTAAGGAAGAAAAAAGGCTCTGAAATTCCATCACTGGGATAATATCTATTCATAGTTTGGTGTTCTAATTTATTAAAAAATTGAACACGATATAGATACAGTTTGATACATTGCTTTCTGTATTTAACACTAAGTTTAATGGTAAAAGCACACCCTTTCCCCTAAGTTATCACAAATTCTGCAAAAGTATATTTTTAGTGTCATAGAATAGCCTAATCCATGAGTATGTCATTACTTATTTAACTAGTCCTATGATACTGAATATTTAAGCTGCTCCTAATTTTTGGTTATTATAAGTAATATTATAAGCACTTATCTTAGTTCTTATATTTTTCTCTAAATTTTACATTATTTTCTTTGAGTAGATTGAAATCTGTAATTAAAGGGTATTGATATTTTTAAGTCACTTGATACATATAAACCAAATTTCCTTCCAGAAATGTTGGGACAGATTATCTTCTATAACAATGTAAAATAGTGCCTACTCATTTTATGCTGGCATAAATTTATGCTGGCATTAAATATAAAAACATTTCAAATTTACATGTTAATTCTAGTTTAAAGGGATTTGGAACTGCCAAGAAACAATAGTTGAATATTTGAATTAAATAATAGCAAAATATTTAAATGAAATTGTCAATTTTTATCATAACGCCATCACACAAATAAAAATAAGTTTAAAAATTATATGGCTTTGTCAAAATTATCTGACTTGATTTAGAGAGAAAAACTAACAAGTAATATTTGAGAGCCATATTTCAAATATCTGTGGGACAGCAAATGTTCACAAGGAACTTTCTGACACTGTGCTTTTCGGTACTGAATTATCACATGAGGTATGAAGACATAACTTTCTGTATTAAGAGCTAGAAGTGAAAACTGTCCTCAGAAGCTCATTTTCGGATGTGCTTTCATTGGTTAGCAAGAAAAAATGAGGGCATGAAAGTATATGAACTATTACTTCATCTAGCGTAGGCAGTGGATTGAGATTCCTGTTAATATTTAGCTCTGGGATGCTAATATTACTTGACAAAAAAGCAATCCTTTTGAATTCTGTTTGCGAGCAAATTACCAGTTTTAAGAAGTTTTGGGG
Organism: Phocoena phocoena; assembly: GCF_963924675.1. Lineage (NCBI taxonomy): Eukaryota > Metazoa > Chordata > Mammalia > Artiodactyla > Phocoenidae > Phocoena > Phocoena phocoena. The sequence continues at coordinate 131,571,018 of NC_089222.1, forward strand.
GTGTTTAATTTACAAGTATGACAGGTACTTCAGGTCACAAAAACGTTTTGGATTTTAAATATGGTTGGTTTTCTGGGCTATTTATTCAACAATGTTTTGTGTGTGTGTGTGTGTGTGTGTGAGAGAGAGAGAGAGAGAGAGAGAGACAGAGAGAGAGAAACAGAGACAGAGACACAGAAAGGGAGATATGGAGAGAGGAAGATAAAGATCTAACACATAGAGATAATTTATGTGAAGATGCCTTGTAAACTTTAAAGTGCTGTATAAACATAGCATTTTATTATTTGTCATAGACAACTCTGACCTGTATAGTACCTACAACTCCATCCATCTTTGAAAATAAAATATTCTTATACTAAGATCATGCCATACAGTAAAAAAAAAAAAAAAATCATTATACTATTCCATTTTCATCTGTGCTCCCAGGAGAACAAGTTTCACATTTTTTTTTGTAAAGGACACTAAGAATCTTGCAGAAGAGTCTACTAAGTGCAATCCAAACTGGGTTAATTCTATGTGGAAACAATCAATATTTAGTTACTTAGAAATCAGCATGAACATGGCATTCATTTTATTCCATTTACTTGTGTGTGTTTGATGGGCAAAGCTTTCCTCTAGGAGAGAAAGAGCCCCTCCTATTCTGGGGTGATGTACCCACACAAAATCCTGTATGGAGGTCCAACAACTCCCTAGTTAGAGGCCAGCCTTCAAGCATGTCAAATGTGGCTTCAAAGAGTCATCTTGGAAGTGTCTGAAGGATGTGTAAACAAGCCCCACCATTCCAATGACTCTTTCCACGAGACAAACCTTGCAGCCTGTGTACAAATTAGATTACTTTTTAGGAACTTGTCTTCTGTTCAGATGCAAAAGGGAATCAAATGCGGAGATTGTTCTCCTAGGTTTAATTTTCTTTGACCCCAAGTCCCTTGCTTGCTTGATTGCTTGTACCATTCCATTAATTTTTTTCTTAATTTTTTCCTTTTTTGAAATTGACGTATAATCAACATATAACATTATAAAATTTCAGGTGTAAAACATAATGATTCAATGTTTATAATCTTCACATTTCTATGATCTTGTAGAAAGGGGTTAGAAAATTATTTGAGAGGATGGTAGGTAAACCCAGTAGCTCACAACCTGTTAAGATTCAGGTTGTGAATTCTGTGTGTTGTGGGCATTTCCACATGCTAAGTGCATATGACCTTCCACAAAGTTTATTTGACTGTACTGTACAATTTCATGGTGATATCTCAGCCTCAGGAAGGAAAAACAGATCAAGCTTGACATTTTCCATTCACAGCTGAACCAGTTAATCATAGACTGGAGGGCACTGAAGGCTAAGCTAATCAGAAAGGTCCAGAAAACAGAGCTAGGCAACATCCATTAGGATGGGTCAGATTGTGCTGGACAGTGACATATTGCACCAATAGTTCCTGCAAACCCATTTGCACAGAGATGTCCACTTTGAAAAAGAGCAGGTAGCAAAAAGAAGTTGACTTGTAGAGCAGACATATCACCCAAAGAAGCTTTTAAAAGTGTGAAAATAGTTACCTCTCCGTGAGGCTTCAAAACTATCAAAAAGGTTAATTCTCTGAATGTCATAGGTTAATGTGGTGTTAGGCATCAGGGTTCGATTTCTGTTAATGCTGGTGACTGCAAACTTGAACGCTAATTCTTCAACATTAACAGGTTCATTTTCCACAGTTTCAAAAATTCCTCCTGCAGAAGCAAAAGAGATGCATGAGAAGCATTAGTTACGTTATTCATGTGCATTTTTTAAAAAGAAGAATATAAATGAAAAAAACAAAAGACCCAGAAGAATAAAAGCAGGAATGGTCAGAACAGATCCCAAAACCAGTGTTAAAAGTTAAGTGTATCAGCATGTGTCAGATGCAGATAAAATTTCATACATGTGCTTAAGATTTCAAATCCAATACTGGACTGTGTAATACCTATCAGATGGTGAATGAACTCTAAATATTTACTACCATGTAAAGGATGACTGATAATATGGTGGAGGATGATTTTCTACAGTTTGGACATGAATCACTCTGTGGTTGACCTAAGCACAATTTCAGTTGTATCCTGGTAGGATCATCCTTCCTTAGAATGAAACTCCTGCTATTCAGAAGCAGACATTCTAGACTCCAGAAGCATCATGCAGAGTTGAGTAGAGTCAAAATGAGTCATATAGGCAATTTTTTCAAAATGAAAATATCTCTTCTTCTTTGTGGCTCAGAATTCTGGGGTCATATGCTAGAACTTTCCAAAGTGCATGGGCAGATTCAAAAAACTATGTTCTATATTTGTTTTGTTTTGTTTTGAGAAACTGGTCCTGCCCTAAAGCAAACCTGTATCCTGTCTCTGGAGAAATAAATTCCCCCACTCAACAAACACATGCATTAAGCCTCTGATATCTTAAAAATGAGGACCTCATCACAAGCAACAATACAAAGTATCAGCACTTAAAGCCTCATCAGAGAATTCAGCTCTGGCTTTATTGTTGACAGGCAACTTAAGTATTATTAACTGCATATTCTTAATATACTTTAAGAGCTGTCCTGGGATTATCAACAGAAACAGAACATACAGTAGAGGCTCTTAGCTGGCCTCTGCTTAACTTACTCCTTGATTGACCAATAAACCTCATTTTCTTTGAAAAAACATATGAATTGGTGCCCATAGAATGCTGAATACTTATAACTAGTAGATTACTTTCATCTACTATCACCACTGAGTGATTCCTTACCTAAGGTCAGTTGTAGGATTTTAGCAAACTTGTATATGTTACACTGGTTTGTGAGTGCTTCAGGTTTTCCCTCCACTCAAAAAAAAAAAAAAAAAGATAAGGGAGCTTCAAGATGGTGGAAGAGTAAGACGTGGAGATCACCTTCCTCCCCACAAATACATCAGAAATACATCTACATGTGGAACAACTCCTACAGAACACTTACTGAACACTGGTAGAAGACCTCAGACCTCCTAAAAGGCAAGAAACTCCCCCACGTACCTGGGTAGGGCAAAAGAAAAAACAGGGACAAAAGAATAGGGACAGGACCTGCGCCTTGGGGAGGGAGCTGTGAAGGAGGAAAGGTTTCCACACACTAGGAAGGCCCTTGGCGGGTGGAGACTGTGGGTGGCAGAGGGGGGAAGCTTCAGAGCTGCAGAGGAGAGCACAGTAACAGGGGTGCGGAGGGCAAAGTGGACAGATTCACGCACAGAGGATCACTGCGGAACAGCACTCACCAGCCCGAGAGGCTTGTCTGCTCACCCGCCAGGGCGGGCGGGGGCTGGGAGCTGAGACTCAGGCTTCGGAGGTCAGACCCCAGGAAGAGGACTGGGGTTGGCAGCATAAACACAACCTAAAGGGGCTTAGTGCGCCACGGCTAGCCAGGCGGGAGGCTGGGAAAAAGTCTGGACCTGCCAAAGAGGCAAGAAACCTTTTCTTGACTCTTTGTTTCCTGGTGCGCGAGGAGAGGGGATTAAGAGTGCTGCTTAAAGGAGCTCCAGAGATGGGTGCGAGACACGGCTATCAGCACAGACCCTAGAGATGGGCATGAGATGCTAATGCTGCTGCTGCAGCCACCAAGAAGCCTGGGTGCGAGCACAGGTCACTATCCACATCTCCCCTCCTGGGAGCCTGTGCAGCCCACCACTGCCAGGGTCCCAGGATCCAGGGACAACTTCCCCGGGAGAACGCACGGTGCGCCTCAGGCTGGTGCAACGTCACGCCGGCCTCTGCTGCTGCAGGCTCGCCCTGCACTCCATACCCCTCCCTCCTCCAGGCCTGAGTGACCCAGAGCCCCCGAATCAGCTGCTCCTTTAACCCCGTCCTGTCTGAGTGAAGAACAGATGCACGCCAGTGACCTACAAGCAGAGGCGGGGCCAAATCCAAAGCTGAGCCTCAGGAGATGTGCAAACAAAGAAGAGAAAGGGAAATCTCTCCCAGCAGAATCTGGAGCAGCGGATTAAAGCTCCACAATCAACTTGATGTACCCTGCATCTGTGGAATACCAGAATAGACAACGAATCATCCCAAACTGAGGAGGTGGACTTTGGAAGCAATGATATATATATATATATATATATATATATATTTCCCTTTTTCTCTTCCTGTGAGTATGTATGTGTATGCTGCTATTTGTAATTTTGTCTGTATAGCTTTGCTTTTACCATTTGTCCTAGGGTTCTGTCTGTCCGTTTTCTTTTTTTTTTTTTTTTCTGTATAGTTTTTAGCAATTGTTACCATTGGTGGGTTTGTTTTTTGGTTCAGTTGCTCTCTTCATTATTTCTTTCTTTTTTTTTATTACTTTAAGTTTTTTTAAGAATTATTTTTACTTTAAGAACTTTTAAAAAAAATTGTATCTTCTTTCTTTCTTTCACTGTTATCTCCCTTTTATCTAAGCCATGTGGATGAGAGGCTCTTGGTGCTCCAGCCAAGAGTCAGGGCTTTGCCTCTGAGGTGGGAGAATAAAATTCATGACACTGGTCCACAAGAGACCTCCCATCTCCATGTAATATCAAATGCCAAAAATTTCCCAGAGATCTCCATCTCAATGCCAAGACTCAGCTCCACTCAAAGACCAGCAAGCTCCAGTGGTGGACACTGTATGCCAAACAACTAACAAAAAAGAAGAACAATGCCACCCATTAGCAGAGAGGATGCCTAAAATCATAATAAGGCCACAGACACCCCAAAAGACACCACCAGACGTGGACCTTCCCAAGAGAAAGACAAGATCCAGCCTCATCCACCAGAACACAGGAACTAGTCCCCACCACCAGGAAGCCTACACAATCCACTGAACCAACCTAAGCCACTGGGACCAGACATCTGAAAAAGAATTCAGAATAATGATAGTAAAGATGAACTAAAATCTTGGAAATAGAATGGAGAAAATACAAGAAACATTTAACAAGGACCTAGAAGAACTAAAGAACAAACAAACAGTATGAACAACACAATAAATGAAATTAAAAATTCTCTAGAAGACATCAGTAGCAGAATAACTGAGGCAGAAGAGATAAGTGACCTGGAAGAAAAAAGGAGAAATAATTACTGCACAGCAGAATAAAGAAAAAAGAATGAAAAGAATTGTGGACAGTCTTAGAGATTTCTGGGCCAACATTGAACTCACTAACAATCTAACTATAGGGGTCTCAGAAGAAGAAGAGAAAAAGAAAGGGGCTGAGAAAATATTTGAAGAGATTATAGTTGAAAACTTCCCTAATATGGGAAAGGAAATAGTTAATCAAGTCCAGGAAGGACAGAGAGTCCCATACAGGATAAATCAAAGGAGAAACCCACCAAGACACATATTAATCAAAATATCAAAAACTAAACACAAAGAAAATCTATTAAAAGCAGCAAGGGAAAAACAACAAATAACATACAAGGGAATCCCCATAAGGTTACCAGCTGATCTTTCAGCAGAAATTCTGCAATCCAGAAGGGAGTGGCAGGACATATTTAAAGTGATGAAGGGGAATAACTAACAACCAAGATTATTCTACCCAGCAAGGATCTCATTCAGATTTGACGGAGAAATTAAAACCTTTACAGACAAGCAAAAGCTAAGAGAATTCAACACCACCAAATGAGCTTTACAACAAATGCTAGAGGAACTTCTCTAGGCTGGAAACACAAGAGAAGGAAAAGACCTACAATAACAAGCTTAAAACAATTAATAAAATGGTAATAGGAACATACATATCGATAATTACCTTAAATGTAAATGGCTTAAATGCTCCAAGCAAAAGCCATAGACTCGCTGAATGGATAGAAAAACAGGACCTGTATATATGCTGTCTACAAGAGACACGTCAGATCTAGGAACACATACAGACTGAAAGTGAGGGGATGGAGAAATATATTCCATGCAAATGGAAATCAAACAAAGCGGGAGTAGCAATTCTCATATCAGACAAAATAGACTTTAAAACAAAGACTATTACAACAGACAAAGAAGGACACTACATAATGATCAAGGGATCAATCCAAGAGAATATACAAAATTTTAAATATTTATGTGCCCAACATAGGAGCACCTCAACACGTAATGCAAATACAAACAGCCATAAAAGGGGACATCGGCAGTAGCACAATCATAGTAGGGGATAAACACCCCACTTTCACCAATGGACAGATCATCCAAAACGAAAATAAATAAGGACATACAAGCTTTAAATGATACATTAAACAAGATGGACTTAATTGATATTTATAGGACATTCTATCCAAAAACAAGAGAATACACATTCTTCTCAAGTGCTCATGGAACATTCTCCAGGATAGATCATATCTTGGGTCACAAACAAAGCCTTGCTAAATTTTAGAAAATTGAAATTATATCAACTGTCTTTTCTGACCACAATGCTATGAGACTAGATATCAATTACAGGAAAAAATCTGTAAAAAGTAAAAACACATGGAGGCTAAACAATACAATACTTAATAACCAAGACATCCCTGAAGAAATCAAAGAGGAAATGAAAAAAAAAATACCTAGAAACAAATGACAATGGAAACATGATGACCCATAACCTATGGGATGCAGCCAAAGCAGTTCTAGAGGGAAGTTTATAGCAATACAATCCTACCTTCAGAAACAAGAAACATCTCAAATAAACAACCTAACCTTACACCTAAAGCAATTAGAAAAAGAACAACAAAATAACCCCAAAGTTAACAGAAGGAAAGAAAACATAAAGATCAGATCAGAAATAAATGAAAAAGAAATGAAGGAAACCATAGCAAAGATCAATAAAACTAAAAGCTGGTTCTTTGAGAAGATAAAAAAATTGATAAACCATTAGCCAGACTCATCAAGAAAAAAAGAGAGAGGACTCAAATCAATAGAATTACAAATGAAAAAGGAGAAGTAACAACTGACACTACAGAAATACAAAGGATCATGAGAGATTACTACAAGCAACTGTATGCCAATATAATGGACAACCTGGAAGAGATGGACAAATTCTCAGAAATGCACAACCTTCCGAGACTGAATGAGGAAGAAATAGAAAATATAAATACACCAATCACAAGCACTGAAATTGAAACTGTGATTAAAAATCTTCCAACAAAAAAAAAGCCCAGGACCAGATACCTTCACAGGTGAATTCTATCAAAGAGTTAGAGAAGAGCTAACACCTATCCTTCTCAAACTCTTCCAAAATATAGCAGTGGGAGGAACACTCCCAAACTCAGTCTACGAGGCCACCATCACCCTGATACCAAAACCAGACAAAGATGTCACAAGGAAAGAAAACTACAGGCCAATATCACTGATGAACATAGATGCAAAAATCCTCAACAAAACACGAGCAAACAAAGTCCAACAGCACATTAAAAGGATCATACACCATGATCAAGTGAGGTTTATCCCAGGAAAGCAAGCATTCTTCAATATAGGCAAATCAATGTGATACACCATATTAACAAATTGAAGGAGAAAACCCATATGATCAGCTCAATAGATGCAGAGAAAGCTTTTGATAAAATTCAACACTCATTTATGATTAAAACCCTCTAGAAAGTAGGCATAGAGGGAACTTACCTCAACATAATAAAGGCAATATATGACAAACTCGCAGCCAACATTGACCTCAATGGTGAAAAGATGAAACCATTTACACTAAGGTCAGGAACAAGACAAGGTTGCCCACTCGCATCACTATTATTCAACAGAGCTTTGCAAGTTTTAGCCACAGCAATCAGAGAAGAAAAAGAAATAAAAGGAATCCAAATCAGAAAAGAAGTAAAGATTTCACTGTTTGCAGATGACATGATACTATACATAGAGAATCCTAAAGATGCTACCAGAAAACTACTAGAGCTAAACAATGAATTTGGTAAACTAGCAGGATACAAAATTAATGCACAGAAATCTCTGGCATTCCTATACACTAATGGTGAAAAATCTGAAAGTGAAATTAAGAAAACACTCCCATTTACCATTGCAACAAAACAAATAAGATATCTAGGAATAAACCTACCTAAGGAGACAAAAGACCTGTATGCAGAAAATTATAAGACACTGATGAAAAAAATTAAAGATGATACAAATAAATGGAGAGATATACCATGTTCTTGGATTGGAAGAATCAACATTGTGAAATGAAAAAAACAAAGACAAAAACAAAAAAAAATGAGACTGAAAGTCACAAATATCACAGGCACAGGTATGATTTATGATTATTCTTTCTAAGAAAAAGAACTTGAGTTGGCAGACTCTCATTCAGAAAATTTACTTTGATCCTATTGTGAAAGAATAGTAAATAAATACTCATCTGTAATTTTTAAGTTAAAATTATTTGGTGGATGGGCAATTTCTTTCTTTTATTTTAAGTTTTTGTTATTTATTTATTTATATATTTATTATTTATTGCTAGGTCAAAATATATACAAAGTTCTAACGTTTTAAATGGTTATTTATTTATTTATTTTAAACATCTTTATTGGAGTATAATTGCTTTACAATGGTGTTTTAGTTTCTGATTTATAACAAAGTAAATCAGTTATACATATACATATGTCACCATATCACTTCTCTCTTGTGCCTCCCTCCCTCCCTATCCCACCCCTCCAAGTGGTCACAAAGCACCGAGCTGATATCCCTGTGCTATGCAGCTACTTCCCACTAGCTATCTATTTTATGTTTGGTAGTGTATATATGTCTACGCCACTGTCCCATTTTGTCCCAGCTTACCCTTCCCCTTCACCATATCCTCAAGTTCCCTCTCTAGTAAGTCTGTGTCTTTATTCCCATCTTGCCTCTGGTTCTCCATGACCTTTATTTATTTATTTTTGTAGATTACATATATATGTGTTAGCATACGGTATTGGTTTTTCTCTTTATGACTTACTTCACTTGATATGACAGACTCTAGGTCCATCTACCTCAATATAAATAACTCAATTTCTCTTCTTTTTACGGCTGAGTAATATTCCACTGTATATACATGCCACATCTTCTTTATCCATTCATCTATTGATGGACACTTAGGTTGCTTCAATGTCCTGGCTATTGCAAATAGAACTGCAATGAACATTGTGGTACATGACTCTTTTTGAATTCTGTTTTTTTCAGGGCATATGCCCAGTAGTGGGATTGCTGGGTCATATGGTAGTTCTATTTTTAGTTTTTTAAGGAACCTCCATACTGTTCTCCATAGTAGCTGTATCAATTTACATTTCCACCAATAGTGCAAGAGGGTTACCTTTTCTCCACACCCTCTCCAGCATTTATTTTTTGTAGATTTTTTGAGGATGGCCATTCTGATTGGTGTGAGATGATATCTCATTGTAGTTTTGATTTGCATTTCTCTAATGATTAATGACATTGAGCATTCTTTCCCTTGTTTGTTGGCAACCTGTGTAGCTTCTTTGGAGAAATGTCTATTTAGGTCGTCTGCCCATTTTTGGATTGGGTTGTTTGTTTTTTGATATTGAGCTGCATGTGCTACTTGTATATTTTTGAGATTAATCTTTTGTCAGTTGCTTCATTTGCAAATATTTTCTCCTATTCTGAGAGTTGCCTTTTTGTCTTGTTTTTTGTTTCCTTTGCTGTGCTAGAGGTTTTAAGTTTTGTTAGGTCCCATTTGTTTACTTTTGTTTGTATTTCCATTTCTCTAGGAGGTGGGTAATAAAGGATCTTGCTGTCATTTATGTCATAGAGTGTTCTGCCTATGTGTTCCCCTAAGCGTTTTCTAGCGTCTGACCTTTCATTTAGATCTTTAATCGATTTTGAGTTTATTTTTGTGTATGGTGTTAGGGAGTGTTCTAATTTCATTCTTTTACATGCACCTGTCCAGTTATCTGAGCACCACTTACTGAAGAGGCTGTATTTTCTCCACTGTATATTCTTGCCTCCTTTATCAACATTAAGGTGTCCATGTGTGCATGGGTTTATCTCTGGGCTTTCTATCCTGTTCCACTGATGTATATTTCTGTTTTTGTTCCAGTACCATACTGTCTTCATTACTGTAGCTTTCTAGTATAGTTTGAAGTCAAGGAGCCTGATGCCTCCAGCTCTGTTGTTCTTTCTCAAGATTGTTTTGGATATTCGGAGTCTCTTGTGTTGCCATACAAATTGTGAAAATTTTTGGTTTAGTTCTGTGAAAAATGCCAGTGGTAGTTTGATAACGATTGCATTGAATCTGTAGATTGCTTTGGGTAGTAGAGTCATTTTGACAATGTTGATTCTTCCATTCCAAGAACATGGTATATCTCTCCATCTGTTTGTATCATCTTTAATTTCTTTCATCAGTGTCTTATAATTTTCTGCATACAGGTTTTTTGTCTCCTTAGGTAGGTTTATTCCCAGATATTTTATTCTTTTTGTTGCAATGGTAAGTGGGAGTGTTTTCTTAATTTCACTTGCAGATTTTTCATCATTAATGTATAAGAATGCAAGAGATTTCTGTGCATTAATTTTGTATCCTGCTAGTTTACCAAATTCATTGATTAGCTCTAGTAGTTTTCTGGTAGCATCTTTAGAATTCTCTATGTATAGTATCATGTCATCTGCAAATAGTGACAGCTTTACTTCTTTCCTGATTTGGATTCCTTTTATTTCTTTTTCTTCTCTGATTGCTGTGGCTTTCAAAGCTCTGTTGAATAATAGTGATGCGAGTGGGCAACCTTGTCTTGTTCCTGACCTTAGTGTAAATGGTTTCATCTTTTCACCATTGCGGACGATATTGGCTGTGATTTTGTCATATATGGCATTTAATATTTTTAGGAAAGTTCCCTCTATGCCTACTTTCCTGAGGGTTTTTATCATAATTGGGTGTTGACTTTGTCGAAAGCTTTCTCTGCATCTATTGGGATGATCATATGGTTTTTCTCCTTCAATTTGTTAATACGGTGCGTCACATTGATTGACTTGTGTATATTAAAGAATCCTTGCATTCCTGGGATAAACCCCACTTGATTGTGGTGTATGATTCTTTTAATGTGCTATTGAATTCTGTTTGCTAATATTCTGTTGAGGATTTTTGCATCAATGTTCATCAGTGATACTGGTCTGTAGTTTTCTATCTTTGTGACATCTTTGTCTTGCTTTGGTATCAGGGTGATGGTAGCCTCATAGAATGAGTTTGGGAGTGTTCCTCCCTCTGCTATATTTTGGAAGAATTTGAGAGGATAGGTGTTAGCTCTTCTCTAAATGTTTGATAGTATTCACCTTTGAAGCTGTCTGGTCCTGGGCTTTTGTTTGTTGGAAGATTTTTAATCACAGTTTCAATTTCAGTGCTTATCATCAGTCTGTTTATATTTTTTATTTCTTCATGGTTCATTCTCGGAAGGTTGTGCATTTCTAAGAATTTGTCCATTTCTTCCAAGTTGTCCATTTTATTGGCATACAGTTGCTTGTAGTAATCTCTCATGATCCTTTGTATTTCTGCAGTGTCAGTTGTTACTTCTCCTTTTTCATTTGTAATTCTATTTTTTTGAGTCTTCTCCCATTTTTTCTTGATGAGTGTGACTAATGGTTTATCAATTTTTTTATCTTCTCAATGAACCAGCTTTTCATTTTATTGATCTTTGCTATCATTTCCTTCATTTATTTCTGATCTGATCCTTATGATTTCTTTTCTTCTGCTAACTTTGGGTTTTTGTTGTTGTTGTTGTTCTTCTTCTTCTTTCTCTAATTGCTTTAGGTGTTAGCTTAGGTTGTTTATTTGAGATGTTTCTTATTTCTTAAGGCAGGATTGTATTGCTATAAACTTCCCTCTTAGAACTGCTTTTGCTGCATCCCATAGGTTTGGGGTTGTTGTGTTTTCATTGTCATTTGTTTCTAGGTATTTTTTGATTTCCTCTTTGATTTCTTCATTGGTCTCTTGGTTATTAAGTAGTGTATTGTTTAGCCTTCATGTGTTTTTATTTTTTACAGATTTTTTCCTATAATTGATATCTAGTCTCAGCATTGTTGTCAGAAAAGATACTTGATATGATTTCTATTTTCTTAAATTTACCAAGGGTTGATTTCTGACTCAAGATATGACCTATCTTGGACAATGTTCCATGAGCACTTGAGAAGAATGTGTATTCTGTTGTTTTGGATGGAATGTCCTATAAATATTAATTAAGTCTATCTTGTTTCATGTATCATTTAAAGCTTGTGTGTCCTTATTTATTTTCATTTTGGATGATCTGTCCGTTGGTGAAAGTGGGGTGTTTAAGTCTCTACTATGATTGTGTTACTTTCAATTTCTCCTTTTATGGCTGTTAGCATTTGGCTTATGTATTGAGGTGCTCCTATTTTGGGTGCATAAGTATTTACAATTGTTATATCTTCTTCTTGGATTGATCCCTTGATCATTAGGTGGTATCCTTTATTTTTTCTCTTGTAATAGTCTTTGTTTTAAAGTCTATTTTGTCTGATATGAGAATGCTACCCCCTTTTTCTTTTGATTTCCATTTGCGTGGAATAACTTTATCCATCCGCTCACTTTCAGTCTGTATGTGTCTCTAGGTCTGAAGTTGGTCTCTTGTAGACAGCATATGTACAGGTTTTGTTTTTGTATCCGTTCAGCCAGTCTATGTCTTTTGTTTGGAACATTTAATCCATTCACATTTAAGGTACTTATCGATATGTAAGTTCCTATTACAATCTTCTTAGTTGTTTTGGGTTTATTATTGTAGGTCTTTTCCTTCTCTTGTGTTTCCTACATAGAGAAGTTCCTTTAGCATTTGTTGTAAAGCTGGTTTGGTGGTTCTGAACTCTCTTAGGTTTTGCTTGTCTGTAAAGGTTTCAATATCTATGAAATCTGAATGAGATCCTTGCTGTGTAGAGTAATCTTGGTTGTAGGTTTTTTCCCTCATCACTTTAAATATGTCCTGCTACTCCCTTCTGGATTGCAGCATTTCTGCTGAAAGTTCAGCTGCTAACCTTATGGGGATTCCCTAGTGTGTTATTTTTCTCTTGCTGCATTTAATATTTTTTCTTTGTATTTAATTTTTGATAGTTTGATTAATATGTGTCTTGGCATGTTTCTCCTTGGATTTATCCTGTATGTGCCTCTCTGTGCTTCCTGGACTTGATTAACTATTTCCTTTCCCATATTAGGGAAGTTTTCAACTATAATCTCTTCAAATATTTTCTTAGTCCCTTTCTTTTTCTCTTCTTCCTCTGGGACCCCTGTAATTCGAATGTTGGTGTGTTTAATGTTGTCCTAGAGGTCTCTGAGACTTCCCTCAATTCTATTCATTCTTTTTTCTTTATTCTGCTCTGCAGTAGTTATTTCCACTATATTATTTTCCAGGTCAGTTATCCGTTCTTCTGCCTCAGTTATTCTGCTATTGATGTTTTCTAGAGAATTTTAATTTCATATACTGTGTTGTTCATCACTGTTTGTTTGCTCTTTAGTTCTTCTAGCTACTTGTTAAATGTTTCTTTTATTTTCTCCATTCTATTATTTGCAAGATTTTGTATCATCTTTAATATCATTATTCTGAATTCTTTTTCAGGTAAACTGTCTATTTCCTCCTCATTTGTTACATCTGGTGGGTTTTTGCCTTGCTCCTTCATCTGCTGTATGTTTCTCTGCCTTCTCATTTTGCTTAACTTACTCCTTTTTGCAGGCTGCAGGTTTGTAGTTCCCGTTGTTTTTTGTGTCTGTCCTCTGGGCCTAAGGTTAGTTCAATGCATTGTGTAGGGTTCCTGGTGGAGGGGACTAGTGCCTGTGTTCTTGTGAATTAGGCTGGATCCTGTCTTTCTGGTGTACAGGTCCACGTCTAGTGCTTTGTTTTGGGTTGTCTGTGGCCATATTATGATTTTAGGCAGCCTCTGTGCTAATGGATGCGGTTGTGTTCCTGTCTTGCTACTTGTTGGGCATAGGGTGTCCTGCACTGTAGCCTGATGGTCGATGAGTGGAGCTGGGTCTTGGCTTTGAGATGGAGATCTCTGGGAGATTTTGCCAATGAATGGATCTTGGCGGTCTCTTGTGGACCAGTGTCCTGAACTTGGCTCTCCCACCTCAGAGACACAGCCCTGATTCCTGGCTTGAGAACCAAGAGCCTGTCATCCACGCGGCTCAGAATAAAAGGGGGGGGGGGGGGGGAAGAAAGAAAGAAAGAAGAAAATATAGTAAAATAAAGTAAAATAAAATAGTTATTAAAATAAAAAATAATTATTAAAATTTTTTTATGTAATGAAAAAAAATTAAAAAAGAAAGGAAGATAGAAAGAAAGAAGAGCGCAACCAACCAAAAAACAATTTCACCAATGATAGCAAGTCCTAAAAACTATACTTAAAGAAAAAAAGAAAAGAAAGAAAAAAAAAAAAACGGACAGACAGAACTTTAGGACAAATGGTAAAAGCAAAGTTATACAGATAAAATCACACAGAGAAGTATACACATTCACACTCACAAAAAGAGAAAAAGTGAAAAAATATATATACATCGCAGCTCCCAAAGTCCACCTCCTTGATTTGGGATGATTCTTTGTCTAATCAGGTATTCCACAGATACAAGGTACATCAAGTTGATTGTGAAGATTTAGTCTGCTGCTGTTGATGCTGCTGCGAGAGATTTCCCTTTCTCTTCTTTGTTTGCACAGCTCCTGGGATTCAGCTTTGGATTTGGACCCGCCTCTGTGTGTAGGTAGCCTGAGGGTGTCTGTTCCTGCCCAGACAGGATGGGGTTAAAGGAGCAGCTGATTCGGGGGGCTCTGGCTCACTCAGGGCAGGGGGAAGGAGGGGCATGGATGCAGGGCGAGCCTGCGGCGGCAGAGGACAACATGATGTTGTACCAGCCTGAGGTGCGCTGTGCGATCTCCTGGGGAAGTTGTCCCTGGATCACAGGACCCTGGCAGTGGTGGGCTGCACAAGCTCCTGGGATGGGAGGTGTGGAGAGTAACCTGTGATCGCACACAGGCGTCTTGGTGGCGGCAGCAGCAGCCTTAGCGTTTCCTGCCCGTCTCTGGTGTCTGCGCTGATAGCCGTGGCTCACGCCCGTCTCTGGAGCTCCTTTAAGCAGTGCTGCTAATCCCCTCTCCTCGCACACCAGGAAACAAAGAGGCAAGAAAAAGTCCCTTGCCTCTTCGGCAGTTCCAGACGTTTTCCAGACTCCCTCCCATGTAGCCGTGGCGCACTAACCCCTTCAGGCTGTGTTCATGCCACCAGTCCTCTCCCTGGGATCCAACCTCCGAAGCCCGAGCCTCAGCTCCCAGCCCCCGCCCGACCCGGTGGGTGAGCAGACAAACCTCTTGGGCTGGTGAGTGCCGGTCGGCACCGATCCTCTGTGCGAGAATCTCTCCACTTTGCCCACCGCACCCCTATTGCTGTGCTCTCCTCTGCAGCTCTGAAGCTCCCCACCTCCACCACCCACAGTCTCCGCCTGCGAAAGGGCTTCCTAGTGTGTGGAAACCTTTCTTCCTTCACAGCTCCCCCCACTGGTTCACGTCCCGTCCGTATTCTTTGTTTCTGCTTTTTCTTTTGCCCTACCCAGGATTTGTGGAGAGTCTCTTGCCTTTTGGGAGGTCTGAGGTCTTCTGCCAGCGTTCAGTAAGTGTTCTGTAGGAGTTGTTCCACATGCAGTTGTATTTCTGATGTATATTTGAGGAGGAAGGTGATCTCCACGTCTTACTCTTCCACCATCTTGAAGCTCCCGCAATTTCTTTCTAAACTGACTTTCTCTCTTAAATAACTAACTAGTGTCAGTTTTCGAAAGCTAAGATGTTTGTATTAAACTATTTCAGCTCCTTTTGGAAATGTCTCTGGCTTTTATAGACTGATGAGATGAGATGCATGTGAAGATTATTTCTCTGTTCTTTTAGAAGCCAGAGGTGAATATTATGTGACTATGTTAATATTTCCTATGGAATCATGTTGGATATTTATTCTGAAATTAACCTTAGGAAGAATTCTTCTCTTTGATTTTGTCTTTTTCTTTTTTCTGGCAATGGTCTATAGGTCCTGGGGTAGGGGGACTTTCAGTTTCTCTCAGAAGTGTTAGTAGATGTGCTACAGTGAAGTGGTAAGCTCACACAGTAGACACTTTTTCACCAGAAGAAGATCGACATATGGTGGGTTTACTGCCGCAAACTAGCTGACCCACAATTGGAGTAGCCCCTACTTAAGACCAGAAACTCTTTGATGTTACGGCTTCCACCGTAATTAATAGCAATTATTTGTTTATTTGTCTATCTTTGCAAGAACGTGGTGAGAACCCTCATGAAGATGGACTGTGTCGTATTCAGAATCACCATCCTTATGAAGACCAAAGTATCTTAAGATGTTCAGCCTGTAGCTGTTTAGGGCAAAAGTTAACCACTGGCTCAGATGTGAGCACCATTAATCTGTATACGGCAGGCTAGAACAAATACCTGAATTGGAAATGAAGTTCTGAATCTTGGTCCACCTACTTCCTCTTTGAGGAAGATTTTTAAGTACCAGGAAGAAAGTTACTATGAAATAGCTCTTTCACTATTAATATTTCACTTAAGCCTTATAATAATCCAGGTAGGAGGTAGTGTTCTTGTTTTTATAAATGAAAAAATAAATAGAGAGGTCACATATTTTGACCAGATTATTCAAAATCACAAAGCCTTGTCTTTAACAAACTGAGGTATTTGATTCATTATAAATATATTTACTTCACCAGGTTATTTCTGATGTACTTCATCTCTAAATATTAGTTAAAAATGCTGCCTTGATTACCTTGGAGGACTGCTCTATAAAGGAAATGATATAATGCAGTGAAAGTTCCCTGAACACTCAATCATGCCTCAGAAATAAGTATTATTACACATGGATAATGAGGATAAAAAGGGATTTGGCACTTGTATAACTGCCTGCTCACCTCAGAATTGTTTCTTTGGTATAGGGTTGTCTTTTACGTAAAGCTGCATATACCTGGGTTTAAGAGAATATTAAGTGCTTTTGTTACGTGCTTAGATGGTGTGTAAGTAGACTGTGTTTTGTCATTTTGGGGGTTACTTTCTTCCATTCCTTCACCAAGCAAGCATTATAAATGGTGTCCTTAGCTCAATACCCTACCACTATCTCCTCTTTTTCTTTAGAGAAGGTTGCTGACAAATACCAAATACCTATAGTGAGTGAAGTGAGATATATACAAGACTGGGGAAGTGCCAAGAAAGTGAAATATGATAGAAACAGGAGAAAGTTATTAACAAGTGTCAGACCTCACACAGAAGCAGATTCTTTCAGCATTAGCCACTTCCTCTCTTCTCCCCATACCTGCAGTTTTACAAAATTGAGTTTCAGTGTCTCTGACAGGTGAGTAGAACAACACATACATAATGACACATGTATTATTATTATTACTACTATTATTATTATTTTAGTTTTGTAGGTGTGAGCTTGTCAATGAGACATATTAAATCTTTGGGATTCTCCATATAGACAACTTCTGGAGGCCTGGGTTCCATGGTTTCCAGAGGAGGAATCCCTACTTTTTTCCTTCCTCTGTTCCTCTTCCTTCTCTGCTCTTTCTCTCCCTTCACCACTCCCCACTTCCCGTTTTTTCCTAAGGTCAATGCTTCTCTCTCTTTCTATTAGTTAAGCTAAGCTGAGCATGACTTCTCTTAATAATTCAATGGGCCATGGAAGGGTTAGAAAAAGCAAAACTAAGAAACTAATTTAGACTCAAGGGAGAGAAGTTAAGTGGCCCCTCCCACCCCTGACCATCTTATTTTTTTCTAAATTGTCCCAGCCAAGTCAGTGCGTGAGGGAAGAGAATAGGAATTTGAGAGTTCCTCAAATGAAGGAAAGGAACCAAATGAAGATGAAGACCCAACTTTCTTTTTCTTTTCTTTTTTCTTTTCTTTTTAAGTGAACTCCTGAGAAGTAGAGCATAGCAGATGGAGTGCAGGAGGGTGATAAACCTCAAAATCCATGTGCCTGGCTTTTCCATGTTCACTTTCACCACCCACAGTCACACGTCATATGTACCCAAAGTTAAGAAGTATTGTTCGTATTTTTTTACATAAACTATTTTTCTATTTTTAATTATGTGAATTATATAAAAACATTTTCTGTTTTCTGTTAAGTGAATCAGACTAAGTACAAATTATAAATCAGACCTTATAGATTGACTGATATATGTGATATTGTGATTAATAATAAGAAGTACAGGGCTTCCCTGGTGATGCAGTGGTTAGGATCTGCCTGCCAAAAAAAAGAATCCGTCTGCCAATGCAGGGGACACATGTTCAAACCCTGGTCTGGGAAGATCCCACATGCCGCGGAGCAACTAAGCCCATGCGCCACAACTACTGAGCTTGCTCTCTAGAGCCCATGAGCCACATCTACTGAGCCTGTGTGCCATAACTACTGAAGTCCTCACCTAGTGCCTGTGCTCCACAACAGGAGAAGCCACCGCAATGAGAAACCCACGCAGTGCAATGAATAGTAGCCCCAGCTTGCAGCAACTAGAGAAAGCCCGCACGCAACAATGAAGACCCAATGCAGTCAAAATAAACAAACAAACAAACAAACAAACAAATAAATAAACAAACAAATAAATAAATACAATTTATTTTTTTAAAGAAGTATATATTTGGTTTTTGACCTCATTTCTGGCACTAAACTCTTAAAACCCTTGAAATTTCTTAAGTGTTGAGAGCAATTAAGGTGTCTTTTATTATATTAATGAGGTGGCTTTTGGAAAATATCTAAGGCTGGAGGCTGGTTGCTAGGAGAACCAACGATTATGATTAGAAGGTTGGAACTTTCAGTCCCCCTTCCCCCAACTTCTGGGAAGGGGAGAGGGGCTGGAGATTGAGTTCAATTTCCAATGGCTAATGATGTAATAAATCTTGCCTTTGTAATGAAGCCTCTATAAAATCTCAAAAGAACAGAGTCTGGAGAGCTTCTGGGTTGGTGAACACATGGAGATTTGGCGAGAGTGGGGTGCCTGGAGAGGGCATGGAAGCTCCACACTCTTTCCCTGTACCTTGCCCTATGCATCACTTCCATCTGGCTGTCCCTGAAATATATTCTTTTTAACAAACCAGTAATCTAGTATGTAAAGTGCTTCTCTGAGTTCTGTGAGCTGCTGTGGCAAATAAATCAAAGCCAAGGAGAGCGTTGTTGGAACTCCAACCTACAGCTGGTCAGTCAGAAGCACAAATGATAATCTGGGTATATCTGAAGTGAAGGGCAGTCTTGTATGACTGAACCCTTAACCTCTGGAATCTGACACTATCTTTAGCTAGATGGTTTCAAAATTCAGTCGAATTGTAGGACACCCAGTTGGTAACAGAGGTTTGCTTGGTGGTTGGGGAAATCCCTCCTCCCCCAATATACATGTTGGAATTAAAATCAGAACCCTCTTAATATGGTTAGGGACCAGCCTCTGTCTTATCACCAATAGGAAGCTTGAATGAGGGTCAAAGGTCATCATCAATGTATACCCCCAGCCTCTTCCCCATCTTACCCACAATTTTCAGGCTAGGTTATGGCAAATGATAATTTAGAACACATTGTCCAACCAAAAGGATAAGGTCAGAAAATGGAAGAGGGATTTTGTTGTTGTTGTTGTTGTTTTTGTTTTGAGTCAGGCTCTGACTTCCTGTGTGAATGTTCGTGCCACTTAAAATGATAAGGGTAGCATCATATAACCTATACAAAGCAAACTAGGTTGCATTCTGAAAAACACTTTTTCTTAATGAATGTATGTATTTAGGCTTGGTTTACAAGGGCCTATGGGTCCCTGTCTTTGTTTTTATCATTATACTCTGCTGGGAAGAATAGATGTTGGCACAAATAAGGCTAATGTGAAAGGCTCTGTCCCCTTCCACTCTATATCCCTTACCTGAGAAAAGGCACCACACATGTTCACTCAAAAAGGGGTGTGAAAAAATAAGGTGTAGGCTTACTTTCTGGAGTAGTTTTGAAACTCAAAACCAACATTTTTTGATACGGGACAACTTGGAGATCTGGGAGCAGGGCTGTTCAGTGAAACTCCGGAGTGTGATCTCCTTGGGAAAAGCTGTGAAGTGGCCCAAGCTCCACAGTGAGCCACTGAGCACTCCAGAGAGATGCGGGGTGATTTTGCTACCCCAGTGGGTCCAAATGGCAAAGCATTGAGCCAAAGAGGATTATTCTTAAACCTTAAGCTCTTTTGGAGTTTGCCTTGCTAGCCTTCAGACTTGCTTGGGACCCATCACCTCCTTCTTCTTTCTGATTTCTCCCTTTTGGAATGGGCATAACTATCTTATGCCTGTCCCAATGTTGTATTTTGCACATGACTTGTTTGGTTTCACAAGTTTGTAGCTGGGAGAGAATTTTACCTGGAGCCTCACCCATATCTGATTTAGATGAAATTTAGATGAGACTTTGGCTCTAGATTTTAGAGCTAATGCTGGAACATGTTAAGAACTTTGGGGCTGTTGGGATGAAATGCATGTATTTTTATGTGAGAAGGAGATGAATTTCGGAAGGACCAAGGCCAGAATGCTATGGACTGAATATTTGTGTCCTCCCCAAATTCATATGTTGAAGCCCTAATGTGACAATATTTGGAGGTGGGGACTTTGGGAAGTAATTAGATTGTTAGAGTGGAGCTCTCATGATGGAATCAGTGTCTTTATAAGAAGAGGAAGAGGGAGAGAGAGAGAGCTTTATAATGTGAAGATAGGAGAGAAGATAGTTGTCTACAAGCCAGGAAGCCTGTCCTCACCAGACACCAGATCTGCCATCATCTTGACTTGGACTTCCCAGCCACCAGAACTGTGAGAAACAAATGTTTGCTGTTTAAGCCACCCAGTCTATGGTGTTTGTCATAGCAACCCTTGCTTACTAAGATATACAGCATCTTCATTTTTTACCCCAAGAGCTTTGAAATTGAAAATGGACAATTTAACAGAAATCACATCTATGCATGTACCATTCTCTTGCAACAGGATTCTGAATTCATGGCACAGTGATTTACAGTAAGCAGAGAAAAACTCACTTGAAATTGCAATAAAACTTAGGTAGCAGAGTTCCATTACCATGAGAGTGTTTCTCTCTCTATTGGGTAGACTCCTGCACCAATGAGTTCAAGCTAAGTCATAGACTGTAGTATTTTGTGACTACAGGGACACAGCTGGTAACCACAGATGGCTACACCCTGCACAGGTAGCAGTTTGCTTTCAGTGGGGTATAGTAGTGGGGAGATGTGGGCCTAGTCAAAGCTAGTGGTTTGCATCACATAGTTCGATCTAGACTTCCAAGAGAATTGTTCATAATCATAAACCCTACTACTGTTGGGTCAACAGCATAATCTCTGTAGGCAAAAGGTAACACTTAGAGAAGGCTAAGACCAAATGCTGCGCTTTTACAAGGATACCTGATGTAAACCCAAAGCAATGGTTTCCAAACATTTTCTAGACCCCATTCCACACATAATCAAATAGAATCATAATGTCAAGGAATAGGGTCCAGAAATCTTAAAAGGACCCAGCCTTGCTCTAGGTCCAATTTATTGAATTTTTTTAAATTAAAAAAATTTTTTTCTTAGTTTCCAAGGATATTTAATAAACTGCTTCCTAACCTGCTTTCAAATCACTGCTTTCCTGTGAAGACCTTTCCTCTAAATTCATGGCTTACAGTAGTTTAATTCAGTTCAACACACATTTATTAAATACATATGTGCTTTTCCTGAAGAAAGCTGTGTTTAGCTTTGATGAAAGAGAACCGGGCATTTCCTAGTTTTCTGTGGAGCAGGGAGGTATCCCACTCGAGTCAGTGTAAGTATAAAGCAGTGGGAATTAAGACCTTGTTACACGCACATATTTTATAAAGAAGCATTTCTACTGTTACCTATTGTTTCCACTCCAGCTCCCTCTAGATGCAGCCTATGCTGGATGATGAGTGGAAGTAGAAAATGTACACCATTCTTCCCAAAAGGAATTTAAGAAAAACAATACTCCATTGTTCCAGGGAATCCATCTCATTTGATGATGAGAGAGAAAAAAAAAAACACACACACACAAAAATAATAACACTCACTCTTGTTCCTGTAAAAGGAATATATTGTTTTGATTCTACTTACTTTGTAATGGTGAATATATTCCAATAACAACCATTTCAGAAATACAGTAAAATTACACCCCACATATATTTATTTGTTTGTTTGTTTTTTACTTCAACTGGTCATTGCTTATGTTATGTCTATAAATCTATTGAAGAACTCATTCATTCATTCAATGATTCATTCACTCATTTATTCATTCATTTATAAAATGCCTACCCAACTGTGAGCCAGACATTTTACTAGACACCGGGGATACAGCAGTGAACAAAATAGACAAAAATTGACTTTAGGGCTTTACATTCTAGAAGGAGAACTGATCATGAACAAGAAGAAGGCCACTGGCATGTCAGGGTGAGAGGCCTGAGAAAGATCTCATGGAGAGGGCAACCTCTGAGTAAAAACCTGAAGGAAGTAAGGAAACTGCATTGGAGATAATGGGAGAGCATTCCTGATGGAGGCAACAGAATGTTCTATGGTAGGAGCTGGCTGGCATTAATTTTGAGAAGTAGTGAGGATGAACGGGGGTGAGCCAGGTTTGGACCAGCAGAAGATGAGCTGAGGACAATGATGGTGATGGATTAGAGCAGATCACAGAGAGCCTTATAGGCCATAATAAGACTCTGGGTTTTACACTGAGTGATATGGAAAATCACTGGAGTGTTTTGAGCAGAATAGTGAAATGACAGGACATATTTCAAGAAAATCACCCTGTGTGATACTGTGATTTATGATAAAAGAAATATGTATTCTTTGGTCTTCATCGCCTTTTCTGGCACTGTGCTCCTAAAGCCTTTGGAATTTCCTAAGTGATGAGAGCAATAAATGTGTCTTCTGTTATGTTAATATGGTGACTTTTGGACCATATCTAAGGATGGGGGCTAGTTGCCAGGAGAACCAACCAAGTGATCAGAGAGTTGGAATTTTCAGTCCTACCCCTGACCTCCATGAAGGGGAGAGGGGTTAGATGTTAAATTAATGAGTTCAATGAGGCCAATGAGTTCATCAATCATGCTTATGTAGTGAAGCCTAAAGGATGGGGTTCAGAGAGTTTCCAGGTTGGTGAACACATTCATATAACAGGATAGTGACACACACCAACTCCATAGGGACAGAAACTGCTGTGCTAGAGGCCCTCCCCAACCTCACCCAAGATATCGCTTCATCTGGCTGTTCATCTGTATCCTTTATCGTATCCTTTAATAAACTGGTAAACATAAGTATTTCCCTGAGTTTGTGAGCTGCTCTAACAAATAATCAAATCCATGGAGGAAGAGGTCATGGGAACCTCTGATTTGTAGCCAAGTAGGACAGAAGTTGTGGGTAGCCTGGGAACCTACCATTTGCGATTAGCATCTGAAGTGGCAGGGCAGTCTCATGGGACTGAGCCCTTACCCATGAGATCTGACACTATCTCCCAGTTGTTTCATAATTGAGTTAAATTGGGGGACACCCAGCTGCTGTCACAGAGAATTGCTTGGAGTGGGAAAACCTCCACACATTGGGTGACCAGAAGTATCAGAAGTGTTGTGACTGTGGCAGTAGTGTGAGATTAAAGGAGAAACACAGGGGATGGGATTTGTCCAACTCACCTTGGTTTCTGTATTAAGAATGGACTGAAGGAAGGAGGAGGGCAAGAACAAAAGCAGAGAGATCTGCTCCTGGAGCAGGTACAATTATAGGCTATTGTAATAAGCGGCACCACGATAATCCAGGTGAGAGATGATGATGGTTTGATACAGGTATTGAGGTGTAGCAAAAAGTGGTTAAGTTCTAAATAAAAATTGAAGAAAGAGCTGGCAGGATTTGCTGATTAACACTGAGAAGAAAAGGCTCATGAGTGTCAACAGGTTTTTGGCTTGAAATTTCCATTCACCAAGATGAAAAAAAGCACAGGTGCTTGATTTGGAGCATGATGATTTTGTGATGCCTATTATAAGCAGAGGTGTCAACCAGGAAATCATACATATGGATCTGGATTTTATGGGAGAGGTCTGGACTGAAGAGAGAAATTCAGGAGTTATCACCAAAGGTGATGTTCAGGTGGTATTCAAAGTCACAAGACTGGCTTACATCATTCAGGAGCAAATGTAGACAGAGAGAGACAGAGATTGGAGTGGTACAGTCAGAAGTCTAGGAATGTCTGCAGCCACCAGAAGCTGGAGGAGTCAAGAAATTGAGCCTTCCTTAGAGCCTTTGGAGGAAGTGAGACCCTGCTGACACCTTGATTTTGGACTTATGTCCTCCAGAACTGTGAGAGAACAAATTTCTGTTGTTTTAAGCCAACCAGTTTGTGGTAATTTGTTACAGTAGCCACAAGAAATGAATACAGTATCCAAATTGTCTTAAGAAAGTTTCAATAGTGGCTGCTTTTAATTACTGTATTCTTTTCCTCCTTGTAAAACGTTACTTTATCCAGTACTTCAAATAACAATCTCTACATTTCTAACTTGATTTTGCAAATAAAGTTAAGTAACTGTACCACACAGCACATTGGGTTTCTTTGTTTATTACATTTTCTTTGGACATGCAATAAACATGGAAAGTGGGTTTCCATGAGCTCTGCTTAGTGCCTTAAATAGCTCCTGTGAGCCTGTGGTGACAGATTGTGAGGTCATCCAGGAAGGAAGGGTAAAACTATTAGCTGACAATCGAGAAATGGAAAGCTTCAGTATTGTTGACTCCTGTTTTGCATTCCTGTGGAATAATAGCCATTCCAGAGACATCAACAGAAAACAAGATGGTGGGGGGAGACCTTCAAGATGGCAGAGGAGTAAGATATGGAGATCGCCTTCCGCCCCACACATATATCAGAAATATATCTACATGTGGAATAACTCTTACAGAACACATATTGAATGCTGGCAGAAGACCTCAGACTTCCCAAAAGGCAAGAAACTCCACACGTACCTAGGTAGGGCAAATGAAAAAAGAAAAAAAAAGAGACAAAAGAATAGGGATGGGACCTGTACCTCTGGAAGGGAGCTGTGAAGGAGGAAAAGTTTCAACACACTAGGAAGTCCCTTCACTGGTGGAGACAGGGGGTGGACAGGGAGACAGCTTCAGAGCCACAGAGGAGAGCACAGCAACAGGGGTGCAGAGGGCAAAGTGGAGAGATTCCCACACAGAGGATCGGTGCCAAACAGCACTCACCAGCCTGAGAGGCTTGTCTGCTCACCTGCTGGAATGGCTGGGCGCTGGGAGCTGAGGTTCTCGCTTAGGAGGTCAGATCCCAGGGAGAGGACTGGGGTTGTTTGCATGAACACAGCCTGAAGGGAGCTATTGCACCACAGCTAGCCATAAGGGAGTCCGGGAAAAAGACTGGACCTCCTAAGAGGCAAGAAACCATTGTTTCAGGGTGTGCAGGGAGAGGAGATTCAGACCAACGCCTAAATGAGCTCCAGGGATGGGTGCACACCACAGCTATCAGCGTGGACACCAGAGACTGACATGAAATGCTAAGGCTGCTGCTGCAGCCACCAAGAATCCCATGCACAAGTGCAGGTCACTATCCATACCTCCCCTCCTGGAAGCCTGTGCAGCCTGCCACTGCCAGGGTCTCATTAACCAGGGACAACTTCCTTGGGAGAACAGACAGCGCGTCTGAGGCTGGTGCAACATCATGCCAGTCTCTGCCGCTGCAGGCTCGCCCCGTATTCTGTACCCCTCCCTCCCCAGGGCCTGAGTGAGCCAGAGCCCCTGAATCAGCTATTATTTTAACCTCTTCCTGTCTAAGCAGGAACAGATGCCTTCAAGCGACCTATGTGAAGAGGCGGGGCCAAATCCAAAGCTGAACCCCAGGATCTGTGCGAACAAAGAAGAGAAAGAGAAATCATTCCCAACAGCCTCAGGAGAAGTGGGTTAGATCTCCGCAATCAACTTGATGTACCCTGCATCTGTGCAATACCTGAATAGAAAAAAAAAATTATCCCAAAATTGAGGCAGTGGACTTTGGGGTTTGCTTTCTGCATCTAATTTGTTTCTGGTTTTATGTTACCTTACTTTAGTATTTAGAGTTTATTATCATTGGTAGTTTTGATTATTGATTTGGTGGCTCTCTTCCTTTTTTATTTATATATATATATATATATTTTTCCTTTTTTTTCCTTTTTGTGAATGTGTATGTGTATGCTTCTTTGTGTGATTTGTCTGTATAGCTTTGCTTTTACCATTTATCCTAGGGTCTGTCTGTCCTTTTTTTTTTTCTTTTTGTATAGACTTTAGTGCTTGCATCATTGGTGGATTTGTTTTGGTTCTTTGGTTGCTCTCTTCTTTCTTTCTTTCCTTTTTTTTTCTTTTTCTTATAACTTTTTAATTTTTTCAATTTTTAATTTAAATTTTAATTATTTTATTTTAATTTAATTTTTCTTTCCTTTTTTTCTCCCTTTTCTTCTGAGCCTTGTGGCTGACAGTTTTGGTTCTCAAGCCAGATGTCAGGCCTGTGCCTCTGAGATGGGAGAGCCAAATTCAGGACACTTGTCCACCAGACACCTCTCTACAAGATGTAATATCAAAAGGCAAAAGCTCTTGCAGAGATCTCCAGCTCAACTCAATGACCAGCAAGCTACAGTGCTGGACACCCTATGCCAAACAACTAGCAAGACAGGAGTACAACCCCACCCATTAGCAGAGAGGCTGCCTAAAATCATAATAAGATCACAGGCACCCCAAAACACACCACCAGACACGGTCCTGCCCACCAGAAAGACAAGGTCCAGCCTCATCCACCAGAACACAAGCACCAGTCCCATCTACCAGGAAACTTACACAAACCATTGAACCAACCTTAGCCACTGGGGGCAGACACCAAAAACAACAGGAACTAGGAATTTTCAGCCTGTGAAAAGGAGACCCCAAACACAGTAAATTAAGAAAAATGAGAAGACAAACATATAGCAGGTGAAAGAGCAAGGTAAAAGCTGATCAGACCAAAAAAATGAAGAGGAAATAGGCAGTCTATCTGAAAAAGAATTGAGTAATGATAGTAAAGATGATCAAAAATCTTGGACATAGAATGGAGAAAACATAAGAAACATTTACAAGGACCTAGAAGAACTAAAGAGCAAACAAACAATGATGAAGAACAGAATAAATGAAATTTAAAATTCGCCACAAGGAATCAAGAGCAGAATAACTGAGGCAGAAAAACAGATAAGTGACGAGGAATATAAAATAGTGGAAATAACTACCACAGAACAGAAAAGAGAAAAGAATGAAAAGAATTGAGGACAGGCTTAGAGACATCTGGGACAATATTAAGTGCACCAACATTCAAATTATATGGATCCCAGAAGAAAAGAAAAAGAAAGACTGAGAAAATATTTGAAGAGATTATAGCTGAAAACTTCCCTAATACAGGAAAAGAAATAGTCAATCAGGTCCAGGAGGCACAAAGAGTCTTATACAGGATAAATCCAAGGAGAAATACACCAATACACATATTAATCAAACTATCAAAAATTAAATACAAAGAAAAAATATTAAAAGCAATGAGGAAAAAACAACAAATCACATACAAGGCAATCCCCATAAGGTTAATAGCTGAACTTTCAGCAGAAACTCTGCAAGCCAGAAGTGAGTAACAGGGCATAATGAAAGTGATGAAAGGGAAAAACCTACAAACAAGGTTACTCTACCCAGCAAGGATCTCATTCAGATTCAATGGAGAAACTAAAACCTTTAAAGAAAATCAAAAGCTAAGAGAGTTCGGCACCACCAAACCACCTTTACAACAAATGCTAAAGGAACTTCTCTAGGCAGGAAACAAAAGAGAAGGAAACCCTACAATAACAAACCCAAAACAATTAAGAAAATGGTAATAGGAATATACATATTGATAATTACCTTAAATGTAAATGGATTAAATGCTCCAACCAAAAGACATAGATTGGCTGAATAGATACAAAAATAAGACCCATATATATGCTGTCTCCAAGAGAACCACTTCAAAACTAGGGATGCATACAGACTGAAAGTGAGGGGATGGAAAAAGGTATTCCATGTAAATGGAAATCAAAAGAAAGCTGGAGTAGCAGTTCTCATATCACATAAAAAGGATTTTAAAATAAAGACTATTACAAGAGACAAAGAAGGACAGTACATAATGATCAAGGGATCAATCCAAGAAGAAGATATAACAATTGTAAATATTTATGCATCCAACATAGGAGCACATCAATACATAAGGCAAATGATAGCAACCATAAAATGTGAACTTGACAGTAACACAATCATAGCAGAGGACTTAAACACCCCACTTTCACCAATGGACAGATCATCCAAAATGAAAATAAATAAGGACATACAAGCTTTAAATGATACATTAAACAAGATGGACTTAATTGATATTTATAGGACATTCTAACCCCAAAAAACAGAATATACATTCTTCTCAAGTGCTCATGGAACATTCTCCAGGATAGATCCTATCATGGAGGACAAATTAAGCCTTGTTAAATTTAAGAAAATTGAAATTGTATCAAGCATCCTTGCTGACCACAGTGCTATGAGACTAGATATCAATTACAGGAAAAAATCTGTAAAAAATACAAACATATGGAGGCTACACAATATACTAATAAATAACCAAGAAATCACTGAAGAAATCAAAGAAAAAATTTAAAAAATTACCTAGAAACAAAGGAAAAAGAAAATACGGCAATCCAAAACCTATGGGATGCAGCAAAAGCAGTTCTAAGAGGGAAGCTTATAGCAATACAATCCTACCTTAAGAAACAAGAAACATTTCAAATAAACAACCTAACTTTTCACCTAAAGCAATTAGAGAAAGAAGAACAAAAAAACCCCAAAGTTAGCAGAAGGAAAGAAATCATAAAAATCAGATCAGAAATAAATGAAAAAGAAATGAAGGAAACGATAGCAAAGATCAATAAAACTAAAAGCTGGTTCTTTGAGAAGATAAAAAAAAAATTGATAAACCATTAGCCAAACTCATCAAGAAAAAAAGAGAGAAGACTCAAATCAATAGATTACAAATGAAAAAGGAGAAGTAACAACTGACACTGCAGAAATACAAAAGATAATGAGAGATTACTACAAGCAACTGTATGCCAATAAAATGGACAACTTGGAAGAAATGGACAAATTCTTACAAATGCACAACCTGCCAAGACTGAATCAGGAATAAAGAGAAAATATGAACAGACCAATCACAAGCACTGAAATTGAAACTGTGATTAAAAATCTTCCAACAAACAAAAGCCCAGGACCAGATGGCTTCACGGGCAAATTCTATCAAACATTTAGAGAAGAGCTAACACCTATCCTTCTCAAACTCTTCCAAAATATAGCAGAGGGAGGAACACTCCCAAGCTCATCCTACGAGGCCACCATCACCCTGATATCAAAACCAGAAAAGGATGTCACAAAGAAAGAAAACTGCAGGCTAATATCAGTGATGAACATAGATGAAAAAATCCTCAACAGAATACTAGCAAACAGAATCCAACAGCACATTAAAAGGATCATACACCATGATCAAGTGGGGTTTATCCCAGGAATGCAAGGATTCTTCAATATATGCAAATCAATCAATGTGATAAACCATATTAACAAATTGAAGGATAAAAACCATATGATCATGTCAATAGATGTAGAGAAAGCTTTCAACAAAAGTCAACACTGATTTATGATAAAAACTCTCAGGAAAGTAGGCATAGAGAGAATTTTCCTCAAATAATAAAGGCCATATATTACAAACCCACAGTCAACATCGTTCTCAATGGTGAAAAACTGAAACCATTTCTTCTAAGATCAGGAATGAGACAGGTTTTCCACTCTGTCCACTATTATTCAACATAGTTTTGGAAGTTTTAGCCACAGAAATAGGAGAGAAGAAAAAGGAATCCAAATCGGAAAAGATGTAAAACTGTCACTGTTTGCAGATGACATGATAGTATATATAGAGAATCCTATAGATGCTACCAGGAAACTACTAGAACTAATCAATGAATCTGGTAAAGTAGCAGGAGACAAAATTAATGCACAGAGATCTCTTGTATTCCTATACACTAATGACGAAATATCTGACAGAGAAATTAAGTAAACACTCCCATTTACCATTGCAACAAAATGAATAATATACCTTGGAGTAAACCTACCTCAGGAGACAAAAGACCTGTATGCAGAAAACTATAAGACACTGATGAAAGAAATTAAAGATGATACAAACAAATGGAGAGAAATACCATGTTCTTGGATTGGAAGTATCAACATTGTGAAAATGACTCTACTACCCAAAGCAAACTACAGATTCAATGCAATCCCTATCAAATTACCACTGGCATTTTTCACAGAACTAGAACAAAGAATTTCACAATTTGTATGGAAACAACAAAGACCCGGAATAGTGAAAGCAATCTTGTGAAAGCAAAACGGAGCTGGAGGAATCAGCCTCCAGGATTTCAGACTATACTAAAAATCTACAGTAATCAAGACAGTATGGTACTGTTACAAAAACAGAAATATAGATCAATGGAACAGGATAGAAACCCCAGAAATAAATCCATGCACATATGGTCAACTTATTTTTGATAAAGGAGGCAAGAATATACAATGGAAAAAAGACAGCCTTTTCAATAATTGGTGCTGGAAAAAGTGGACAGCTACCTGTAAAAGAATGAAGTTAGAGCACTCCCTATCACCATACACAAAAATACACCCAAAATGGATTAAAGACCTAAATGTAAGTCCAGATAGTATAAAACTCTTAGAGGAAAACATAAGTAGAACACTCTATGACATAAATCACAGCAAGATACTTTTTGACCTATCTCCTAGAGAAATGGAAATAAAAACAAAAATAAACAAATGAGATTTAATTAAACTTAAAAGCTTTTGCACAGCAAAGGAAACTGTAAATAAGACAAAAAGCCAACCCTTAGAATGGGAGAAAATATTTGCAAATGAAACAACTGACACAGGATTTATCTCCAGAATTTATAAGCAGTTTATGCAGCTCGATATCAGAAAAGCAAAAAACCCAGTCCTAAATTGGGCAGCAGACATAAATAGACATTTCTCCAAAGAAGATATACAGATTGCCAAGACATGATAGGATTCTCAATATCACTAATCATTAGAGAAATGCAAATCAAAACTACAATTAGGTATCACCTCACACCACTCAGAATGGCCACCATCAAAAAATTTACAAATAATAAATGCTGCAGAGGGTGTGGACAAAAGGGAACCCTTGTGTATTGTTGGTGGGAATGTAAATTGATACAGCCACTATGGAGAACAGTATGGAGGTTCTTTAAAAATCTAAAAATAGAACTATCATATGACACAGCAATCCCACTACTGGGCATTTACCCTGAGAAAACCATAATTCAAAAAGAGTTATGTACCACAACGTTCATTACAGCTCTATTTGCAATAGCCAGGACATGGAAGCAACCTAAGTGTCCATTGACAGATGAATGGATAAAGAAGATGTGGCACATATATACAATGGAATATTACTCAACCATAAAAAGAAATGAAATTGAGTTATTTGTAGTGATGTGGATGGACCTAGTGTCGGTCATACAGGGTGAAGTTACTGAGAAAGAGAAAAACAAATACCGTATGCTAACACATATATATGGAATCTAAAAAAAAATGATTCTGAAGAACCTAGGGGTAGGACAGGAATAAAGACTCAGGCCTAGAGAATGGACTTGAGGACACAGGGAGTGGGAAGTGTAAGCTGGGATGAAGTGAGAGTGGCATGGTCATATACACACTACCAAATGTAAAATATCTAGTGGGAAGCAGCCACACAGCACAGGAAGATCACCTCGGTGCTTTGTGACCACCTAGAGGGGTGGGATAAAGAGGGTGGCAGGGAGATGCAAGAGGGAGGAGATATGGGGATATATGTATATGTATAGCTGATTCACTTTGTTATAAAGCAGAAACTAACACACTATTGTAAAGCACTTATACTCCAATAAAGATGTTAAAAAAAAAAAAAAAAACAAAAGATGGCATTTTGATCTATTCCTTTGCTGATAGCTACTCCTTAAATATAAAATATTTTATTGCCTCCCTTTATTGCCACATCTATAATTCTAGTTTATCACATCATAAGCAATTTACTACACCCTATATTTACTGCTCCTTTAGTTTCAAGGCTACACATTTAGATTCTAAAATTCCCTTAGATAAATATTCTCTTCCCACTCAGCTTACCTCTTGTTTACTTTTGGAGACCAAAACAGTCTTGATGAAGTTTTCATGGTAGTTGAATTTGGAGGGGAAGCAGGTGTTTCTTGACCTAATGGAGCATTAGAGTACAAGGGATACCTGGATCTTTACCTTTCATGATGTCCTGGGTGAGGACAGAGCTGTGGATAAGGATGGACACAGACTCAATGATCTGGCTGTTGCCCAAATCTGCTACAAGTTTCTTTAGATATCAGTGTCCTTTGTAAAGGGAGAATGGGGTTTGATGTTCCTCCCCTGAGACAATAACCATGCCCAAGCTGTCTCCTTGATGTCTCAGAGAAAGCTGAATGAGTTCAGTAGGAATGGCCTTTGAGGAAGAAGAAAATATGGCTATGGGGTGAGGAATTTCTTGAAAAGGTAGCCAGTTATGGGAAAGGCCAGGTAAGCGAAACGTTATGGGTTATAAACAGTTTAGCAGATGCTGCCAGTAATTTTTCTTAATTTCAGTTGCACATAAAATAAAAAAAAATTATCCAAAGCCAAAGGTACTCTTATTCCAGTGACAGTCAATATTAAATTTACTTCAGTGCATCAAATTTTATTGGCCACTAATTCATGTCTAAGACCATGCTAGCACAGTGGGGGATACAGAGATGAAAACACTTGGTTCTTGCCCTCAGCAGAGCTTCCAGTCTATTGGGACAGGGTGAACTATTGGTGGTAGATTACAGAAAAAAACAAAACAACAATAAAAAGACCCACTATGTACAGCAGTTGATTATTCTATCAACAAAACAAGAAGCCCACTCTTTGTCCTCTCCAGTGTGGACTCTTTCCTGATTCTTCTACCAGAGGTGAACTCTTCCCTCTCTTTTGATAACATATAGTCTAGCACATATTTGAGGAATTCATTTTGGTATAAAATTGTAAGCTGGGAGTCTGTTTCTTAGGAGTAAGGACTGTTGATACTAGCTCTCTCGGCCAGGGTTCAATGCAATGATTTGGGCATAGTACGTTGTCCCCAACAAATGACCATTCAATTGAATTGAGTCTCTTTGTGCTTTAACATCTTACCTGATAAAGTGGTAAGTTCTTCCAAGACCAAGAGGCCTATGAAAGAGGCAGGGCAGAAGGGTGCTTCTGAGACACTTAGAGACTCCAACTTTCCCCATTACTGCTTTGGAGCAGTGATTGCTCACTCCCTCTCAACCATTATGGCCCATTGTCCCCAAGCACTTTCAGAGCTCTGATCCTCTCTAGACGATCACTTTCATCAGGCTGCCAGCATCTTCACATCATAGAGGAATGGCTCATCTCCTAGTCAACTACTGATTTCAGGCGAGAACCAAGAATACTGCCAAAGGATTCATACCAAACTTTTATTCTTATGAAAGTCTGTGATCATTCTAATGCCTCTTGAGAGCAGTTACATTTTTCTCTTTTAACATCTCATTTAAATGACAGAAGGGCTCAAATATCATTTATCTACTTATTAATTAAGTGAATGGAATACTCCCTGTTCACAACATGTGGTTCCAGAGAAGCTGTGTTATACATTTCACCACAATTTTCTAGTTTTCTCCCCCTTCTATTTTTGCTGTTTTTCAAGCTGAAATTTCTTCTTGCTGAGAAGGAAATATTGCTGTTAAAGATGAGAACTGATGTCTGAAGCCAGAACAAATGGAAGCTCACAGCTCCGACAGAGCAGTATTTACCAATCTGTATGCACAGAAGTCACCCATGAGATGCTGCACACAAAGAGAGTTCAGTGGTCAAATATGTTTGGGAAGCACTGCTGAGTACCACACATTTTTGGAAATTTACACTGCATGATAACATACAAAAGTCTCTTAGAAGTCCTATAGTAAAGAAAGCAATTTGACTCTGTTTAATCCAATGTCCCTCAACTTCATTTGATTATAGGACAGTTCTCTTTGTAACTGGGACATGAAGTGGAATTGCTATCCTGAGAAACACATTTTGAAAAATTTGATCCAGTGACCTGCTTTCCTTGGGACTGACTGAAATAATTTGCAGTCTTGAATATTGTGTTTGTGCTCATATTAATGAAAAGTTAAACAACCCTCTTATTTATGACACAACTTTTTGAAAAAGTAATATTTGATTTATACCATCAATTTTTACCTTCTTTTTCCATTTACAAAAATAATCTGACCATGAAGATGGTCTGTATTTCTATGAAAAAAGCATCTTTTAATCAATCATCTCAGATATGTTGTAGACAGGATGCAAGTTCTTGATATTTAATGCAAATATTTTAAAATGCAAAGTCCTTTACTACATTTTATTTTTCTTTCTATTCTTTTCCATTAGGTTTTAACATTTCTGCATATTTACTTGAAACATTAAAAAAGGCTAAGCTGGGACAAAGTGAGAGAGTAGCATGGAGATATATATACTACCAAACGTAAAATAGCTAGTGGGAAGCAACTGCATAGCACAGGGTGATCAACTCGATGCTTTGTGACCACCTAGAGGGGTGGGGTAGGGAGGGTGGGAGGGAGACTCAAGAGGGAGGAGATATGGGGATATATGTATATGTATAGCTGATTCACTTTGTTATAAAGGCAGAAACTAACACACCGTTGTAAAGCAATTATACTCCAATAAAGATGTTAAAAAAATCATTTTAATGAAACTTTTCATTCACTGATTTAAAAAACTGTGCAAAATGGTATACTAGGAAACAATAGTCATGTAGAACACCTGAAAAGGTTACAGAATCTCAAGTTTAAACACACATATTTTACTACAACCTCCTTCCATTAAAGAGTCTCAAACTGAAATTCTGTATTTGTTTTCAAGTCTCGCAGAGTCTAGAAGTTTTTCAGTTGAGCATACCCTCCTAGATTGGCTCAGTCACATTCTAAGGTCCAACACTACAAAATGCACAGTTTGTGCTGACATGAATAATGAATAAGGTCTATAGAAGTTATTTCTCTGAGAAAATCTCTTTGTGAAACATTTAGGTCCCAGATAAAGAGAGATAAACTTGACTAATACGCATATCCAGGAGAGCTACAAGTTGATCAAAAATAAAGCACAGTTAAATGTCATGTCACAGAGGGATCTGTTTCGAATGTTACTTAGAGAAACTTTTGGAAAAACATGCATTACTTATTTTAGAAGTACTAAAACCTGGAAATTCTCTTTGCTGCTCATTTACATTTATTTTAAAATAAGCTGCATTCTGTGCATTCCCACAGTGGACACCACTGTCTGGTATGTGTGCAAGCATCATTATTTTTTCTAAAAATTTTGTTTTAAAAACAGAGATATATAAATTGGGTAAAATGTATAAAGAAAGCGAAAAACAACAAAGTATAATCACACCACTGTGAAACAATTATTATTAACATTTTGGTGAATTTCCTTCCATTTTATTCCTATACATATCTGAATTCTTTTAAAATAATTAAGATGATACTATCCTATTATCTCCCAACATTTTCACATAACACTGTATCATAGACATCTTTCCCCCAAAACAGCCTTCATTTTTAACGGTTGTCTAATATTTTACTGTTTGGCTATAACATGGTTTACTTAATTAACCTCACTTAATTAACCTCACTACTATGGTTGACAACTTGTGCTTTCCATGATTTTGCTGGGAGAAAGGAAAATGCTTTGAAATGTAGTTATTAGGTCATATGTTATAAACAGTTCAAGCTTTTGTTACATAATGCTACATTGCCATGCAGAAGGCAGATGTGAAGGCTGACCAATTTGTACTTGGCATCCACTGTGTAGAAATGCCTAACGGAATGACAACCTCACTGAAAATCTGTATGGTTTCTTTCACACACTAACTGTGACAGAAAGTATTTATTATTGCTTTAATTTTTATCCTTTTTAATATGGATGAGTTTAATTGTTAAAACTTATTTACTACCTATTTGTATGCCTGTAATTTTAAATGACTTGTTCCTGTCCTTTGTCTTTTTATATTTTGAAATATCATTGTTTTTGTTACTGAGGTAAGTTGCTCTCTTACTCATAAGGATTCAAAGCATTTGACATTTTTATTGCAAATATTTCCCAGTTTATTATTGAGCTCTTAATGCTGAGTAGATTTTAGGAAGGAAATTTTAAGCTTTTATAATGTCAAATATATTGATTTTTTTCCTTCAAACATGAAACATTTGTAATAGTTATTAAATTTTCTGGCTCTTTCCTTTCCGAATGTATGAATGGATTACACCTAATTGGGATTGGATTGGGCTGTGTCCAATGACTTGTGAGCAGAAGTTACGTGTGCTTCTTCCTGGACAGAGGGCCTAATGGCCAGTGAGGCAACCCCAGAGCTCTCTTTTGTTTCTCTGTCCTGGTGACTGGGACAATACAGCTACTCCTTCAGCCTGGGATCCAGACGAAGGATATGTGGAGCAGAACCTGCAACAGACTCACTTTGGCATTTCAGCAGGAAAATATCATTGGTTAGTTAAAGCCCTTCTTTTGGGGGTAAGACATTTGTTAACAGTAACTGAAAAGCCTTGTGAGACTGTTGGATTATTTACAATTATCCACCAAATTGATAAATATTCACATATATAATTACTGCTGGGATTAAATTTTTTTCTTATAATTTAGTTATTTAATCCATTTACAATTTATTCTGGTGTATGATATTAGGGGAAAAGCATATAAGTATAAATTATATATATATATATATATATTTACTGATGTGTTACATCACCTTGAATTCATCATATATTGAATTATTATATAATTTAAGTTCCAGGCTATTCTGTTTGGTTGACCTTTCTGATTTTATCTATGATAACATGATACTGTCTTAACACTAGTTTTAACACTTGCTAGGGAAATGACCCTTCTTCCCAAATTACTCTTCTTATAGAATATTTTTCTTGAAAATTTTTGCCTATTTATTCTTTTGAGAATATAATGAATTGTATAAATTATTTTTCAGAAATATTAAAAAATCCTATCTTTCTAAGAACATAGGCATTTATATTTATTAGTTTCATTTTATAGTTTTCTAAAGCAAGTCACACATTAATATTTTTTCTTAAATATATTCAGGGGTTAAGATTTTTTGACAGTTGAGTTTGATCTTTTGTAATATTTTCTTTTTTTGTTTTTATTTTATCCCCCAACTTTATCAAGGAATAATTAACAAAATATGATGTAATTGATTTTATTTTCTTGTATCTACATCTAACTTGCCTTTCTGTTCTATTACCAAATTATTTAATTTTCTGTTTATTATGTTGAGTTTTCTCATAAAGTAATCATCTTCAAATATCCATTGTTTCTGTTTTGCTTATTACACTGACTATACTTGAATTAAAGGCTTAAGCTATTACATAATATGTGAGTGTTCTTTGAGCTAAAATGTTCTTAAAACATGAGGATGTATATGAAATATATTAATTTTCATACTATTTTCTCAGGCAAAAACACGATAAATATCTAATGTAGGAAGCAGTAACTCCCACTGTCACAATAAATGCCAAGGAATGTGTTTGCCTTTCTGAGTAATTAAAAAATAGCCTCAGTGTGACTTTTGTGGATCTCTCTTTATACCCAAACTGTACTTACTGTCATTTTGGCTGTTAAAAAAAAATTATAAATATGTCTACACCTTTTTTAAATTTATTAAAACATTTGAGTTTGCATATTTACTTCTCCATATAACTTTGGCAGTATTCCATAACATTTTAACATGTGTTTTTTGCATTTTTGTTATTTTAAAGATTGTTTTAAAATACGTACATTATATCCTCATTGATTCAAAATTTAGTCAGAGTTATTTTTAAATTTCAAAGTTTGAAGTGTCTTCAAATGTTCAGTTTTCCTAATTTAAAAGAAAGCAGATCAAGTACATTATTGGAAGTTTGGAAAATCTAGAAAAAAGGAGAAAAAGTAATAATTTCAAATGTTACAACTCACAGAGTTAACAATATCAAGATTCATGTGTATTTTCTTCCAAACTTTTTTTCTCAATGTATAATCAATACTAGAATCATATTGCATGTATGATTTTTGTGTTTTTCTCTTAATGACATTTTTATGTTATTTAATATTTAGTAAAATATAATTTTAATGGTGTGTACTATTCCATCTCAAGAAACAAAAGTTTATTTAGACAACTGTTGTTAGATATATCTTTATTTCCAATTCTTGCTATCAAAAATAATGTTTCAATAAATACATCCTTGTGAAAAAAATTTGCCCATCTATTTCCTCAATTATGTTCATTTTAAAAGATCTTGATGCATATTACCTAATTGCCCTCAAGAAAGATTGAATCAATTCACGTGCCTACTGTGAGTGTATAAAAAGTGCACATTTCTCTGAATTTCTCAGCATTGTAAATTTAAAAAAAATCAATTTCCTAGGCGAAAACTTTATAAGTGATGGTTATTTAAATTCACATTTCATTAACTATTAATGAACCTGAACATCTCCTGACAATGTCCTGTTGTATTTCATTGTAAGTGTTCTTTCTCCCATTAATTCCTGGTTCTTATCCATTTTGAGTGGAGTATCTATATTTATCTTATACATATATGCATTAAGGAAAGAAGTTATCTTCTCATGATTGTTTCAGATATGTTTTCTATTTTGCTATGCCTTTCAATTTTATTTAACTTTTTTTTCTGATCATGAAATTTTATATTTTAATGTAATTTTATCTATCTTTTTATAATGAATATATTTACTCCTTTTCTTTTTGGAAACTGTTTCCCACTCATGCTTCCATACCATTCTTGTGGTGAGACAGGGGTGACCATATTTTGCTCTAGTGACAGCTGAGTGTTTCAACATATGCTCATCTCTCTTGCTGGACTTTTATATGAGGACCAAGAGAAAGTAAGTCCATCTCTCTTCTGGTACCCAACCCACAAAACTGGAAACTCAGCAGGTGACGGCACACTGACTGCCTTTCACCATATTGACAGAGAAACGGAGGGACGATGTGCAGTGATTAGAATGAAGGAGATATGCAGAGGAGAGCAGAGATTAAAAATATCTTAATGGGGTCAGGTCTCTGCTTCTAGTTATTTCTGGGGTCCAGCTACATCCTTACTTCTGCAACTCAATATACATATAATAAATTCCCCTTTTCAACTTAACCTAATTTTATATGGGTTTTTGCTAAATTCAACCAGAGTTCTAACTGATATTTTATCTTTATGATTTTTTTTTATTGCTGTAATGCTTAAAAATATTCTCTCTATTGTAAGGCCAGAGAAATATTGCCTACTATTTTTTTTCTGTTGATTTTTAAATATTTACTGCTCTAATGTATTTAGAATATATTTTGTGTGTGGTGTGAGGTAATCATTTTTTGTAATATATAACTAGTCATGAATACATTAATGCATATGCTATACTAAAATAAATTCTAATTGTGGAATTTTAGACAAATGAATATTTAATCTTTTTTTTTTTTTTTTTTTTTGCAGTACATGGGTCTCTCACTGTTGTGGCCTCTCCCATTGCGGAGCACAGGCTCCGGACGCACAGGCTCAGTGGCCATGGCTCACGGGCCCAGCCGCTCCGTGGCATGTGGGATCTTCCCGGGCCGGGGCACGAACCCGCGTCCCCTGCATCAGCAGGCAGACTCTCAACCACTGCGCCACCAGGGAAGCCCGAATATTTAATCTTGATTGGGGTTTAAGACATGTTTCCTACAACTTTTGGTTTGGCTATGAAGGATGTATAGAATTTTGAGATGTATAGAAAACACAGGCAGAGCATTAGAAAAGACTTTAAAATTTGGAAAATATTGGCCAAATTGGGACAAATGTTCCTGGAAATAAGTTAAACTTTTCCCCTGCTTTTTTGTCTCCAGCTGTAGAGACTTCAGCTATGGCACCTCTCACTCTGTATTGCATTAATTTTAATCCCCCTTTTTGAGCTACAAGCTTGAACTCTCTTACTTGCCTTTATAGTCTCTATAACTGTACAGTGCACTGCACAGAAAAAAGATGGTCAGTGAATGTTTGAGAAATGGATGAATAATGGAATATGAGTTTTAACTGACAAGAGCAGCATTGGGGAGATAGCCCAGAGATTCACCTGGAATGTTAACATGATATAACTTGAATTTTAAGCTGGTGGTTATATAGTTATAATTTCATAATATATATTTAGAACATCTTTAAATTTTGCTGTGTTATTTTTTGTGGTTGTTTTCAGACAAGACAGGTACAATTTGCTATTTCCACACTTTTTCCCATGGTTTTCTTTGTTATTTCAAAAGCTGACCTCTTATCATAAATTCAAAATATCAGCTAAGAGTAACGATTGATTCATTTCTGAATGCGTAATGCTGAAATTAAACAAGTGTTTTTTGGGTGAATCATTAAAAATATGAATTAACTAAGAAGAATAGTGAGGAAAGAAAAGTCAATGTGCATTTGCAATGTGGAGGACATTTCTAGTTAGCAACTATGGTGACTAACCATCCCGGCCTTCCTGGGTTGCAGGATTTTCAGAGCTAAGACCAGGACAGTAGGTCACTCTGTAAACTGACAAATATGAGCAGCTTTGACTTTGCCGAAATTAGGTGGATACCTGTGGGTGAGACTGGGGAGCATAATTCATGCCACATGAAAGCATTGTGATAACTTTTTATTCTTCCTACACTGGAAATTGGAGAGCACCTCAAGCAATGTAATTGCAAGGTCTAGGAAAAGGACTAAAAAATCTCAGATGTAAAAGTTAGCTCTAGCTATAAATGCTTTTGATATCTTTGATTCTAATTTCCACTGGGATTCTTTGTAAATAAATCTCTCTGTCCTTCAACTTTTTAACTTATCAAATGGGACTGATAACTCGAAGTGACAATAATCAGAGCTATGATAATGCTGAATGATTGAAAGCACTCTCTAAGCATTGTGCCAGTTTTCTTCCAATGCTTAATCTTCTCTGAGGATGGAACTTAGTTAGACATTTTATTATTTTCATTAGAATTCAGAGCCCAGATTTTCATAGGACAAGGGACAGTGATTGTAACCTGAGATTAGATGAACTCTTAAATGTTCTATGGCAGGGGTCCTCAACCCCTGGGCCACAGACCGATAGCAGTCTGAAGCCTGTTAGGATCCAGGCTGCACAGCAGGAGTTGAGCAGCAGGTGAGCAAGTGAAGCTTCATCTGCCACTCCCCATCGCTCCCCACTGCTCCCCCTTGCTTGCATTACCACACCCTGTACGTGGAAAAATTGTCTTCCACGAAACTGGTCCCTTGTGCCAAAAGGGCTGGAGACAGTTCTAGGGGACTGAAGATCACTGATAACCTTATTTCTCACAAATGTTCTATGGAGTTGGGTAGAAGTCCCTTCTCATTGTCATATAACTTGATAGAATTCAGGAATACATGCCTGGGTGTAGACACTGGCTCATACTGGGCACCATAAATTGAGCTAAACTTGCACACAATTTCAGAGCACAGGAGGATCACTAATGACTGCTGATGGTGGGTCTGATGAGTCAGCAATGAGCCGGGGGTCATCATATTCAACTGATGAAAGCTAGCTCGAGGGGAAAAGGAACTCACACCATTCTAAATGTGCTAGGGTGAGGAGAGAGGGGACCATAAGACACAGGAGCCAAGCTTGGAACTAGGGTGAGACAAGTGAGGTATTCATTTAGGCTATACAATTTGAGGGGACACAAGAAAAGATAGGAATCAAGATAAATAATATTGTAATTCAATATCTTAAAAATCTAAAGTGAATGCAAAAAATATCTATGATGAACAAAATATCTGAATTTCCAATAAAAATCAGAATCTTACGCTGTACCTGAAGCCTTAGTTCACTGGCCTGCTCCTAACCTTGACTCTGCTCACCACTATACTGAGAGAGCTGTGGGCCACAGTCACATTACAGAGTAGTCTTCTCACCAATGTGTTGATGATGGTTGTAGATTCAGCCACCTGGAGTGTAGTGTGTCTACTTTAGTGCTGAAGTAGTAAAGTTAGCACCACTTCCCAATGTACCTCTATTCTAGTGGAGAATCGCTTTGGTGCTAAAAAAATTTTACATATATATAAGCTGAGCACTCTGTAAGTGCCAACTACTGTGGTAAGTGCTTTATATATATTATTAGGTTATCATAATCCCTCCAGTTAATTATCTTATGAGATAGATGCTACCATTCTTATTTTTTTAGAAGAGCAAACTAAAGCTTAGAGGTGATAAACAGCTATCTCACTGCCACATATCTGGTAAATATTAGAGTTTGCTTGGAATTGGGCCAGTATGGTTACAAAGCCTTTGTTTTCATTTATTACTCATCTACTTACTCCAAAAAGCACAGAATTAAATGAAGTAGCTAAAAGCCTACAAGCAAGTGCCCATGTGTGTCTAAAATATGAATTCCTGAATAAGAAAAGAAACAGACACAAAAGCATAGCTCCCCAGGAAGTGTATCCTGAGAATTTATTGAAAGGCAAGAACCAGAACTTCTGTTAGTGTAAGTCATTATTCAGAAAGCGACAGCAAGAGGCAGGATTGTTAATAAAGTGATGGTGAGAGATTGGATAACTCAGGGTCTCAGCTTTATTGACAGTTTTCTGACTCAACAGTGTCTCAAAGGAATGTCATGGACCACGTATCTTGCAAAAATTTTACCTTTATTATGGCTTGGACAGAGCTTTGAAAGTGGCAGATATCAGTAGCACTTGACAATGGCAAAACATGATCACATATGCTGTTTATTGACCACATAGACCTGAAGTGAGTGAGTTGTCTGTTTTGAGAGTAAGTTTATAGTCCAAGTGCATGTTGAAATGTCTCTGTTACTGGGCATACTGGTGCTCTGATTCTATAGTATTCCTTATCTCAGTTCTTGTCACTCAAAGACCCCTTTTTAAATTTCTGCATGGAGCAGCTAGGAGAGAGAAATTGTGAAACCCGTTTCTGTAAAAGATTATAATGTACAAAGCTCACAGCAACATTTAGTTTTCCTTTGCACTTTGCTCCAACTTCTGTTGAAGTCAAAATAGATTTTACTTTGGAAAAAGTGGATACAAAATTCACATCTTTGGGCCAGTATTTATAGTAGGAAGGTATATAAAAGCGTTTACTTTATCCAAATGGAATTTTTTTCTTAATGATAGTGTATTTTACAGTCTTTAAGCTTCATTCACTCAAGACTGGAGGAATTGTTCCCTACGTCTATTTTAAGAGTCAATTGACAAGGCAAGATCCTGAAACTTCTGGGACTTCTCATCAATAAAGGCACAGTTTTCAGCTTAACAGAGCAGAGTTTACACCTTCCTCTCTATCAGTTTTTATGTTTCTTTGTCAGAGTATAATTTTTGTAAAATTAGAACTTCATTC
Source organism: Phocoena phocoena (assembly GCF_963924675.1). Classification (NCBI taxonomy): domain Eukaryota; kingdom Metazoa; phylum Chordata; class Mammalia; order Artiodactyla; family Phocoenidae; genus Phocoena; species Phocoena phocoena. The sequence continues at coordinate 131,614,521 of NC_089222.1, forward strand.
TTTCAGGAAAACTTAAAATATATAAATTTTATTAAGGAGGCCATAACATCTTATGGAAAAAACCAAGAAAACTTTTTGGCCAACACAATAAATATTTAACTAAGTCTCAAAGAAGAAAGATAGGAAACTGAGTTCAAGAGATTCTTTTCCTTCAGCTAGCATTGTCTGCATTCCCTGTCAGAAATCTTATCTTTGCTCAGGTGCTCCAGGATTGTGATGAGTTGCATCAGGGCTAGGGGAGGATGGGGGCAAAGGCTGCTTCTTCTGATGCTAGGGAATGCAGCTGAACATGGTTCCAAAACAGGCTCTCCATGTCGACCAGGCCTGGAAGACAACGCCTGTATGGAGGACTGAGTGGAGTGCAGAAGGCCAGCCACACTGTGCCTTTGGATTGGAGAATTTAACACATTTACATATAAGCCATGTAGCTGACAGGGTCTTGGTCCTCCAGCTGGATGTTAGACCTGAGCCTCTGAGGTGGAAGAGTTGAGTTCAGGACAATGAACCACCAAGGATCTCCTGGCCCCATTTAATATCAATGGGCTAAGAGCTCTCCCAAAGATGTCCATCTCAAAGCTAGGACCCACCTCCACTCAATGATGAGCAAGGTACAGTGCTGGACACCCCATGCCAAACAACTATGAAGAGAGGAACACAACCCCAGCCATTAGCAAAAAGGCTGCCTAAAATCATAATAAGGTCATAGATACCCCAAAACACATCACCAGATGAGGTCTTGCCCACCAGAAAGACAAGATACAGCCTCATCCATCAGAACACAGGAACCAGTCCCCTCGACCAGGAAGCTTACACACCTCACTGAACCAACCTTACCCACTGGGGGAAGTCACCAAATACAATGGGAACTGCGACCCTGCAGCCTGTGAAAAGGAGACCCCAAACACATCAAGTTAATCAAAATGAGAAGACAGAAATATGCAGCAGATGAAGGAGCAAAGTAAAAAATGACTAGACCAAACAAATGAAGAGGAAATAGGCAGTTTACCTGAAAAAGAATTCAGAATAATGATAGTAAAGATGATCCAAAATCTTGGAAAAAGAATGAGGAAAATACAAGAAACATTTAACAAGAACCTAGAAGAACTAAAGAGCAAAGAAACAATGATGAACAGCACAATAAATGAAATTCAAAATTCTCTAGAAGGAATCAATAGCAGTAGCTGAGGCAGAAGAACAGATAAGTGACCTGGAAGATAAAATAGTGGAAATAACTACCACAGAGTAGGATAAAGCAAGAAAGAATGAAAAGAATTGAGAACAGCCTAAGAGACCTCCGGGACAACATTAAATACACCAACATTCAAATTATAGGGGTCCCAGAAGAAGAAGAGAAAAAGAAAGGGAGTGAGAAAATATTTGAAGAGATTATGCTTGAAAACTTCCCTAATATGGGAAAGAAAATAGTCAATCAAGTCCAAGAAGTGGAGAGAGTCTCATACAAGATAAGTCCAAGAAGAAACACACAAAGACACATATTAATCAAACTATCAAAAATTAAATACAAAGAAAAAAATTAAAAGCAGCAAGGGAAAAGAAACAAATAACAAACAAGGGAATCCCCAAAAGGTTAACAGCTGATCTTTCAGAGAAACTCTGCAAGCCAGAAGGGAGCGGCAGGACATAATGAAAGTGGTTAAAGGGAACTATGTACAACCAAGATTACTCTGCACAGCAAGGATCTCATTCAGGTTCAACAAAGAAATTAAAACATTTACAGACAAGCAAAAGCTAAGTGAATTCAGCACCACCAAACCACATTTACAACAAATGCTAAAGGAACTTCTCTAGGCAGGAAACACAGGAAAAGGAAAAGACCTACAATAACAAACCCCAAACAATTAAGAAAATGGTAATAGGAACATACATATTGATAATTACCTTGAATGTAAATGGATGAAATGGTCCAATCAAAAGACATAGACTGGCTGAATGGATACAAAAACAAGACCTGTATATATGTTGTCTACAAGAGAACAACTTCAGAACTAGGGACACATAGAGACTGAAAATGAGGGGATGGAAAAAGATATTCCATGCAAATTGAACTCAAAAGAAAGTTGGAGTAACAATTCTCATGCCAAACAAAATATACTTTAAAATAAAGACTATTACAAAAGACAAAGAAGGACACTACATAATGATCAAGGAATCAATCCAAGAGAATATATAACAATTGTAAATATTTATGCACCTCACCAACACAGGAGCACCTCAATACATAATGCAAATGCTAACAGCCATAAAAGGTGAAAGTGACAGTAACACAACCATAGTAAGGGACTTTAACACCCCACTTTCACCAATGGACAGATCATCCAAAATGAAAATAAATAAGGAAGCACAAGTTTTAAATGGCACATTCAACAAGATAGGTTTAATTGATATTTATAGGACATTCCATCCAAAAACAACAGAATGCACTTTCTTCTCAAGTGCTCATGGAACATTCTCCAGGATAGACCACATCTTGGGTCACAAATCAAGCCTTGGTAAATTTAAGATAATTGAAATTTTATCAAGTATATTTTCCAACAACAACATTATGAGACTAGATATCAATTACAGGAAAAAATCTGTAAAAAATACAAACACATGGAGGCTAAACAATACACTACTAAATAACCAAGAGATCACTGAAGAAATCAAAGAGGATATCAAGAAGTACCTAGAGAGAAATGACAATGAAAACACGATGAACCAAACCCTATAGGATGCAGCAAAAGCAGTTCTAAGAAGCAAGTTTATAGCAACACAATTCTACCTCAAGAAATGAGAAACAACTCAAATAAACAACATAACCTTACACCTAAAACAACTAGAGAAAGAAGAACAAAAACAACCCAAAATGTAGAAGGAAAGAAATCATAAATATCAGATTAGAAATAAATGGTAAAGAAATGAAGGAAACAATAGCAAAGATCAATAGAACTAAAAGCTGGATCTTTGAGGAGATAAACAAAATAGATAAGCCATTAGCCAGACTCATCAAGAAAAAAAGGGAAAAGACTCAAATCAACAGAATTAGAAATGGAAAAGGATAAGTAACAACTGACACAGCAAAAATACAAAGGATCATGAGAGATTACTACAAGCAACTATATGCCAATAAAATGGACAACCTGGAAGAAATGGACAAATTCTTAGAAAAGCACCACCTTCTGAGACTGAACCACAAAGAAAGAGAAAATACAAACAGACTAAACACAAGCACTGAAATTGAAACTGAAATTAAAAATCTTCCAACAAACAAAAGCTCAGGACCAGTTGGCTTCACAGGTGAATTCTATCAAACATTTAGAGAAAAGCTAACACCTATCCTTCTCAAACTCTTCCAAAATATAGCAGAGGGAGTAACAAGCCCAAACTCATTCTATGAGGCTGCCATCACCCTGATACCAAAACCAGACAAAGATATTACAAAAATAGAAAACTACAGGCCAATATCACTGCTGAACATAGAGGCAAAAATTCTCAACAAAACACTAGCCAACAGACTCCAACAGCACATTAAAAGGATCATACACCATGATCATGTGGGGTTTACCCAGGAAAGCAAGGATTCTTCAGTATATGCAAATCAATCAATGTGATAAACCATAAAAACAAATTGAAGGAGAAAAACCATATGGGACTATGTCTATAGATGCAGAAAATACTTTTGACAAAATTCAACCCCCATGTATGATAAAAACCCTCCAGAAAGTAGACATAGAGGGAACTTACGAAAACATAATAAAGGCTGTGGATGACAAACACACAGCCAATATCCTTCTCTATGGTGAAAAACTGAAAGCATTTTCACTAAGATAAGGAACAAGACAAGGTTGCTCATTCTCACCACTATTATTCAACATAGTTTTGGAAGTCTTAACCACAGCAATCAAAGAAGAAAAAGAAATTAAAGGAATCCAAATCAGAGAATAAGTAAAATTGTCACTGCTTGCAGATGACATAATACTATACATAGAGAATCCTAAAGATGCCACCAAAATACTACTAGAGCTAATTAATGAATTTGGTAGAGTAGCAGGATACAAAATTAATGTACAGAAATCTCTTGCAGTCCTATACACAAATGATGAAAAATCTGAAAGAGAAATTAAGGAAACACTCCCATTTACCATTGCAACAAAAAGAATAAAATACCTAGGAATAAATCTACCTATGGAGACAAAATACCTTTATCCAGAAAACTATAAGACACTGATGAAAGAAATTAAAGATGATACAAACAGATGGAGAGATATATCATGTTCTTGGATTGGAAGAATCAACATTGTGAAAATGACTCTACTACCCAAAGCAATCTACAGATTCAATGTAATTCCTATCAAACTACCAATGGCATTTTTCACAGAACTAGAGCAAAGAATTTCACAATTTGTATGGAAACACCAAAGATCCCGAATAACCAGTGCAATCTTGAGAAAGAAAAATGGAGCTGGAGGAATCTGGCTGCCGGATTTCACACTATACTACAAAGCTACAGTAATCAAGACAGTATGGTACTGGCACAAAAACAGAAATATAGATCAATGGAGCAGGATAGAAAGTCCAGAGATAAACCCATGCATATTTGGTCACCTTATTTTTCATAAAGGAGGCAAGAATATACAGTGGAGAAAAGATAGCCTCTTCAATAAATGGTGCTGGGAAAACTGGACAGCTGCATGTAAAAGAATGAAATTAGAACACTCCCTAACACCATACACAAAAATAAACTCAAAATGGATTAAAGACCTAAACACAAGACTAGTCACTATAAAATTCTTAGAGGAAAACATAGGTAGAATACTCTATGACGTAAATCACAGCAAGATTCTTTTTGATCCACCACCTAGAGAAATGGAAATAAAAACAAAAACAAACAAATGGAACCTAATGAAACTCAAAAGCTTTTGCACAACAAAGGAAACCATAAACAAGAAGAAAAGACAACCCTCAGAAAGGGAAAAAAAAATATTTGCAAACGAAGCAAGTGACAAAGGATTAATTCCCAAAATATACAAGCAGCTCAATAACGAAAAAGCAAACAACCCTATCCAAAAATGGGTAGAAGACCTACATAGACATTTGTCAAAAGAAGATATACAGATTGCCAAGAAACATTTGAAATGATGCTCAACATCACTAATCATTAGAGAAATGTAAATCAAAAGTACAATGAGGTATCATCTCACACCAGTCAGAATGGCCATCATCAAAATATCTGCAAACAGGGCTTCCCTGGTGGCGCAGTGGTTGAGAATCTGCCTGCCAATGCAGGGGACACGGGTTTGAGCCCTGGTCTGGGAAGATCCCACGTGCCGCAGAGCAACTAGGCCTGTGAGCCACAATTACTGAGCCTGCGTGTCTGGAGGCTGTGCTCTGCAACAAGAGAGGCCGCGATAGTGAGAGGCCCGTGCACCACGATGAAAAGTGACTCCCACTTGCCACAACTAGAGAAAGCCCTCTCACAGAAACGAAGACCCAACACAGCCAAAAAAAAAAAAAGTTAAAAAAAGCAATAAACAGTGAGAGAGAGAGAGAGAGAGAGAGAGAAAAACATTTTAAAAAAAATCTGCAAACAATAGAGGTTTCAGAGAAACTCCAACCCTCTTACACTGTTGGTGGGAAGATAAAATGATACAGCCACTATGGAGAACAGTATGGAGGTTCCTTAAAAAACTAAAAATAGAACTACCATATGACCCAGCAATCCCACTACTGGGTATTTACCCTGAGAAAACCATAATTCAAAAAGAGTCATGTATCACAATATTCATTGCAGCACTATTTACAATAGCCAGGACATGGAAGCAACCTAAGTGTCCATCAACAGATGAATAGAGAAAGAAGATGTGGTACATATATACAATGGAATATTACTCAGCCATAAAAAGAAACGAAACTGAATTTTTTGTAGGAGGTGGAGGGACCTAGAGACTGTCATATAGAGTGAAGTAAGTCAGAAAGGGAAAAATAAGTGCCGTATGCTACACATATATAAGGAATCTAAAAAATAGAAAAAGAAAGGTTTTGAAGAACCTAGGGACAGGACAGGAATAAAGATGCAGACGTAGAGAATGAACTTGAGGACACGGGGAGGGGGAACGGTAAGCTGGGACGAAGTGAGAGAGTGGCATGGACTTATATATACTGCCAAATGTAAAATAGATAGCTAGTGGGAAGCAGCCGCATAGCACAGGGAGATCAGCTCCATACTTTGTGACCACCTAGAGGGGTGGGATTGCGAGGGTTGGGGGTAGATGTAAGAGGGAGGGGTTATGGGGATATATGTATATGTATAGCTGATTCACTTCGTGATACAGCAGAAACTCACACAACATTGTAAAGCAATTATACCCCAATAAAGATGTTTGAAAAAAAAAAAGAAAATAAATCTTAGCTTAAAAAGCTCTGCAGTATGTCCCTACACCCTTTGACAACAGCTTCTGTACTATATAAAAATCTCATTATGCTTATTAAGGAATGAAATTCACTGTTTCCCAAGGGAATCATTTTGAACTAAGACAGATAATTCCCATAGGACAATTTGGCATAATTCACATTTCAAGACTTCTAAGCAATCTGTTCCTCTTCCTCTTCTTAAAGAAAAAACATTATTTATCTTGATTTACTTACATAATGTATTACATAAACTGTAGCCTATTTCAGAGATACAGGTTAAAAGCTAATTATATCAGAAATTCATCCCTGATTTTTCTTCTCTTTCATTTAGAAATACTTTTAAGTAGAAAAGAAATCTGAGCTACTCAAGAATTCACTGAAATTTGGACAGTGTGATTTCTAATTAGATTTCTGCTGATCATGTTTCTACATTTTAAAAGAAGAAGAAAAGAAAATTATTTATCCAGATACTGCCCTTATTATGGTTACCCAGTCCCCCAGCTACGTTGGTCATAATTGTTATGTCATTAATTTCAAATATGGTTTGTGTCTTTTAAAAAAGTGTATATATATTTCTCAGATAATTATTTTACTTCTCTGTATGAAATACAGTTTCTTTACTTTCAGCCATTTGTATTCTGTGGACATATTTCCTTGTTTATAAATTGGTGTCAATTATGTCACATCAGCCTAACTTTGATTCTGAAAAATCCTCCTATCTCTTAATGCCTCTGCTAACTTACATGTTTCTGGGCTACAGATCCTTCCTATAAGAAATTGAATTTAGCTTGTTCATTTTAGGTTGATAGAACAACTGTGGACATGTAAACAGCAGTGGTGTATGGAACTCATTCTACTAGAATGGACTGAAACTCCCAAGCAGCCCCTGGAACAGCTAGTGAGCTCATGGAATGTCAGGGGTGCCTCTGAAGGACAAGAATTTGGTACCTACATGCAAGATGAATCTTCAGACAGTTATACTATCTATCCCCCTGCTGGAACATTCCTATTTGCCTCAGAGCCACCTCCATGAGAAATCACTGCTTCCCAAATTAAACACGAGCATCCCAGGACTGTTAGAATTCACATCCCAATGATATTACAAGGATTTCATCATTTTCACTAATTGCATGTTAACTTAGTAGATGTTTATATAAATTTATAACCATCTACCAGATAGAACACTTGATAAAATTTAAGTCTTTGGGAACATTTTTGATGAAAAGGGCAGAGAGACCTGCCATCTTCTCTTAAAATGTTCACAGCAGGTGGCACACACAGTGTTCCAAGCTGTGGGATGGACCTCTAAGTATTTATTCCACTCAGAGGGCTTTAGAAAGCTGAGTTGAAAATGGGCAAGAGATGCAAGTGGCTGACAAGAAATTCATTCATGGTAGAAAACAAATCAAAGAGAACGGCAGAAAATACATGTAAAAAAAGAAAGATGAAGAAGAGCTAGAAAAAAGTCACATATTATGTTTCCTGAATGAAAAATATAAAAACAAGCAAATAAGCAAACAAAAACTGCATTAGAAGCAGGGTGTTCCAGGCTCAACAACTTGTACTACTTCTGACTGGGCTAAGAAAGAAACCCTCCTCACTCAGGACTAGCAAAATTGTCAAGGTGTTCAAGCAGCCATTTGGCATGTCTTCCATCTACCCTTGAATTGTCCTTCCAAATGCCCATGCATTCTGCCTGACTCCCCTGCTTGGTTGCAAGGAATACAGCAGATAAACTCAGGGCTGCATGGTATGAGTGGGAAGGGTGGAAGAAGCTGCCCCGTAATCCAGCAATCCCAATTCTGGGTATATGTCAGAAGGAACTGAAATCAGCATCTCAAAGAGATATTTGCACACCTGTGTTCATTGCAGCATAATTCACTATAGCCAAGACATAGAAACAACCTACATGTCCTTTGACAGATGAATAGGTAAAGAAAGAGTAGTATATATTTATACTATAAAATATTATTCAGCATTAAAGAAAGGAAATCCTGCCATTTGTGACAACATGGATGAATGCGGAGATCATTATGCTAAGTGAAATAAGCCAGACAGAGAAAGACAAATACTGTATGGTATCACTTATGTGTGGAATCCAAAAATAAAAAAGAGAAAAGCTGATTTCATAGAAATCACAGAATGATTGAAAGATAGAATGGTGATTGTCAGGGACTGGGGGAATTAAAAATGGGTTGATGTAGTTCAAAGAATACACATTTTCCACTATAAGAAGTATAAGTTCTGAAGATTTAATGTACAGCTCGGCGACTAATGTAATAATACAGTATTGCATGCTTGAAAGTTGCTGAGAGGAGACCTTAAGCATTCTCACCACATACATGCACACACAAAGTTAACTATGTGAGATGATGGATGTTTTAATTCGCTTGATCTTGGTAATCATTCTCAATATATATGTATATGAAATCAACATGCTGCACACTTTAAATATATACAATTATATTTGTCAATTATTCCTCAATAAAGTTTTTTAAAAAGAGGCTTTCTGTGATAAAATTGGTAAAGATAGTTCTTTTTTTTCATAGAAAAGGTGAAAAATACTTATTTTCTAAGCAATTTGGGTTTCTCAAAAGGCTTGTCAATAGTTAGGTTTAATTAAAATAAATCTCTGACCTTAGAAGGACTTATCCCTTACACAAAGACATATTCTGGGATGTGATGCTCTCTCTGTGGTCCTCATTGAAAATGACTGCTCTAATTAGAAGTAAGACATGGAGCAAGGCATAGATGACCAGTGGCAACTTTGTGGCTGCTTCATTCCAAACAATAGCCTGGTTGGAGGGTATTATCAGAAAGCTAAACTAAAAAAGCAAGACTCATCCTCTCATATTCCATTTTAACCATCATGAAGATAAACTAAGATTAGCTAGTATTTGAAACAAAGATTTAAAGAATGAAAACTACATGTTCTTACATATATTGTATGAAAATGATATGAAGGAGAGTTAGACAACAAAAATGTATTAGTTCTCTATTTCCCACCAACTTATTCTGCTAGTTGCCAACATGCCCTTTTCTACCCTCCAACCACATGAGAGAAAAAAAGAAAGGTTGAATTAAGATATGTTGAGAAACCACTTAACTATATTAAGATTCTATGACTAGCAATTGTCTAGAAATATATTCAATGAAGTGTTAATAACAGTTAATTTTAGGAAATTAGATTGTAGATGAGGTTTAATTTATCCTTTATATCCTAATCTTGACTCTTCTTCAAGTAACATCAATTACTTGTTAATAAAATATTTTTTAAAATCTTTACTTGTAAATGCATAAGTTGGATATATTTTCCTTTGAGCGAAAAAATATAACTTATTCATTCATTCAACTAATTTTGAAATCTGAGAATGCTAAAGTAATCTTCAGCAAATAAGTTGAAACATTAGCTAATGAAAATTTGTCCTCATTATACAGGTGTCCTGTATAGAGTCTTAACCCTTAAATTTATTACAACTATTTATTTTTTAAGAAAAATATTGTCACTTGATTTTTCATTTTGTTTTACAGATCTGGTAAAATATTTGCCTTCATTTTTCTTATCAGTAGTTTTGGAATAATTTTTCTCAAATTTCTCAGATCAAAAGAATCATGAGGCCTGGGGAAAAAAGAGCTTATTAAAACACAAAACATACATTCTAAGAATCTCTGAGTGAGCCACCTAGAAATGTGCTTTTTTTTGTTTATTTGTTTTAATAAGCTCCCCAGTTGATTCTTATCAAATAAGTTGGGAAACACTATTTTAGAGTGCAAGTTTCCTAACATTAGATAATTCTGTAAGCGTATTCACAGTGAATGCATATGGAACAATGGACCAGCCTTTATAAATATTTCTGGGGCTAGATAGTGGAATAATTGTATTCCTGATATTTTTACTCTTTTCTTTTGTTCTAACTACAATATTGGTTTTACACCATCTACTTTCTAAGCTTACGTAAGCAAAGAAACTGCCCTTTCTTTCCTAGCTTTAGCCATGTAGTTTCACTAGTGTGTAAATTAGACTTTAGAATAACAGTTTGATCCACAGGTCTTATCCTTCACTTTCCACACACAAACCAATGTAATCAATGAGAATAACTGCCCAGAAATATTATGCCTGATTGGTTTGAAGGGCTGTGCCCTTTTTCAGAGATATACATAGGTAATGTTCTTAAGATTCACTTGAGCTATATATACAGCAGAAGATAGCTTTAAGGTGAATATAACTTCAACTACCAAATCAATACTTATGGCTAAGCAATTAACCAGATAATTCCTCTAACACAAAATCATTCAAAATGGTTGCTTAAATGTCAAAAATTTTGTTAACTGAATCATTTTTATGATGTGGATAATTATAATGCAATAATACCCTATTTTAAAAAAAGCCTACTGGTACTTCCTGTGTTGTAGGAAAGAGTTAGGTCAGGTGTCTGAGATTTGAGTCTTGCTGGACAATTATCAATATGGCAGGATTCATTTCTTCATCGTCTGGGGACTGTTTATATATTTGGAATTCCTCATTCTTGTCTTCATTAGTGAATTCTATAGCATCGAGTAAAAACAGACTGCACCCCCCCCCATTTACAGCTTTTATGGAAGTGTTAAAATATGCAAGAACTGAGAGTACTTTAGATGGAAGCCAAATGGATTCTGCAACCAAACATGGGTGAGATATTTTTATGATGCCGTAGACTTCTTTTCAAAGAATACGTTGCATTTTTTTTAGAAGGCTGCATTTTCTCAGGAATGATTTAAAAATACTTCGCTCACATTGATGAAATTAATACTTTCCCAGTGATGTGGAACAATTTGATAGAAGACTGTATGGGCTCTAATTCCTGTGCATAATAAGGCCTGAATTAAGGGGCTACTGGGGTCCTAAGTAAGTGCTTCTTCTCACATTCTTGCTTTGTGGGAACACATAATGTCTTCTCCGTGCATTTTTTTTTCTCAATTGGATTTTCTTTCTTGTTTTCTTGAAGGTCATTTAAATTGGAAATATGGCATTCAGTATTTAATTCTGTTTTCATATCATTACATAATTCTTCATTGATGTCAGTGGAATTCCTTTACACAGCTACTGAAACCTTGGCCACTTTGTCACTTATGATAAAATTCTACTGCCACATAGGATGTTTAACATATACTCACTATTCTATATAAAATAGATAAACAACAAGGACCTACAGTGTAGCACAATATCTTTTAATAACCTATAATGGAAAAGAATCTGAAAAAAGAATATATATATATATATATATATATATATATATATATATGTATGTATTACTGAATCTCTTTGCTGTACACCTGAAACTAACACAACATTGTAAATCAACTATACTTCAATAGAAAAAAATATTAATTACACCTTATTTAAGAGTCTACTCAGTCAACACCCTAGCTGGAAAATGTGTTCTCATCAAATGCTTCAGCTGCAGAAGATTGAGAATAAGGTGACTATTTTCAAAAGCTTTCCACACAGAAATAAGAAACCAAAAGCATAGTAAATATCATAAATACTGTGAAAAAGGGCCCTTTTTGCATGTTAGCACATGCTAACAGATCATTCCTAATAAGTAAACATTGGAGAGTAAGAAATAACAGGTCAAATCTGCTTTTCCACGTCAAGGGAAAAGGATGAATGATTCACTGTGGTTTATGTTTTCAAACTTTCAAGTTGTCTTCCTTGGCAAAAAGAACTTGAAATCACCAGGGTGATATTTTCTCTTTGGTGGTTTTGTGGCTCAGTGAAGCAAAAAGTGCATAAGTTATTTAAATACAAATGGATTGATAAATCTACATGTCCTGCTGGAGCACATTGTGAGGCAAGCAGCTGGGGTTTTAAGCCCCACCTTCCTCCCCCACCAATGGTTTATAATCGAAAAATGGAGAGAATGCATACCACCAGGTGTAGCCATAATGTAGTACTATTAGAGCTTTAGTTTCATTGTCAGAAACTTCATTTAAATGTCCATAAAACCATCCTGATACAAAGAATGAACTGTAATAGCTTATAATTATGATAGTGCATAAAGTATGCCTCACAACCCATTACAAAGCCATAAGTTTAGCATAAAAACCGTAAACCAGAACAAAACTTGAGAACTTCAAAATAAAATTACAGCTTTTGTAACAGCCCAGTAGAGCATACTTTTTTTCTCCACAGTAAATGATTGTCTCGTCTGATTTCCTCATGCAAAACAAGGGTGGATTTCTGATTTTTCAGACTTTATACCATAACACTTTTTTATACCAGTTTGAAGATATCTTCAAACTGGAGCATAATACATTTTCAAAAGAGGTTTTAATACCCTTTAGAATGAAACCTAATTCCAGGTGGAAGGATGGTTATTATTCACTCATGTCAAGATGGGGAAATTAGGAGGAAAAATCTTTTATGCTTGGTCAGCTTAAAAAGCTCCCTCCTGTCATGAGGAAGGGGAAATGCCTGTTTGGATCATGAAACCAATGCAGTGGGGCTGAATGAGATTTATTAGTCTTTATGTGAACAGAGGAAAGGGAACATATAAGAATCGTATTTTATGAAAATAAACAAGGTCTCAATGCCATAATATTTAACTTTTTGTCAGCTTTCTTGATTCATTTTTAGGATTTCTTTAAAGCACTCTGATTTTTCTTAGCTATATAGATGATAATACAATTCACATGACATTAACAAGCCAAAGTACTCTTTATATATAATCACATATATATATATATATATATATATGCATGTGTATATTTTTTCTAAAATTAAAAGTCAAAATATGTATGCTTCAAAATGTGCTTTTAAACTATACCATTTATTATTTTTTCGAAATAATATTACACATAAAGAATAAAATTAAAATCCCCTATAATTTCATCACCGAGAGATAAACTTTAATAATTTGGAGTATATCTTTTGGATATATATTTTCAAAATATTGTTAAATTCTATATATAGTTTTATATAATTTATTTTTCAAAAAGCATTACATTGTGATCATTGAATTAGAAATCTAATATACCATTTAATGGTTGTGTAAAAACTTTATAATATAAATTTATTATAGTATATCTAATCCTTATGGACGAGTATTTAGTTTATTTACAGTTTTCTGACATTATTTATATATGTGTACATATTACCTGAATCTATCTACTGCTCTAATTATTATTTTGAAATCAATTTTTAGAAGTGCAGCAAAAGATAAGAGCATATTTTTAGGTCTTAGTATAATTTACTAAATTATAATGAAAATTTTTGAGGTTATTGTTTATCACATTGTTTTTTTGAAAATGAAGTTTCAGTCATAGAAAATATTATAATTTTCTTTAATTGTAAAACATGATGTAATGATACTACATGTTGACAGTGAATTTAGAATCCTCTCTAATCTATGCCATCTGGAGTAGACACTACTATCTTTGCTCTAGGCCCAATATGGGTCATTTGGTCAATATCTGAGGATCAGACCACCCAATGTGGGAATGCAAAGAAGGCCTATGAGGAGGGGTTGTGGGGAGAGATAAGTTGGTAAGTGAAGGTAGGTGAAAGTTAAGGAAATTCACACCTGATAGTTTCTACTTTCTCTTCAAAATATGAAATGAAGTCTTTCCTTAATGAAAAGTGAAGGGGGTCAGGGATAGTTGGGATGCTTGAAATGTAAATGTCTGTAATTGCCCATGTAGAGGAATAGAGGACAGGACAGAGAACATATCAGTGACAAACCCAGCCAAGCAGCATTGAGGTCCCAGCTGAAGTTCAAAGCTGTAACATTGTAAGAGCATCCACACAGTCATATTTTCTCCCATGGTGATTGGCTGCTCAAGGATATAAGATAGATTCAAGGATGTAAGTGAAACTGCAGGACAAGTGTGATAGAAGGCCCAAATTAGTAGTGTTTAGTGAACTGGGGAGTAGAAATTTGACACAAAAGAGAGTGGGGTCTAGGTTGAATAAGGAAGAAAGTAAGAGTATAATGACTTATAAGCTTGGAGATGAGGGAAGCCCCAAAAGATGTGGACTGCTAGACAAGATCCATGAGCAAGTGCTGTGAGAGTTAGCCCTGTCAATCATATTTCAATGCTGTAAATCATTACATCACACTGTGGATGAAGATGTGTATTATAATAGCTCATAAATGGAAAGTGCAGTGTGTCAATTAGATTATTCACTCCTTCAGTCAACGAGTAATTACTGAGCATTCACCATGTGTCTGGCACAATTCTAGGTCCTGGGGTAACAAAACAAAATCCTTAGCTTCATGGAGCTGATATTCTAATGGAATAGGGGAAATAATAAACAGAATAAATGCATAAATTATGCACGTGACATAAAATATCTCAGATGCTGTTAAGGAAGCAGAAGAGGAGAATGGGGATTATTGACATAAGAGGCAGTTTGCAATTTTAAGTAACATGGACAGGGAAGAAGTAATTAGAAGAATGTGAAAGAAGAAACAAGGCCAGATAAGTGGAACACAACTTATAAATGGGTTGAATATGTCACTTTCCAAATTGTCCTCAGCATTTTAATTAGTTGAAACTCAGAGTTCTTTTTTCCAAAGAATTGAGGTGATTGTAACTGGGACCCAGGCAATCCTGACCCCTCCCTTTTCCCCAAACTTTCTTTGACTCATCATGTGTTGGAAATACCATCTTTTGTAGCCCTGAGCTTTAAACCCTTTCAAGATTCTCTGTCCCCCAAGTCTAGATGGTTTCTTGAGTGCTGAGGAAAGAAGGGCATCCGGTGAATGAAGAAGGCTAGGAATTTCTCATTTCATTACATTTGGAGGAAACAGAGAAGTGAGAAGAGGGAAGGTGGAAGGGGACTCCTGTGCTTGAAGCCCTGGTTGAGTTACTGCATGGGTGTGAATCAAGGCTAGAGGGAAGCTCATAGGCTCTGAAAACAACTTCCTAATGACATCTTGCAAAGAGCTTCTGGGCACAGGGAAGACACCTGAAAGGACCTTGGCAGCAGTGGCTCCCTTTTGAAGCCTGGTGTTCGGAGTGTGGGATGCCCACCCTTGCCTACCTTCCCAAAACCCACCACTCAAGACTTTCATGTAGGGAATTCCCTGGAGATCCAGTGGTTAAGACTCTGCACTATCACTGCCAAGGGCCTGGGGTTCGATCCCTGGTTGGGTAACGAAGATCCCACAAGCCGCCCAGCATGGCCAAAACAAAGACTTTCATGTAGGAGGGACACAAGCCAGACCACCAGTCATGTTGTACTATTTGTTTATTTGTTATATCCAGAATAATTTATGCAACAATAATCATGGAACACCTACAGGTACATCTTGGGATAATCAATGAACAACACACAAGATTGAGCTTACATTTTAAGGCAATAGATTAATAGGGCAATAGAAGAGAAATTGTAAATACAATAGAAAATCAATGCAATAAATACGTAAGATATGTAGGCTATGTGAGACCAGTGGGTTAAGTAATAGTAAGACAGCAAAGGCCTGAGAATCTTATCTATGAAGTGAAGTATCTGGGCTTTTTCAGTTTTCACCACTTGGAGGTATTTTTCATGTCTATAACTGCAGTCAAGAGCGACAAGGTTTCTGGAAGTGTTACCTATGTATAAAGGGTGATTCTGTAAATTTAAGATTGAGTTTTCACTACAAGCTTAAAAATGACTTTGAGTGTCTAAGAATTCTGGGGAGTAGTTTTGGTTGCTTTTAAATGCTTGTGGATGTCTATAGAAAGAAAAATTAAGATGTTTCAACAACTCATCTTCAGTCTTTACTCACCCCTTGAAATGAGAGAAAATGGTAAATACTATGATTCATGGCTTTGAAGTTATTATACCAAGCATGTATGGTAATCATTATGTTTCCTTGATGGCTTTATTGCATCACTTGAAGTATGGTCTTCTTTTCCAAGAAAGTAGAATTTATAAGAATATGGTAGTACACCCAGTAATTTGCAAACATTGCCTCAAACCCTAGTTAGCCAGTCTATATATGAAGGAGATGTTCAATTTTACAAATAACATAATAGGTGTTTAAATTTATTTTTCTACTTTCTACAGCCCAAATGAACCACTTATGATAATTATTGTATTTTTCCACCACCGTTCTGAAGAAAATTTTATCGTGTAATGCAGAGTTTCTTACAGAGAAGTAGGTGTTTTAAGATAACATGTAGAACAGGGTAAGCAGAGGGAACATAAATCTAAGCACCATCCAAAAATATCTCAGGAAGAATATATAATTTTTTTTGAAGAAAAGTATTTGTATTAATAAAATTCTAAAGAATATTTTTCAATATAAATGAGCTCTTCAAAGTAAACATTTCTTATAAACTGTATCTAAGATTTCAAATAGTTGATTACACCAATCAAAGAGGAATTTCATCTGCTCATGGATAAAACTTTGAGTTGCCATTTGTAAGAGAACTTAGCTATAATTTTGCATAACTGTTCCCTGGCTCTCTTTTTATCTCTCTAACTTTTAGTTTATTTTATTAGCTTCTCCTTCTCAGCCTGCTCTGTAACGTTGGTTGTCTTGTGTGGTGTGTGTCATGTTTGTTTGTTTGTTTTACCATTCTCTTTTTCCTGTTCACAAATCTTGGATGATCTCTTTTACCCTCATGACTTTACAGCCATTAACTATATCCTAACCTCCCCCTTTCTCCTATGTTATCTGTACTTTAACTTCATTTTGGATCTCTACCAAGAGTAAGGTAACAACCCATACCAGTTTACCAGGGACTCTTCTAGTTCAAACACTAATAATCTGGCATCCTAGGAAAGTTCCTCCCCAAGATGTGGAGTCAGGTTGTGGGAGTTGGAGAAGACTGGGAGACCCAAAATTAGGGGCTGAAAGCAACACTCTTTTCAGTGTCACATGGATACAGCACAGATTATCTACCTTCCATTACTGTCACTACTTTTTCTCTGACCACTGAAGTTGGCGACCATGATTTGCAGTTCACAGTAATGGATCATTAATTGTTGCTTCTCTTCAAGTGATATGTCTTAAGAGGGCAATTTAAGTGTATTTCAATTAAGAGTATTAATAATCCATATTTGACTTTGCCTGTGGAATAACTATTGTGTTTTGTATTAAGAAACAGAAGCTTTAATTTGTTAAAGGTCAAATATGTAAAACATCATAATTAGAAGGATATATAAGTGACGTTATCCCATGAATACCAAGAATATATTTAAATAAGAAAGCGTTCTCAGAGAATTGGGAGATAATTACCTCTATCCATTGGAAAATTCTTTGGGACTTTCCTGGTGGCTCAGTGGTTAAGAATCTGCCTGCCAGTGCACGGGACACAGGTTTGAGCCCTGGTCCAGAAAGATCCCACCTGCCGTGGAACAACTAAGCCCGTGTGCCACAACTACTGAGCCTGTGCTCTAGAGCCTGTGTGCCACAACTACTGAAGCCCACGCACCTAGAGCCCATGCTTCACAACAAGATAAGAGCCACTACAAGAGAAACCTACGCACCACAATGAAGAGTAGCCCCTGCTCACCGCAACTAGAGAAAGCCCTCACACAGCAGTTTAGACATAACACAGCCATAAATAAATAAATAATCTTTTAAAAAAAGAAAATTCTTTGAGGATATGCAAATACAGAATAGGGCAAGTGGAAAGATGAGCTAGTATATTTGCCTCACTCAGTATTGGATCAAAACAAAATGTGGTCTCTTTTCCCATGGGGTTAATATATTCCTTTAAACACATTCTAGTTCTGTGTGACTGCAGGTCACAGAAGCTCAAAATAATAATAATTTGATAGGCAGTATCTGTGGCTCATTTTCTTGGTAAACAAGGCATGCATAAAAAGTGGTCATGGGAGTTGGCACTCTATGAATATGTTCCATGGTTTAGGTTGAGAAGTGTTTCCATTTAAGAAGCATGTGGTGTTGAATTTAATTTATGTGGAAGAGATGAGTGAAGCTCATATTCTACTCCTACAGCAGGTTACATTTGGCTGAGGAGGACCATTCCTCAGTGTCGCTCCTTGGGTGCTTGCTATTTATTACTAAGTAAACATTTGCCCCATATTCTGAGGTTTCTCTGAATTTTGATTTATTATGTATAATCTATGTGCCTGATTTTCAAACTCTAAATGCCAATATAAAGGAGGCTTATCCAGAGGTCTGTTGGTACAACCAGTTCTCAAAAAAATATATGTGTATATATGTACACAAGTTTCTTATAAATCTTACTTATATAAACTTTCACAAAAGTTTACAATTAATAATGAAATACACAATAATATTTATTGTAAATGTCATATGGCCAATGGATTTTTGTACAACATTTTTTGCTGCTTTTGCTAAACTCATATTTGTAGCCAACCAAGAATTGAAATTTAACCATGATTTTATGAAAGTGTTGCATCCCAATTCACTCTTTCCTCCCCCCAAAATACTGTAATTAAATATGTGATTTACTGTTAAACTATTTCTCACACTTGCACAAATTAAATTCATTAAATGTAAGTTTCTTGCAGCTTCAGACTTTGCCCTGGCACATTTTAAGTCTACATTATTAACATTTCTCCATCACTAGACAATCAAAAACACAATACATCAACCTATGATGTTAGTGTTTATAGATACAGATTTACATGGGGTAAATACTTCTTCCATCATGGCCATTTTTTAAAATTTTAGGCTGCACCATGGCTTGCGGGATCTTAGTTCCCTGATCAGAGATCGAACCCAGGCCCCTTGCAGTGGAAGCATGGAGTCCTAACCACTGGACCTCCAGGGAATTCCATGACCAATTTTTAGAAGCATTTTGTTAAGGTATGACTGACATTCAAAAAGCTGTACATATTTAATATATACAAACTGATGAGCTTGAAGATAAGTGTACACACATGAAATCATCACCACAATCTATGCCATAAACCATCCATCACCTTCAAAAGTTATTTTCCATACTCTTTATTTATTATTATTATTTTGCAATTTTGTAACAATTTTTGTATTTTTTAATAACAACAATTAACATAAGATCTACCCTCATTGTAAATGTTTAAGTATACAATACATTATTGCTAACTATATAGCTCTATGTTGTGCAGGTCTCTACGATTTATTCATCTTGTATAACTGAAATTCTGTACACTTTGACTAATACCTCCCCATTTCTTTCTCCCCCCAGCCATGCTTCTATGAGTTTGACTATTTCAGATTCCTCCTATAAATGATATCAGATAGTATTTGTCCTTCTGTGACTAGTTTATTTCACTTTTTCCATTTTTTTTTTTTTTTTTTTTTTTTTTTCTTTTTTTTTTTTTTTTTTTTTCACTTTTTCCATTTTTAAGTTCACTCATGTTGTCACAAATGGCAGGACTTCCTTCTTTTTCAAGGTAATAATATTCCATTGTAGGTAAATATCACATTGTTTTATGACCATGGCTAATTTTAATCTACCGATATGATGCCACTCAACAAACTGTTGGGAAGAGATGTGCACCATTTTACAGTATTTTTACCGTATGAATACAATAGATATTTTAAAAATCCTAAAGACTAGGTAATAAATAGTAAAGCAATAAGATAATTAGGATGTGGTGTATTTTAATATTTATTACCTTTGTTTAAAAATATTTAACTATAAATTTATATAATTTAATTTTTTCTTAGTAGTTGTGTTTAACAATAGGCTTATAACATTCCTGAATATTGAACAATT
Organism: Phocoena phocoena; assembly: GCF_963924675.1. Lineage (NCBI taxonomy): Eukaryota > Metazoa > Chordata > Mammalia > Artiodactyla > Phocoenidae > Phocoena > Phocoena phocoena. Next base: position 131,634,603 of record NC_089222.1, read on the forward strand.
GGCTCTTGTGAGCCAGTACAAACCAGCTTCAGCATATCATTGGCCTAATCTGAAGAGGCTTCACTGATGAAAGAAAGCAACTAACTCCACCTCTAAGCTCTGCCACCACAGCCACTCCCTCCAAGCTGCTGATGTTCCTCCCAGAAGTACTGCGTGCCTTCACTTTGCCTTTTCCTCTGCCCTCCTGCCTACGAGTCCATTTCTCACACTGCAACCAGAGTGATCCTTTCAATGGCCGTGGGAAATATAGAGTTCCTCTTTTCAAAGTTCTCCAATAGCTTCCCCTCTCAATCAGAATTTAACCCAACATTCTAGCCACCACTGCCTCTTTGACTTAGCCCCATTGAGGACTTTTTGTCATGTTTTCTAGTGACTCTGCCATTGGCTGCCACCTCACCAGCTTCCTTGCAGTTGCTCCCACATACACAGAGCTCCGAACTTAGTACTCTCACACCTTGCTTTCTTAGCTTGACATGTAGAGACCTCCACCCTGCACACTCCCTAAATTGCCTTGTCTCTAACCCAATGTTACAATCAACTGACAGTAGCAAGCATTTCCCCAGTCCCTAGAATGTCTGTTTTCTCCTCTGTTACCTATGTCTCATTGTTTTTCACAGCATATATTAGAACCTACTATATTACATATTCATTCATTTATTTTCTATCTCCCCAAGAAAACATGTCTTTCATGAAAGAAGGGACTTGCTTTATTCACTGTTGCATCCTGGAGCCTAGAAAACTTTCACATGATAAACACTGATAAGTACTTGTTGAAAGCATATGTGAATCCTCATTGTTGTTTACATTGAAATTTGTTTATTTTGGGTGAAATCCACTACCATTTCTCTCAGGATAAGCTGTTCAGTGGGTTGAGGGGGCAGAAAGGGGCCAAGTTCCACAAGTTATGTAAGGCTATGTCCCCTCAGAGAGGAGTCTGTTTCTAGTTCTCACAAAGGTGTCATATGGGCTGGTAGGGACCCTGATTTCATCCCATTGACAAATTATACTCTCCTATCTTCAGTACATTAAAAAAAATATTTCATAACTAAAATGTTTTCTTTCCTCACTGTACCCCATGTCTTCTAATGACTTAGGACAACTTGCATTTGCTAACCACCTCTCTGGGAGAAAAGAGGATATATGAATATGACAAAGCAACCAGAATATCACACTTTTATTGAAAGACACTTTCATTGTCTGTGGATAATTAAAAATTGGAAACATCTATGAAGAGATTGATACAATGCTAGTTCCTAAGAAAAGATGACAAGGGAAAGGAGTTAAGGAAAGGTCATAATTGTTTACGATATTTTAGGAAGGTTACGTTAAATATGCAAGGAATCAAGACAAATATTTTTTCTTACTATGGCCCAGAAATGAAATTAAGTCTAAGTTTCTAGGAAGCAATCAAAACTCATTGTGATGATTGCACTCATAGAATATATGTAAACAGCCTATTCAGAATTTTACTGTTGTCTCATTTTTTTTTTAACATGGTCTTACTTTATCTATGGCCAGAAAATCACATAGAAGGATAAAAAGAGAGCAAGAGAAAAGCTACCCCATTCTGATTCATTTCATAATAGTTTCATAATAGCAACATGGCTACAATATCAAGGGATAGTTTTATCCAAAGTTTAAATTGCTGACTGTGGATATTTCCTTCAAGATCTTGGTTTCTTTATCTGTGAAGTGGGCATAGTAAATTTATTTCCTGAGAAAAAAGTTATAAAAATCAGATAATACATGAAAACTGTTATTATTAGGCTTAAGGATATGTATCATAAATTACTTTCAGAGTTTATTAAATGGACATTTTTATGAAAGGTTATATTTTCTTAAAATTTTAATGATGCTTGCATTGCTCACAAAATATTTATTATCTTTCACTTAAAGAAATGTGAGTTCTTTCAAAGAATACGGTGTTCATACCTTCAGATGTACTCTTTATGTTTTACCCAAAACTGTATAAAAGTCATCAATATTTACCACTTTCAAAAAGCAGTTCATCTTAGGAGTTTGGGATTTACATATACACACTGCTATATTTAAAATGGATAACCAACAAGGACCTACTGTATAGCACAGGGAACTCTGCTCAATATTTTGTAATAACCTAAATGAGAAGAGAACTTGAAAAAGAATAGATGCATGCATATGTATAAATGAATCAGTTTGCTCTACACCTGAAACTAACACAACATTGTTAATCCACTATACTCCAATATGAAATGTTTTTTTAAAAAAAAGCAGTTCACCTTTCCAAGAAGTCCCCTTTTAAGTGTGGCCTGCCAAACCTCACTCTGGTGGCTTATCTGATGGTCTCAGCAAGACTATGGCCTGGGTGATAAATCCAGCTCCGAATGTTCTGCCTTGAAGCGCAAAGAAACTGAAGGCTCGTTTCCCAGAGGATGGGGGAAGTTGTAGCTCTAACTGTTTAAAATTGGATTTTAGTGGGTAATGCTTCAAAGCGCTCACTTTGCATTTCTGCTAACAAAGCTGAACATTCAGCCAAAATATTGCAAAGGAAATCCTCCGGCAGAATGAAACGACAGAGGAGGCTTGGGAAGTGGTGAGCCAAGCCAAGAATGACAAAATAAAAGGGGCACATTCCAGAAGGAGAAGTGAAAGAGAAAACTGTTTTTAGCTCACTGGCTAGCTTCTCCTTGTCCCAGAGCCATACCCGAATCTTGGAAATAACAAATTCTTTAGTCATTTTTTTTAGCTTTTCCTCTCATATTCTAACTTAAAATCCTAGGCTATTACATTAAAGAAAACTTCAGGAGCCCTTCTGGGCAATCCAAGCTTTTAATACAAATTGGTGTTCACGATTTAATGGCAGGTGCCACAGATGGAGATCACAGGAAAGTTTTCCAACCCCAACACTGGAAATAAAACGACTTCAGCTTTCATGCAATGAATAACATAGGTGTTCTGAAAAAATATTTCTGTCAGAAGTAATCCTCTGAAACACAGTTCTGAGAAGTATTTTAAGTTCCATAACATGACTCTGAAAGTGAGCATATCTACTTGTTTATCTCCTACTAGGATAACTTTATTCATACTACATTGATTTTGCTGTAAACTCTTCTGCTTCTTGAAAAAACACTGTTTATTTGATCATTGGAAGCCAATCCCACCCAAACTGCTTGCGTGGCTTATTTAGAAATGGCTGAGAGCAGTCACAGAGACAGCCCAGGAAGCCAGTTGCATAGAGCAAATCAGAAAAGAGGACAGAGCTAAGCAGATGTTGGCTGTGTTGGGCAGAAACAGAGGCCTGGACGGATTGATTTCTGAGAGGTTCTTGCATTGGTAATTTTGCCAGTGATGTCTTGTTTCCTAATCCCTCACCCCATTGTGTGTGTGTGTAGGCATGTTTGTTTTTATAAAATCTTTATTAATTAAAACAGGTACCACCTTTCCACCTTTGAGGAGATTGCAAATTTACATTCAGAATAAATAAACATGGATACTCCATCATACCTAAGAGGACAGCAGTCAAATCTTCCTACAACCACCTGGAGACAGTTAATTTCTTTTTCAAGTCTCTTCCATTACTAAAGGACCAACAGAAATGAAACTGGAATTGCTAAAAAGCAAAAAATGATACTTTGTGCTGAAGAAATTTCTAAAATTGGAAACAATTAATGCTAAATTTGAAAAAAAAACACAATGGCTTTTTCTTTTACTTTTAGATTTTAGGTCTCCAAGTGGTTTCTGCAGAAAAGTTATATTTGAGAGAATAGGAATATATAGATTGTACAAGGTGATTATTATTGTTTTTTTTTTTTTTTTTTGCGGTACGTGGACCTCTCATTGCTGTGGCCTCTCCCGTTGCGGAGCACAGGCTCCGGACGCACAGGCTCAGTGGCCATGGCTCACGGGCCCAGCCGCTCCGCGGCATGTGGGATCTTCCCGGACCGGGGCACGAACCCTTGTCCCCTGTATCAGCAGGCGGTCTCTCAACCACTGCGCCACCAGGGAAGCCCAAGGTGATTATTTTTAATGTATGTCTCTGTCTTAAATTATCATAAAGTCCAAGGATTAAAAGGGAACTTGGTCATCTAGTAAAATTCATGCTTGTAACTTTAGTTCTTTTAGAAACAAAGCTATTTAGATATTGTTAAAATATCTTCAGATAAAGAGACTAGACATTGTTTTTGTAAAGAATAACACAGACTTTTGTACTATATTCAAGTCAATACATATGCATTGCAAAACTAAGCTGTGCCAGGGATACAGAATCAAATATGACACTTTCTGGCTCATGTATGCATCCATTTACAGCTTTTATTGGTTGTCTAGAGTGTGTCAGCACTGTTTGGAGGTAATGATACACATGTGTTAAAATAAGTAAGACCAAGTTTCTGCTTTCATGGAAACTATAGCCTAGTAGGAGAAAAAAAGGCATTAAAAATATTTAATATAATGACAGGCAATGTAAAGTGCTGTGCTTACACATAAAGCAAGATGAGGGATCAAGGGTGACAGAGACAAGGGTGCTCTTTTAGATAGGATGGTCCAGGTAGACCCCTCTGGCAACGTCCCATTTTAAACGGGGCCCCTGATGGGAAGAGAATGAGAAGGATGGCATTCTAGGAAGAGGAATCCTGATGCCAAAGGTACCACTGTAATAGAAGAGGGTATGCTGAGAATAATTCCTTTGGCCAGTGCTCTGTGTGGATGGAACGTTGAGAAATTGCAGAAGAGGAGGCAGGAAAGGGATGGGGGCTGTAGTTGAAGAGACTGTAGACTGGGCTGAAAGATTTGGATTTTTCTTGAGGTAGAAGGGAATTGAAGAAGTTTTAGAAGAGACAAGAAGAAGTCAGAGCTGAGTTTTCACCGGTTATTCTGGCAGTGGTATGGAGACTGGGAAGCGTGGAGGAAGATGATGTATTCATTCTATACAATATAAACCAGAGGCCTCTGAATATATCTGTTCACTCCAGGAGGGTTAACTTTGTGAGTCAATAAGACTGGGCCATGGTGTGCCCAGATTAACCATTGTTTCTGATCAAGTATGTGAGGGTGTGTCCAGATGAGATTAACATTTGAATCTGTGGAATCAGAAAAGTAGATCACCGTCCTTAATGTGGGTGCACATCATCCAATCCATTGAGGCCCTGAATAGAACAAGAGGGGTAGGATGGAGAAATTCACCTTTTAAAATTCTTGCCTGATTTCTTAAGCTCAGACATAGGTCTTCTCCTGTCCTGGATGCTCCTGGTTCTCAGGCTCTTCAGGCCTGAATTGGAACATATACCATGGGCTCATGTGATTCTTAGGCCTTTGCACTTGGACTAAGTTACACCACAAGATTTCCTGGGTCTCCAGCTTGTAAATGACAGACTGTGGGACTTCTCAGCCTCTGTAATTATGTGAGTCAATTCCTTATAACAAATCTTTTCCTCTCTTTATATATTCTATTAGTTTTATTTCTCTGGAGAATCCTGACTAATACAACCTCCCTCCCCAAAAAAGTAATTTTGAAAAATATTTTTAAATGTTCATAACATGTCTGTTGGCCATCTGCATTTCCTCTTTGGAAAAATGTCTATTCAGTTCTTCTGCCCATTTTTTAACTGGGTTTTTTGTTTTGTTGACGTTGAGTTGTATGAACTGTTTATATATGTTGGATATTAACCCCTTATCAATCATATCATTTGCAAATATCTTCTCTCATTCAGTAGGCTGTCTTTTTGTTTTGTTGATGGTTTCTTTTGATGTGCAAAAGCTTTTAAGTTTAATTAGGTCCTATTTGTTTATTTTTGTTTTTGTTTCCTTTGCTTAGGAGACATATCCAAAAAATGTTTGTGATTTATGTCAAAGAGTATTCTTCCTGTTTTCCTCTGGGAGTTTTATGGCCTTACACTTAGGTCTTTAATCAGTTTTGAGTTTATTTTTTTATATGATAGTAGAGAATGTTCTAATTTCATTCTTTTACATGTAGCTGTCCAGTTTTTCTAGCACTACTTATTGAAGAGACTGTGTTTTCTCCACTGTATATTCTTGCTTCCTTTGTCATAGATTAATTAACCAAAGTGTGTGGGTTTATTTCTGGGGTCTCTATTCTGTTCCATTGATCTATATATCTGTTTTTGTGCCAGTACCATACTGTTTTGATTACTGTAGCTCAATATTGCTAAACATCAGGGAAATGCAAATCAAAACCACAGTGAGGCACCACCTCATACCTGTCAGAATGGCCATCATCAAAAAGAACACAAATAACAAATTTTGGTGAGGATGTAAAGTAAAGGGAACCCTCCTACACTGTTGGTGGAAATGTAAACTGGTGCAGCCACTGTGGAAAACAATATGGAGGTTTCTCAAAAAAACAAAAATAGAACTACCACATGACCCAGCAATTCAACTCCTGGGTATATATCAGAAAAAAACAACATCACTAATTAGAAAAGATAAAAGCACCCCAATCTTTATAGCAACATAATTTATAGTTGCCAAGATATGGATGCAACCTAAGTGTCCATCAACAGATGAATGGATAAAGAAGATGTGGTGTGTGTGTGTGTATATATATATATATATATATATATATATATATATATATATATATATAATATATATATATATAAATAATATACATATACAATGGGATACTACTCAGCTTTAAAAAAGAATGAAATTTTCCATTCACAACAACATGGATGGACTTGGAGGGCATTATGCTAAGTCAGACAGAAATAACTCAAACAGAGAAAGACAAATATTGCATGCTGTCACATATGTGGAATCTAAAAAATACAACAAACTAGTGAATAAAACAAAAAAGAAGCAGACACATATATAGAGAACAAACTAGTGGTTACCAGTGGGGAGCGGGAAGGGGGAGGGACAAGATAGAGGTAGGTGATTAAAAAAATATGTTTATAATGCATTTAAATACTTGTAAAAGTATAATTGTCAACATACTCAAAATATTGGCATTTAAAAATAATTATTTCACTCCATTTAAAGTATCCAATAGAATATAAACTTGGAGGTGATTTGCTTCCCACCATCATTCATGTAAAATCATAATAAGTTAGTCTTAACAGTTTTACATTAGCATCTTTAACTTTCTCCTCAACTTGTTCCACAGAATTTTACTCTAAAGTAACTTATATTTATGATTTGGAAATGTTTTATGCATAATCTTTCTGTATTTTCTGAAATGAACATGTACACATATACACATATGTATATAGTATAACATTTATAATGTATTAATTTTAGTAAATATAGTTCATTTTAACTAATATATTTTATAATTTATATAATCATAATTTATTTAGAATATTTATAATTATACATAAGTAATATATTTAGTTAATACAATAGTAATAATAGCAGTCCCTCATGCAGTACTTGTTATGTACCTGCCACTGTTGCTGGTGCCCTTCACATTTTATCTTAATTAATTTGATCTTCACAACCACCCTGTAAGGTAGCTCAGACATCTTATTCAGGTAAACAGGGAGTGGAAATGGAGGGACTTTCATTAACAGCAACATTATTCAATCCTTTGAACACCTTCAATATTACATGCCAAGATTAAATGGTGAGCCATTATTAAAGAGTGCTATCTATTAGTTAATTCAAGTAGGTCCTCTAATTTTTTAGTAGCAAAATATTTGAAAGTACCCACCTGGGAAGGGATTTGTTGCCAATTCGCAGGACCACAGTTACCAGTGATGGCAGTTATTACAGCCTCAAGCACTGCAGAAAGACTAGACAGTGGGTAGGCCGGAGGTTGACCTTTCTTTTCTTAAGGCAGAGAAGTTCAGTTCACCAAGGGGACACCTTGACTGTGCTGCATTCGCAGGCAGATCGGTTTTAGGAAACGTTATTATGGAAGCTGAAGCTCTAGAAGCCAGCTTCTCCTAGTCAGTCCTGTTCCCTCCCCTTGCCACTTTGGCAAGGCCCTCTTGAAGGGATGCTCAATGCTTCTCTAAACTATTCTTCTTGTTGCCTTTCTTGTCCATAAGAAACTTCTTGACCTTTTCAAAATGTGCTTTTCACAATTTAGGAAAATGAGTCCCCGTGGTGTTCAGTGGCTGTCTCTGGCCATGATTTGAGACTAGAGACCAGATTTTTATTATGTTGATCAGATCTCTTAACGACGTTCAGTCCTTGACAGGTTAATTTATGTTTTATTGGAGTATTGATCCATTTTTTGTTCCTGTTAAACAGCAAAATAACCTTTTAAAATGGTGCAGACTGAGTAAAAGTGAGTGATGGTGGGGGGCAGAACTGAAAGATTGTGGCTGCAGCTGCTGCTAAGTATCATTTCACCCAAGAGAGAAATTTTTAAAAAATTGCTAGAGGGGAAAAAGCCTTTCCTATTTCTATCCTTGGAATCATTTTAAAGTCATGTTGATGAAAAAAAATAGAATTTTGGCAGGCTATGGTTCTCCTAAAAGACACATTTCTTGAAGGATACAGAAGCCATTTTGATATATTAATTTTACACCAGAAGTTTTCAAAGCTTGCTTGGTTGAATGATCTGTTAGAACATTATCATTTTTATTAAACTGTCATATTTTAACTTATCCAACAGTTAACATTTTTAGTGCAAAATCTCATTAGGGATTTTACATGTTTCTTCTACAGGTAGACTGGTAGAAAATTTATTGCTGTTGTATCATTTGACAAATTCTTGAATCTTCATATATTTTCTTGCTTTTGCCCATCACCAAGAAATGGGCTCATCACTTTCCAGGCCTTTGTTATGGGAAGGAAACAGAGTCCTTTTGAAAGCTCTGGGCGATGTTTATGAATATTTAATCATGGAGGTGGTACAATGGCATCATTTACAGCGATATGTCAAAATTAATTTTGTGGTATTCTGTCAAGGAAAGAATCTTACCATATGCCTCAAATAAAAATAAATGAGTTAGGAAAACTCTGACAGAGTTTACCTAATTCTGCAAAATCTTTGGATTTTCATTTAAGAGTCACTTAAATGAAAATAGAATCATTCATGCAAACATGATTGAGTTTAATTTATTTCTGTTACTAAAAAAGAAATTAGAGGGCTTCCCTGGTGGCGCAGTGGTTGAGGGTCCACCTGCCGATGCAGGGGACACGGGTTCGTGCCCCAGTCCAGGAAGATCCCACATGCCGTGGAACGGCTGGGCCCGTGGGCCGCTGAGCCTGTGCATCTGGATCCTGTGCTCCGCAAAGGGAGAGGCCACAACAGTGAGAGGCCCACATACCACAAAAACAAAAACAAGAGCAAAACAAAAAGGAAATTAGAAATAAAAGAGGTTTCTATCTTCTCATGTTTCCAAATTCATGCCAAATATCTTCAGTACAGAGTCTTGTGTTTTTATTAGAAATGCATTAAATGAAAAATTAAGTATGAAGACAGAGGAAGAGCAAGAACTTGACAGACATACTTAGAAGGTTGTCAAACACTTGGATTGGAGATGCAATGAGCAGATTTTCCAAGTACAACATCGGTTCCCTGGGACCAGGACAATGTTACATGTCAATGAGTCACCCAACAGATGTATAATGGAAATCTCAGAGGAAAGAGCTTACCTCTGCCTGAGCACATGGAAATTTAGTCACCACTGAATAATAAACCTCACTGCTTGGTTCAATAAAAGTGTGGAACACAAGTGGGTATATGGATGAGTTTCTTAAACAAATTTCAGTTTTTGCCATGTGATGTTTTAATATTTTTGTTGCAGGCACATTTGTCAGTTTTTGAAATTGTGCCTGGATTATTTTTTTACACTTAACTTATAAAGAAATTCACTTATTATTATTATTTTTAAGTATTATACTTTTTCACTGTTTCCATACTGAGATCTGATGCATTTGGAGCGTCTTCTTATGTATGGAGTGAACCCAAGTTTACATTTTCCAAATAGCTATTTAGTTTGCCCCACACTATTAAAAAGTAGTACATCTTTTCCTTACTGTTTTGAGATGTCACCCTTCTTGCTTCTAAATTTTCATATTTACTTGAGTTTATTTCTAGGTATTCTATTCTGTATCATTGGTATGTCTGCCTAGTCATGTTCTAGTACTATACTGCATTACTTATAGAGGGTTTATTGTATGGTTTAATCCTGGGTAAAGCTATACTTTTCCCAATCTCCTCCCTGCTCTCCTTTTCCAAGGTGTTTCTAGCTGTTTCTGCATGTTTATTTAGAAAGACTTAGGGGTAAACTATTTTAATTTCTGTAACCAACTCTGAAATGAACATATGTATATGCACACATACAGAGAGAAAGAGATAAAGCTAATGCAGCAAAATGTTACCACCTGGTGAATATTGATGAAGGGCATTTGGGTGTTTTTAATAGGATTATTGTAACTTTCCTTGTGGTCTGAAAACTTTCAAAATAAAATGTTGGGAGAAAATCAAAGAAACAACTTTGGGGAAAATCAATTATTTCCCATTAACTTTTGAGGGGAGGGTAGAAAGACATGGGGATGGGAACAAGAATCCTCAGTGGGTATTTTGAGATAATATTTTGTTTTATCTTGAAAAATATAAATATATTAGCAATTCAAAGTAAAACATCAATAAAGTCTAATTTAAAACAATGCCCTATAAATATTGGAGTTGTGAAATGGATTTCAAACTTTATGAGTGTTTAGCATTGGGAAATTTAAACAGTATCAAAGTCCCTGAGAATGGGCCAGCCAAGGAAGCTTGTCCTAGTGGTCTGGCTCACCCAGGTCCAGGAGACCACTGCTTTGTAAGGACCAGGAGCAGGATGGCATCTCACTTACAGAAGAGGCATTGCAAGAAACTCAGGTCCTTTTGACCTAGAGATGACAATTCTAACTTCTCTTCCTATTCTCCTCCTTCTCTCTCTAGACATTTCTGCATTAATTAAAGGTCATGTGCACAAAGTATCATTGTGTTGGAGCTTGATGGTGTATGTGCACATACATTTGCATGCTTCTGACATTAATTTTACCTTCTCTCTGTGACCCACCTTTCAGGCAGGAATGCCAAAGAGGAGAGGGGTAATCAGTCCTGCACAGTTCTCAGTCTAGCTGGCAATGTAACTCTTTCTGGTTTCTAGGGCTTTCTCTCTCCCTGGAATCCCATTCTCTTTCTTCTTATCCCTTAGCTGACTACTTCTGTCCTATATCCAAGCCTCAGTGTAGACTTCAACCATTCTGAAAAGTTTGTCTATAAATTTCAAGATAGTGTTAAGTGTTCCTCTCATGTGGTCCCATAGTTCTTTGAATAACCTGACCACAGGACATGTCATGGTGTGTTGTGATTACCTAATGAGAATTAACATTTACTGAGTTCTCACTATATGCTCATGGCTTAAATGTACTATTTGATTTTCACATCAATACCATGAGGTAGGAGACATTTTGTTTTCTATTTTAGAGAAAAAGGAAGTAGGCTTAGAGAAATTTAGTTATTTGCTGTAACAGACAGCCTTTAAGATCACCCTCAATAATCCCCACCTCCTGGTATTCACAGTCTTGTGTAATCCCCTCCCTTTGAATATGGGCTGGACATAGTAAGTTGTTTCTAAAAATCAGAGTATAGAAAAAATGATGGGATGTCACTTCTGTGACTTGATTATAAACGACTGTGATGTTTAACCTTGATAATAGATTCTCTTTATTGCCTTCTTGGCTTGCACACTTTGAGGAAGTAAGATAGCTTGTTGAAAAGGCCCACATGGCAAGGAGTTGAGGGTGGCCTCCAGCCAACTGCAGTTGAGGTTCTCAGTCCAACAATCCTCAAGGAATTGAATCCTGTCAACAACTGCTGCCCCCTCCACAGTTGAAACTGCAGATGAGACCACAGTCATGGGTGTGAAAGACTCTGGCACAGAGGGATTCCTGACTCACAGAAACTATGAGGTAATAAATTTGTGTTCTATTAAGCTGCTAAGTTTTGGGGTAAAGATAGATAACTATAGATTACTATCAATAGATAACTCATACCCTTGATTTAAGTCCCACAGGTAGAAATATAGAGTACAGGGTTAAAAAATCTGGCAATTCTAACTCTCTAAGGAATCTTTGTCATGCTGTTTGGTTATTTCCCAACTGCTTCTTCATTTAAACATATTCCAATTTTCATTCCTAGCATTTAGCCTTGTATTTTGTGTGTCTTCAATAATTATGGAATGAAAAGTGGGTCCATAGAAAACAAAATCTTGTGTGATGAACCAGCCAGTCAAAGCAAACTGTTTTCAACTTTGTGTTTCTTAAAACTGGGTAAGGAGAAGAGGTACACATAACATAATATGCTGGTTTGGAATTTGTTTATGCACTCTGCATGCTCACTGTAACAACAGCAAAATCAGTTTTAACATCTTTCTACCATAGAATATGGATCAGGGAGCACACATGGGCTTTAATTTGTTGTTAATTCCTTTATCAAATATTTTTAAAATACCTTCTGAATTTCTGCCTCTGTGCCAAGCTCTCGGAATACAAAATTGGATAGAACAATGTAAAGGGCAAGACCAAATGCAAATAGTGGCACTATTGTGTGACATGATAAGTGACTTATTTGAGGTTTGAACAAAGAACTGTGGGAATAAAGGACAAACCAATAATTTAGTAGGGTGACCATCCACTGGTGTTTCTGTCTATTTCTCTCTCTCTGTCTACACACACATACATATACACATACACATACATGCCTATTCAGAAAACCATAAATAGTCATTCAGGAGAGTTAGAATTTTGCTCAATGATTTTAATTATAAAGTGATTCTGAGAAAAAGTTCAAGTGAAACTACTTGGCTGATCTGAAGTAGGGCATTATTGCTTTTAGTGAATCACTGAGCAACACAGTTTAGAGACTTGACATTAGAGGAGGTGACACACCAACAAAAACCAGGGAATTGCCAACCAGGGAGAACAACTGGAGAAACAATTTAAAGTGTGTTGTTCTCTTGAAGTTCAATGTAACTTCTAATGGTTTTTACACACTCACAAATCTCTCTTTTTTATTTTCCTATGTCAAGATGCTGCCATACAAAACAATCAAAAGGAAAAATTATCATTTGCATTTAGACATTTTCTACTTCCCATTCAGGTCAAAAATTAATTTCTCATAGGTTTACTTATAGTGAATTTGCATCCTGCATCTCAATAAACTATTTTACAGTGTTCCTTCTTGTCAGCCTATGTGGGATACCATAAGGTATCTCTCAAGATCTTAGAAACAACGGAAATAAAATTGCCCTCTGAGAGTTAAACTATGAATCAAACAAATGATGAATAAAAGTAGAGAATCGCAGTTACCTTAGTCAAGAGTTCCCAGTGCTGCAAGACTTGATTGTGAGCTGCCTGAATGTATTAATGCACTAAAGAAGAACATATGCTCAACAGGTGGTTGTGCAACCATGGGAAAATAAAGGAACAGAGTCCCAGAAGCGATATGGGCCGTGCTATATAAGCGTTATCCTAGCTAGTGAACAAGGCCATCCTTTTCAATTGGATATATTCAGCTCTTATGCATTGGATTAACCACCCAACTTCTTATTGTGTTTTCTTTTCAAGTTCAGTAAGGAAATTTCCAATTTCTGTCTGACTTCCTATGTGGGTCAAGGTTAGTGAAGCAGACCCTGAGAAGAGGGGAAGGAAGAGATGCATTGTCAGTTAATTGGGTAAAGATGTAAAAGTGTGAACATTGATTGTAGACAACAATTTCAGTAGCTCTCAAAGAAATATTTTTTGACTTATTGCCAGTGTTTCTAACTCTGCACTTTGGATCACTCTTTTCACCGTCAAAGCTTAAACATATTTAATCCTCTCTCATTTTAAACAATAAAATAAACATAAAACATCCATTTATACAACACCCCACCCCCAGTCCCAGATAATACTGTGAAAGCAAGTTATATGTTTATTAACACTATTCACTTAACTTGGATTTATTTACTTATTTTTTCTCTATAGCACTGAGAAAAGTGTTATTTGAATTTCCTGATGGTATTTCAGTTGTGTTACACAGATTCAAGAGAAGTGTTTTGTCCAAGCTTGTCCAAGTCAGTTTAAGGAGGACCAGCTCCCAAAGAGTTCATTAAGGAGGAGGCCAATGTCATTAGTGAAACCTCAGAGAAGGGAGAATCACCAGGTGGGGTCAGCACCACAGGGTTCTGCTGCCTCTTGTTATCAGGGAAGTCTCCTTTCTTGGCCAACTTTGTCAGTCTGCACAAATCCTTTTAGTTTTCAAGTTTGGAACTTTCCCAAGAAGCTTGAGAAAACATAAGATGTTAAGTTTCCAAAATGTAAGAAATAACCCAAATGGATGACTCCTTTTACTTTCATAAATTTGTCCAGATACACGACGTTGGGCAACTGTGTACAATGTTTTACATTTAGTGACTTTTATGACCAAAACTCTGCTAGGCAGAGTGTTATAAGCACTTGTAATCAATACAAAAAGAATCCACCTTATATAAAATCCAAATTTCAAAAATTGGGTAAGACTGCATGTTTGGAGCCTATCAAGATACTTGCATGCATAGAGTTCAAAATGCTGAAGCAACCTGTGGAGGCAATTGTTCTTTTCCTTGCTGTGAATGTGAAAGTGAGAAGAAGCAAAGAATCATCAACAAATGAATACCCTTTTCATATTTGTCGTGACAGCTACCTGGAATAGGCAGGGAAGAAAAATGCAGATAAGAAAATAAGAAAAGCGAAGGCTCCTGGGGGCCAATGACAACAGCCTTCTGATCCTAATTTGATCTGGAGTTAGGAATGCTGGAAAGTTCTGTAACAGTTTCTTCTGCATGACAGAGAGCTCTGACTTTTCTGGCAACAGCATTTCCCTGGAAGCTACACAAAGTCCCCTTTGACTGCTCATGATCAAAGCTGTGGAGGCACTCCTGCAACATCTTATTTTCAGAAAGACAGGAAAATCAGAATGCTGAGAGTGTATCAATAATTTCTAAGCACACTTTTAAGGTGAGTGGTACTTCTGAGAGAATTTCATCATTACTAAAAAATGATTTGTTTCTGCCCTTCCTGTTGTACACCTGGGAAAAAGTTAGCTTTAACTCTCCAATTAGTAAGCTGCATGTCATGGAGGATATTGACAATATGTTCAGCTGTTCTACTCAGAAGTTATGCAGCTGACCATGTAGAGACAGATAGGATTCAGTGATGGAAGACTCTCTAAACTGCAAGTCAGGGCACTCAGTTTTGTCATTGACTAGTGGACATGTCAAACAGCCTTGGCCTCAGTATCCCCATCTGTAAAATGGAGTTAGAAGCTGGAGCTCCGTGTTCTCTGCAGCACCTTTGAAGTGTCCTTGTTAATGAGGCTCCTATTTGATTGATTCCTTACACCCAAATTTATAGCCATCATTGACCTTGGCAAGATTGCCGAGTACTGAGCTTTCTCCTTGGTTTTCTTTTCTTCTCTTTTTGTGCAATTTCTGCTATGTTTGGTGTCTCTGTCAGCAGGAAAGGAGCAGATATCTCAATGTGAATTAGTATGTAGCACCCGGACAAGAAAGATTTGTATTTGTTAAAAAGGCAGCAATAGAAAGAAAAAGAGGGAAGGAAAGAAAGAAAGAAAGAAAGAAAGAAAGAAAGAAAGAAAGAAAGAAAGAAAGAAAGAAAGGAAGGAAGGAAGGAAGGAAGGAAGGAAGGAAGGAAGAAAAAGAAAGAAAGAAAGAAAGAAAGAAAGAAAGAAAGAAAGAAAAAGAAAAAGAAACCTGATATATGTGGAGAGGGAAGCACATTTTAAAGTCAGAAAACCCACTTGTGTATTTCAACTGTGCGGTTTATTATTTGTGTGAATTAAATTAAATCATTTAAGTTTTCTGAGTCTCAATTCTTTATCTATATAATAAAACCTAGTCCATAACATTGCAATAACGTTGAAAAGGCGAAGCATTTATGTAAATTGTAAATTTACATTTATTACATAAAGTACATAATCCAAATTATAATTTTATTATTTTTTACTATTTATTTACAGATTTCATGAATTTTGGTAGTAGTAGTAATAGAGGAGTATTAGTAGGAATGGTTGTAGTGATAAGAGCTACAAAATTATATTTTATTTTTAAAAAAAATTTTGTAAAGTATAGTTGATTTCCAGTATGTGTCAATTTCTGCTGTACAGCAAAGTGATTCAGTTCCAAATTATTTTTTAATGATGACATGTCATACACAGTGAGGAACCAGGTAAAAAAATTAACTGGGGGAAAGATAGGGCTTTTCTGATATATTTAAAATATGTATATCGGTTTCTAGTATAATGTATAAACTAGATACCTGGAGCATTTTTTTTGTTTCTTCCCTCCTTCTCCTTCCTTCCTTCCTTCCTTCCTTCCTTCCTTCCTTCCTTCCTTCCTTCCTTCCTTCCTTCCTCCCTTTCTTTCTCACGCACCCAGTCTGAATTGACCAACTCCAACCCCTGATGCACTCTAAGGGAAAGGTAAAATGACTGCAGGGTAAAAACACTGCCCTGGACCAGAACTCTGTGTCAAGAGTGACTGCAGGAAGCATCTGGTAAGGATGAAGGAAGTAGCCATTTTATCTGGAATTTTGAAGACTTGAGGCTCAGAACCAGAGCTGACATTTGGGGACCTAGCAGGGGTGTATAGACAACATATGGAGCCAAGCCTGTTCTGAGCAACTGCTAAGCGTAGGACACCAGGCGGTATGGTCCAAACTCTTCCTATTCTGACCGGAGTCAGTAGTGAGAGAACAGGGAGAGAGTAGAAGGAGAGAAGCACAAATTAGAGATGGTGGAAAGTGGAAAAGGAAAACCTTTTGATGGTGACTCAGATTTCAAATAAGACCAGCTGGCAAGAAAGCTTCCTCCCACCACCTGACCCTAACCTCAGCCTTTTGCACGTCACCAGTACTTATGCCACTTCTCTCATCCAGGGGTTGGGCCTTTCCTCCAACTCTTCTCCCTTAAGCTGCCTCTTGGTGCCATCTTTCCCCTTGAGGCTAAAGGTTCATCATGACTTCATCTCTGTCCCCTGGAGTAGGGAATGAGCATATATGATGGTCCAGGGTCCAGAGAAACTCAACTGTGCACTCCAGAAGCCCTTCTTTGTTCCTTCTAGGCACACAGCAGCTCTGCTAATGCCTGCCAACTTAACACACCCAGTCAATGTTAGGTGCAAGAGGGTTTTTACTGCAGTGGGAAGGAATCTTTGCACGTAACTTGGTGGGTACTGCTACATCCTGATTTTTACATAGGTTACACACAATTGAGCCAGTTTATTTAATGACCTTCTAATGAACATTTGTCATATGACTATTCTTATTACTTCACATTTCAATGCCACCTAAGGGGGTTTTCACTGGAGGAAAACCCAGCTTTTCACTGCCCTCCCTACCTATGGGTATCACGTTCACAAAGTTAGTGAGCTCACGTGCACATGGTAATGGGTGTCATCATTTTATTTGCTTCCAAACTGACTGGCATAGGTTGTCTCAGTTGTAGAAAATCTGAATTAAAATGGTAAGCTTTTATAGTACTGGCAATAGATAATAGCCACCACAGCTAGGGCTCTTCTGAACCCATAATGCCTCCAAGGTATCTTTAGAGTTCAAGAATATTTCAATTTTTTTCCATCACAGCATTTTGCTCTGTGGCTCTCATTTACCCCAACCCAAATTAATTTCTATTAGTATGATATTTCTTTGTATTCAAACATGGATTCTTGTTGCTTTTTAAAACACTTTTCTGGCTTTATTTCTAGAAAGAATTTTTAAACTTTTCTTCCTATGGATTTACGTTGCAATTGGATTTCAATTACTAAGGATCCTGGCCCCCACGTGCTCAGTTCTCTCCTAATAAATTGGATAACCTCATTGTACTAGAACTTTCTTTCAGGGAAATTTGGCTTTATTATCCTTGGGATCTCCTTGGACTTTTAACTTTTCAGTAAATAGTGATCTAGTGACTTCCCTGAGATGAGGTCAGGGCTACAGTGGACTGTTACTTTGCTTTCATTAGCATGTATCTAAACATTTAACCTTGGAATCTTATCCTTTCCAATAGCTTTCCCCATTTAGTAATTTTCCCATAATTTAACTCTTTAGAAGAACAAAGAACTTTACTGTATTGAGGTGGATAATCAGGAAATTGTACTTAATCTTTGGCTGTAGGCTGTGAGCACAAAGGACATGTGAACATTTGTAAAAGAGAAAATCTGTTCCTTGTCTTTGAGAAGCTTATCCTTTCTTGGAGGAGATCAAATACCCAGAAAAGCAGGGGGACTTAAAAATATTCTACAAAGCAAAATCAAAGAAAAAGTGCATGTGTATAATGCATCTGTTGCTGAGTAATAATAGGGAAGATGGTCACTTAAATGATTGGAGCAGATGACTCTGCACAGGATGGCCGGAGAAGTTCATATTTGAGATGACAGGCTTCTCTAGTTCCTATTTGAACTTGGAAATAAAGAACATAGTATGCCATGTTCTTGTCAGAGGACAACATGCTAGAGGCAAGACCTCTTTCTCTGGTGAGTGCATGTTTGTATGTGTGTATGTTTGTGTGTGTTTATGAATTTGCATACTATCTTCTTTCATCCATTCTTAGTGGAAAAAAATATTGACTCAGTATATGAGCTAATAACAATTTCATGATATAAATTATCTAGTTCAGTGTGAGAAATAGATACCCTTTTCTTCATTAATAATAAAATATACTTTGAAAAAAAAAATAAAATAACCCAAATCCTTCATCTGCCTTACACAAAAAGGTAAAAGGTAATTAAGGGGAAGATCTTTTGTCCCTTCAAGAAAAATCAGTTGTATATTTGGTTTCCTCAGCTTCCTGTCAAGAAAACATCTTAATTCTCCATGCGTTGAAATGTCTTAGAGGCAAACGGTATGTGCATGACATGAAGACCACACAGGCATCAACATTGGACACTCCACAGACAGTGGGCCAGCTTAATGAAGTCCTCTGATGTAGATGGGCTTCTTATTACTGTCAATAACCATAAATTGTCCCTACCAGAGAAAACCAGAGTATTTCACCAAGCCCCATATAGATTCAGGGCAAAAAATGAAGTGGGAATAAGATATAAAAAACAAATAACTCATGCTGTTCTAGAGTATAAAAGTAAGTTGTCAGGCTCTTTTTTAAACAAGTACCTTTAAAAATAACTCCTTTGCTTTACTAAATAGAATTTTTGATTTTGTGTACAGGTGCATGGAATTTTTCAGGTGAACAGTTTGAGGATCTGGGGGAATATTCCATGTATCTCAGAAGGGGTAATGGTGTGCATGATTGGGTAATAGGATAATCTGTGCACTTATGCCTAGGTGCATATAGTATCATATGTACACTGAATAAAATCCACTTGGATCTGGATATACAAAAATCTAGATGAACCAGAAATAGATGTTAGGATCCTTTATTTTGAAGGAGGAAAAATCCTTCAAAATCAAGTATACTTTGCTGGGCAAACTGACTCATTACCACAACTGTCCTATGCAGATAAGTCTTAGGTGCTGAGAACTGGACTCTGATATGGAGACATCTCCAATGTATAAATTTGTCTGCCTAGTATCATAGTCTCAATTAATCATCTTTCCTGCATAGTAAAATATCAACTGGAAACTCAGACAGATTTAAGTTTGAATGAATGGACATTGTTCACATGGATTACTCCACTCTAATGAATTTAAACAGATGTGGCCAGTACAAAACAATGGAGAAGTCCAAAATAACTGATGTGTGGCTTTGGAATGTACCTAGAGAGAGATGATCATACATATGCATCATACCTGCTGAAAGAGCCCAAGGAGCAGGTAGATCAAGAATGTGGAAGGAAAAGCTGAATGTCCTACAGAAATTATATGTAAAGTAGGTTTCAGGGCCAAACAGGCAAGTGTTCAAATCCTGGTTCTTCCCACTTAGTTCAGTTACACATTATCTCATATTACAGAATGCAGTTTTCTCACCTGTGAAATGGGGAAAATCCTTGCCCTGTGAGATTTCTACGAGGAATAAACAGAAAAGCACTTGTCCAACCCATGGTAGTGTGATGGTCCGTTTTGTATGTTGACTTGGCTAGGTCATAGTACTCAGTTATTCCATCAAGCACTAACCCGTGTTGCTGCGAAGGTGTTTTATAAAGTAGGGGAGCGAAAAAAAAAAAAAAAGTAGGGGAGTGGAATTTGCTAACTCAAAATATGTCTCTTTGACATATTAATTATTTTAAGCTGGTTATTTTTTTAAGGAAACACGGGAAACACTCTGAAAATCAGCTAGGAATTACCATTTTGTAAGACACATTTACATTTATATGGAACATCTCCATTTGTAAGGGTATCTCCCTGACTGTACCAGGAAGAGGAGGATGACCAAATCTCTAGGAACTCTTATCGATGGAGAAGGCAAACTTAAATCTGCATAAACAACCTTACCCTTGCTTACTGTGCTTTTCCTGGTAACCCTCCATAACTGACGCTCAACTTCCTCTTTTGTCTTTAGCTGAGGATAGTATTTAAGGTGAGGGCTTCAGCCTTTTTTTTTTTAGTTACTCAGTTTTCCGGGGTTTCTCCCATGTTATTAAATCTTAGTTTGATTTTCTCATTAGTCTGTCTCATGTCAATTTAATTCTTAGACCAGCCAGAAGAACCTAGAAGGGTAGAGGAAAATTTCTTCCTTCTTGACAGTAGACATCATTAGCATCTACAATCAGTTGGTTTTAAGTAAAGGGGATTATCTTCTGTAATCTGAATGTGTCTGATCCAACTAGTAGAGGAGATTTAAAAGAAAAAGAGGTTTTCCTGAGAAAGGAGAAATTCTGCTTATGGACTGCAGTGACAGTTTCTGCCTGAGAGTTTCCATCCTAAATCTATTATCATCTATCTATTTTCTTTCTATCTACCTATCTATCTATCTATCATCTATCTATCTATCTATCTATCCATCTATCATCTGTCTGTCATGTATCTATTTATCTACCTGTCTATATTGGTATCTATTTACACAAGTCTAATATTATGATGGCTAAATTTAGTATTTAAGTGTATACTAAGACTTAAATTAACCAGATTGCCCTATTTCTGTGAATAAAAGATGTTTGTTTTTTTTTTTTAATTTGCCAATTGATTAACTAGCACAATTTGTTAAGTATAGAAAATTTGAAACATAAACAGTGACTGACTCTACGACACTGATTTTTTTCCCTAGTAGATTCTTCTTTAAAAGATTGTTGGTATGAGGATAACATCCTTATTTTTTCTTAAGTTCTTGCTTAAAGAACTTAAGAATCAACGAAAACATATCGAATATCTACTAGATAATCATTCTTTCAGAGGACCTAACTTTAACCCTGGTTTTACCACCTTGGCTCTGGTGACAGTTTTGGGCTGGATAATTCTTTGCTGTGAGGGTGGCCCTGGGATTTTGCATGCTTAGCAGCATTCCTGACCTCTACCCATTAACATCAATATCACCCCTCCCCCTGCTGTGACCACCAAAAATATCTTCAGATGGTGCCATATAATCCCAAGGGGGCAAAATCACCCCCAAGTGAGAAACACTGCTTTAAATCCATGAAATAGATGGTATTTGACATGAAATGGATTGTAGGCTATCTGTGACAAACACTTCCCAGATCTTAGTGACTTGAGACAACAAAAAAATTATTATTTTTTGCTCAAAGTACAGTGCAGTGAGGGTCATTATGCTGGGAAGGGGGAACATGTTCCTTGTTAGAAAGCCTTCCACCTTGCAGTTGCTGGGGTCACTGGCCAGAATTTAATCACGTGGACCCACCTAAATGCAACAAAGCCTGGGAAACAGTTGCATGCCAAGGCAGACAAGGGAAAAGGTTAGTGAGTAACAGGAAGTTTCTGTCATACAGATTATAATAAAATGAGGCCAACAGATTTAAATAAGACAGACATTAATGTGACGGCTTTGGAAAACACAAAACATCATCAGAAAGGTTTACTTCCAATCAAGGAAACCAGTATTTGCTTATATGTCTCTCAACCACCGAGTAAAAATATGAATGGATGACCTCAAAGCCAGGGCCTCTGCTCAGGTCATTAGTGGGCATTTAGTGGGATACCAGAGTCTTTTCTAATCCAACATTCTCTTTGGGTCTTTCAAGCCATCTCAGATCTAAGAGGGTTACATCAAAAGTGGTACCTCTGATCTGCTTTCTCTTAATTCACATGAAGCTCAGACAAACAACCAGGAAACAGAACAAAATAGTAAACACGTGGCTCTAAATTAGGGGCGTCTGCTACGATGGCTTCTCCACACTAGCACTGGGAAGGTGATAGATGAGCCTGATGCAGATTCTGCCTTCAGAAACAACTCTCTATGCAACCTTCAAGAATCTTCTTAACTTAAAAAGAGCTCCAGTTTTCTGATTTGTAAAATGGAAAATGCTATGCTTTCAAGATTGTTGTTAAGCTAAGTTGAATTAATGTATATAAAACACCCAGTGAATATAGTGCCTGGCACACCAGTACTCATTTTTTAAATTTACTTCTTGCTTTTCAGCAACCGTAGATGATATATTGCCTACAGGCTGACAGACAGACATGCAGGAATAATCAGAAGGAGAATAGAGAGAAGAAGAAACAGAGAGAGGCTAGAAGTCAGAAACCAGAACAAAGGAAGAGAGCATAGAAATGCACATGGAGAAGTCAACTCAATTTTAGTAGAGAGTTTAGCAGAGATGGAATATCAGGCTTAATCGTAAGTAGGATGCATTCTTAAATCCTGAGAAAGAAAGAGGTCATTAGCTTTACCTGGTTTGCTCACTATGTGATCACTATGTGAGGTCAGCTCCCTTTCCCTCTTTCATTTACTCATATTCCCCCTTGGAAGACAGGCAGGGACAGATGCTAAGATTGGTTTGTCCTGGACAATCTTAATAAACACACTTTTTTTTCTATAGAATTTTTAAATTCTGTGTAGCCCCAAACCAAAACTTTCAGCAGTTTTGAAAGTTTTGAAAAAGCAAACTTTTTCAAATTGTAATAGAGGTACTACCCATATATTGGATGTCTATAATAATCATTATGTATCTATAATAATTTTTATTATGTATCTATTCCAGTTCTTACAGCTCCCTGCATGAGAGGGATTTATTACCTTCCTGTTTTTGGGTGTGGAATAGGAAACCTAGACGTTAAGTGATTCGTCTTTGATCCTGGATTTTCTGACTTAAAGACTTCCCTGGTGGTGCAGTTGTTAAGGATCCACCTGCCAATGCAGGGGACACAGGTTCGAGCCCTGGTCTGGGAAGATCCCACATGCTGTGGAGCAACTAAGTCCATGAGCCACAACTACTGAAGCCCATGCACCCTAGAGACCACACGCTGTAACTACTGAAGGCCATGCACCTAGAGCCCAGGCTCCACCACAAAAGAAGCCAGCGCAATGAGAAACCGGCACATGGCAACGAAGAGTGGCCCCTGCTCCCCCAACTAGAGAAAGCCCACACGCAGCAACAAAGACCCAACGCAGCCAAAAATAAATAAATTTATATATATATAAAAAAAGACTGCCTTGTTCTCTTTAACATGGTTCCTGCCTGTCCCAGGTCCATGCAGTGTTGTTAAGGCCTGATGTTGTTCCAGCACATCTTCTTTTCACCTCCAACACGCTCACATTTGTGGCCTGGTTGTCAGATGACATGCCCTGGATAACTCTCACTGATGGAGACAAGGTGGCAGGTGAGTAAAGGTGGCAATTCCCTGGGTGGCTTAATTGTTACTCAGGCATGCCCCCTAAAGTATAAGCCAAGAGAGTGCCAGGCCGTTAAATAAGAGACACTGGGTGTTTTCTATAACTTAAATACAAATGAGTTTAACGATAGAGAGGGAAATTATTTTGAGTCTGACAGTGTTTAGAAACTTTCCCATTTCACCATTAATGGTGGCACATAATCCAATTAGTCTTTAAGAGCAATCAGCACTCCATGGGGTGGCACCATGGTGTACTGAGGTGCTTCATAGATTTTAATTCTCTCTAACAGCTTCCAACAATAAAACAGTTACTGAATTTGAAAGTCATCGGGAGTAATTCCAGTAAGTCTTGTTTATGTACAATCTTATGGAGGCTTCTCAAAACCTAGTGGCTATACATTGAATCATTCTCTGCATTCAAAGTTGTGGATATAAGCACAGACAGAAAACTACATCTGTCAGTGACTCACACTTCATACAACCTTAAGATTCAAATTTCTCTTGAAAGCGATTCTAATAATTCAGATGGAGAAACATTCCAGTTTCGAAGTGATTGTGTTTGGAAATTGCAATGGAGGAGACTCCACAATTTCATGGACTGATTTAGTTTAGCAACACGCAGCCTTCCTATATAGCTCTTGTATGATGCTTGGTGAGTACAAAGCAATGTCATGCCTTGGGGAATCTACTGTACTATGGGCTAGGCAATGATCAGTTCCACAGTGAGCCCTAGGATTTGTCTAAGTTGTCAGAAACTCCCCATTTCCCCATAAGCACTTTGTCAGGCTGGTGTTTACCCCTTTGAGCCATACCCCTCTCTTCATCACCCATTTGGCCTTTTTCACTAGCTTCTTACCCATTCCATTCGCATTTAACTCATGCTCTGTTGTGGACCTCGAAACCAGAACCAACATTCTTAGATGTGTAAGAATCTTCAACATTCTTTGCCACTGCAACCGGCTTGCTAGAAAGAACATAGTCCCAGTGTTCAGAGCTCCAGAAAGAGAAGTTGAATACAGTGAAATGCCATTTATTTCTTTGGGGCACTAAAACCAGGTCTGCCATTTAGTCTTATTAAAGATTTAATACATGTGTTGAGAAAACGTATCAAATATTATTGTATAACTTTAAACAAGAAAACCAACCTTGAAATGAAAAAGAAAACAAAACAAGACATATATATATATATATATATATTAATTTCCCCAAATTTCTTATTTTTCAAGAGGATTCACTGCATGACCACTTCAAGTAAGTCTTTTAAGCTGGATTGCACTTATGCCTTTATAAGTACAGTTAGACTTTTAGAAAAGTTTCTATTACATGAAATAAAGTAAAACTGCAGTTCAACATTTTTCCACAGGAGATTTTTGAAATGTGAAGACTTTTTTCTTTTCTCATCTGTTCACAGCTTCCTCCATGTAATGCTCTATCCTAGTTAAGGGTATATAATTTCTCCAGTTAACAGATAGTTTTTCTTTGGAAATTACTAATTTAAATGCCAATCTTCACAACTTTCTGAGAGACCATCATCATTGCAAGGTGCCACTATGCATAATATCCTGAGATCTCCTGAAAGGTTAATTTAAAAGAAAAATCAGACATGTACTAGAGTTAATTTTTAAAATTACAGCCTTTCTTTCATTTTTCAATTATTAATTTATCATAAAAGAAACAATGGGTCCACTGTCTCATTCGGCAAATTGCTGGGAATTACTTTTGAAGGTAAGCAGGTCATTTCCAAGTTGTCCATTCTACTCTTCAATTACTACAGCTATTTAAGTAATAATTGCTACTGTAATTCCACTAGAACTACAACTATGATTGGAAAAGAGATGAATAACTTTTCAGAGGAGCATATTTGTATTTCTTTGATTATCTAAGAGTCAGGAAGATGACACGTGAGTCTGTCTGTGCAGTGAGAATTTGATTGCAGTGGCACCAGGAGGACAGGGCCATCCTGCATTCACTTTGGGAGTCTCTACAAACTCAGCTTTAGACTGCACAGTAATGTTTTTCTCACAGAACCAACCAGTCCCAATTTTCTTTCTGTGTCATTTGATTTCATTTCAAGATGAATCAATCCCCGTCAATATGTTCGGTGTAGTGCTTGGTGTGTAAGTTTGTGATGTGTCACAGAGATAGTTGAGATTATCTTCTGAAGTTCGAAGATTCTGATTTAAAAGGAAAATATAAGGCCAAATTCTTCTCCCATTTCCCCCAGTCTCCGAGCTTGAACTTTCACTTCTGAAGATAAACCGACTTTCCTCCTCTAACTTGATGTCAGGTTCCTATATGCTAAGGGGTTTGACTAGCCTTCAACATAAAGCCTTCAAAGTATTGGGGCTCTCTGTTCAGTGATGGTCAAATTATTTATGGTGGGTGCAAGGTGGGCTTGGGGTTAGTATTAAAGCCCTGTCTTTGTACTCTTGTCCTACCTTTTCTCCTGTCCTAGAAATGTCAGAACCAGGAGGGTAAATTGAGTCTGATGGTGGAATAAGAACCAAATATATACTGCAGCTTCAGTAAAGTGTGACCTTTACATGATTGGAATTCCAAGCCCATAAAATAAGGTATGATAAGGAGACCAGAGCAAGGCTGAGCTGGGCTGGGCCTGAGCCTCCCATAACATTAAATCATTACCTTTGAATGACGGTTGCTAATACAATTGAGTAAATAGAATTTATAGTTGTATGGCTAAGGTATGCACAAGTTGATTTAAATTTAATTTCTGGCTATTGATAGATTTCCAGTTGGAATGATCCCTCATTGTGGAAGCTGCCAATGTGAAATGACATGTTCAAGAATTTATGTATTTCCTGAAAATGAGGTAGATGTCAAATAAAATGTTGGTTAAATGAATAAACAGGTTAATTTTCCAAGAAAGACACCAATAATTTTTCTTTTTTTATTATTATTTTTAAACGAATTACTTTTAGATTCTTCTGCTCTCTTAAAGAGATGTGTATAGTTTCAGGAGCATAACTGGGAGGGAGAAAGGATGGAGGGAAATATGGAATGGCTGGGGGCTCAACTAGGATCTGAAGATGATGCAGGGAATTGGTTGAGAGGACCATGTTGGGTGTCTGGGAACTGAGACAACAAGGCACCAGGGCTTCCTATCTTTTTATGGTTTGGCAGAATAAAGAAAGAAACATGGATGGTGAAAACATGGTCTAGGATCAAGTACCGCTTTCTAGTTTAATAGCCCAGAGAAGGCACTGTTTTTTGATTGAAGTTCAGAAATGCTTACTGCCTCCTTTCCCTGACCATTGTGGCAAGAGAGCAGGGACTTTGTAGGATAACACTGTGCTAACTTCATACAGCTGCTGGGACTCTCTCTAGGCAGAGTTAATTAATATTAGTTAACAGCATAAGCATCTCCATATCCATAAAAAAGTAATTTCTTTATTGCAAGTCATCTAAAATTTTGTGTCAGCTCAGGCTCTCCTATTTCCCCTGAATGTCATTCAAAGGGAACACCACCTAAAAGAGCTAATTAACTTCCAGAGAAATGATCCAAAATTTGATGCCCAAATTACTGAACCTGAGAGGGGGTTGAGGTGACCCCCAATTTATAGCCACTAGGTTAGGAGTATGGGAGGCCCAGAGTTGTGATGGGCATCCAAAATGGGACTAAGCATCTAAAATGGGAATTCCCTTGTGGTCCAGTGGTTAGGAACTGTGCTTTCATTGCTAAGTGTGCGGGTTTGATCCCTGGTTGAGGAACTAAGATCCTGCAAGTGGCACAGCCAAAAGTAAAAAATAAAATAAAATGGGACTGAGCCCTTAATGTGTGGGATCTGCATTCATTCCAGGTAGTTTGTGTCAGAATAGAATTGTAGGACACTCAGGTGGTATCCAGAGACTTAGGGACTAGGTTGATGTGGGGGAAAAAGAAAAAACACCCGCACATTTGGTGTCAGAAGTGTCATGAATAAAAAATATTAGATTTGCCTATATGTGTGAGCCAGGAGAATGCTTCTCCATTTTCCATCAATATTCCTTTATTACTGGTCTGGTTAGTTCTAAATTTCTTATAGGTAAATTATTCTTTAGAGAACTCAGTATTCTCATGACATAGCTTATGTCCAGACACAGGTCTTAAAACAAAATCCTTCCAAGAAGGATGTTGTTAACATAAAGCAGGGGTTCTTAATCAGGGGTGATTTTGCCCCCAGGAGATATTTGGCAGAGTCTGGAAATGTTTTTGATTGTCACAAATGGGTGGGTGCTACTGGAATCTAGTGGGTAGGGAATAGGGATGCTTCTCAACACCCTGCAATGCAAAGGACAGTCCTCGCTACCTCAAGAGATAATCTGACCCTAAATGTCAATAGTGCTGAGGTTGAAAAACCATTGCGTACAGGTCTGACTCTCATCTCTTGAAACCAGAAATTAGATCAGATCTTGTGGAGAGACATGCAAAGCTTTTGAAAACATCATGTTTTAGATTTTATTTTACTGGCAAAACAAAAGTAGCAGTTCATCAAGGACTTGAGAGCAGACACTAGCACCTGCTTCTAAATACTCTTTCTCATACACCAAGGCAGCTGTCCATTAGCATGGTAGGATATGCCTCATCATAGGGACTCCTCTGAAAACTTATCTGTATAAGAGAAAAGAATAAAATGAAATTTACTTTATCCCCAAGGGAAGCATGTGCTTTGAAAATAGGCTCTTTGAAAAAAGCTTTTTTCCCCCTTCTAAATCTTCTTGAGGCTATGGTACAGAGTACTTTCTTCAAAGTTACTTCCATCTGTCTCTCTTTATGAAACAAGCTCCCCAAATGTGTGAAAGGCTGTATTACTGCATTGTTTCCCAATGACTAAGGATTCTCAAGTCTTAATTGGCTTAACATCACATTAGGAGTACATTTTGCAGGGTCAGCCTTCTCATAGCACTTTCTATGGCAATTTCTGTGTAATTACAGAAATCTCCAAGGTAGCTGGACAGCACCTTTCTCCATGGGGCTGAGTGATTCTTATACACTTTATCCATAAGAGAGATAGAATTTAGCCCATAGGAAAGAGAGGAAGGACATAAGAGAATTATAAAGTGTATGAGAGTCACAAAACTGTTGAGTATTAATGAATCAAGAGAAATAGTCATATAAAAGGATAGGATACTTTTTTTTAACATTCTGTAATTTTAGGTTTTATTCTAGATATTTCCAAGATGTCTATGGATGTCAATTGTGGTAAAACAGGATTATTATCTATACATTACAGTATCCTAATGGAATACACTATGATAATGGAATTCTTTTGAACATCTTCTATAATTAATCTAGATGGCAATTCACTCATATGTATAGCTTTTAGTACCATTAAGAGAATGCAGCCTCCCTGCATTATGGACCTTAGGGTGACCTTCACAGAAATATAATTTGTTTAGCAGAAAAGTGCAAAAGCAGAATTTCAAGACAAAAATCTTCTATAAATCATAATCATATAAAATACAGGGCTCTGGACTTTGTGGGAGGAAGCACCTCATTAATATACTTATTTTTCTACAGTAGAAACATCTTCAGCAATAATCACAGAACAACTGTTGAGGTCTCAAAAGGCTACTGTGCTTCAACTTTTAATTGGGTGGTGGCAGAGGCAATCAAGCAGGCCTGCCTTTGAGTCAGATGTCTCTACTCTTCTTCCCCTTCTTTTTGGTTCTAGTTAATTTCTCCTCAGTTGAAATTCTTGTTTTTTATATAATGGGAAGACCCTAAGAGACAGAACGTTTGCATTTTCTTCCATAACTTGCTTTTATAGTTTCACTTCAGATAAAATTATTCTTATGTTCCTCTTAGAGAAAACTTCTGTGGTGCTGGCAGCTGGGTTCAGCTACCCCTCCTCTGTGCCAGAGGTGAGGGTATAGAAAGAATCAGAACTGCTTTCCTGCATGCAAAGTACTTTAAGGTACTTATACCTGAAAAGCGGTAAATGAGAATTTTTAAATTGGATGACCTCTTTTATAGGGAAGATCTTCAGGAAGTCAAGAGACTTATATGCTAATTCTGGGTTTGCCTAAAAGTGCATGACTTTGGAAAAGTGATTTATAAATCAGTTGTTTCCATCTCTGGAACTGGGAAAATAAAATCTGATATCAAATGTCTTAGACTGGATTCCCTTGAAAGTAGGGCCTGAGGTCAAGGCTTGCACACAGATAGTTTACTTGGGATTGTGATTTTTGGAAAGCAGTAGGATAGGACGAGAGGGTAAAGTAAGGAAGAAGGGAAAGACAATAGGATGTATTATTGAGTTGGTCACCACTATGGTTAACTGGTGCTTGACTTCTTTGGGACCTTCTAAGAGCCCTGTGAATGGTGTTTCAGAACTGTCCACCCAGGGGATGAAAGGGGGAAGCATAATTTAATAGATTCTATCCCCATCAGTTTAAAATATCAGTGGGTATTGACATCCTTCTACTCCTGGGATGTATGCGCATGAGTATAGGGCAGATGCCTCCTGAATCCCATGCTGCAGATCAGGGAAACCCAGGCAGGAAGTGAGAGGTGTATGGCACACTGAAGAATTATCTGGTTGACCATCTCTGTCTCCTAAAACCATATTAGTTTATTCTCTATTCCCTATACACACCCTTTCTGCCCTCACCCCTGTGACTTCACTCATGCGGTTTTCCTAACATGCCTTCTCCCTTGACTGAAGAATTCCTAATCAATTATTCAAGCTCAAGTCAAATATAATCTCTCTTTGGAGCTGTTCCTAAATGAAGGAGAAAACCATGCTTACCTCATTGTGTTGTTGCAGGATCATGAGAAAATACTTTAAAGCATTTAGAATAGTCTCAGGCATAGAGGTAGCAACAAATCAATTATTGTTCTATTAAAATTTTTATCTCAATGATTATTATGTCTGCTAGATTATTAAACACAATAAGGGCAACAAATGTGTCTTAACCATTTGTAAATGTCTCACATAGTACCTGGTAGCCAGTAGGTGTTTGTTATAAGTTGAATTGTGTCTCAAACCAAAAGACATGTTGAAGTCCTAACCCCCAGTACTTGAAAATGTGACCTTATTGGGAAATCAGGGTCTTTACAGAGGTAATCAAGTTAAAATAAGATCATTATGGTGGGCCCTAATCTGATATAACTGGTGTCCTCATAGAAGGAGGAACTTTGGACACAGATAAAGACACATATAGAGGAAAGATGATATGAAGACACAGGGAGGGTACCATTATCAAGGCAAGGAACAACTGAGAAGCTAGGAGAGAGGCATGGAGCAGATCCCCTCTCAAAATTTTTAGAAAGAAGCAACCCTACCTACATCTTGATTTAGGCTTCTAGCCTCCAGGATTGTGAGATAATGCATTTCTATTATTCTAACCTCCCAGTTGTGGTACTTTGTTACAGCAGCCCTACAACAGCACTCAACGAATATTTGAATTAACTTGAATGGATAGGTGAATGGTTAAGACCTGAGTAAATTTCATTTCTGTAGTGGTTCATCCTATTGATACATATCTTTTACAATCCAGATAAATTCCCACGAGTTCCATAGTCCTTCCCTGACCATTTAGATTAAGAGAAAACTCTTTTATCAGCAAATACATAGTCCTTCTTATTTTGCTTGATACAAATGCAGTTTTGTGACTTTTCTTGAATGGCTAGATAACTCATCTTTTAAAATTTATGCTCCAAGTATATAGGAAAGTCTTTGTCCTGAATTGGAAATACGCTGGTCATCCACAGCTTCATCTAGGGTACTTACTAAACGCCCTGAATGTTAATAAATGCCCAAATCTGCTTCTCAACTAGTGTCCATGTCTGGGTATGAGACTCTGCACTCTTCCCTGTGTAACATTTCCAACAGCAGCGTGATGAATGATAGGGTTCTAGGAGTGCCAATGGCTCTAACAATAACCCTCATCAGCACTTGTGTTATTGGGACAAATGACTACTAATATTTATATATACTTATATAAAACATGTGCATGTAGCCATCACTGAGCCTGGAAAGACAGCTGACCGCAGGCACAGCTGGCCAGCAGAGAAACCTGCTTATTTCTTAGACATACACACACACTCCCATAACTTAACAACAGGCTTTTTTAAAACATGTGATTCAAATATATCTAGTTCTTTACTGTGGTGCAAACAGTAAGATGAGCATCTTCATTACCACCTTTTGTCCAACTTGTCTCATTAAGAACAACTAATAGAAATATTTTATTTCAGTATTTGTTCATGGTTTGAGTAAACATCGTCTTTGGAACAATTATCTCAAAATGCTTTCATGAGAAATTCATGAAGGCAAAATAGTTACATGCCTAAGTCCTAGATAGTGGTTGATGCAAAATTGAACAATTACTACCACTTTATTCCAGCATGAAACAGAAAATAGAGTTATTTTCTTTTTAATAAGCCTTCTAAATTAGGAAGTAGGATGGGTCAGGAGGGAATTACTGACACCAAATTATTAAAGATGATTTAATGAATATGGATGTACTAGAAGAATTTAATTAAATATGCTTTCATATTATAATTTGTTCTGATATTTTATTAATATATTTCCACATGAAACCATCAAAATATACACACAATCATGCCAACATTTTTTAATCACTTGAGGTTTACTCTAGCAAAGTATTTAAATTTAAAAAATGCCAACATTTTCTTTTATTTGAATTAGTATAGCTTCTGTAAAGTATGCACAAAACCCAAAGTTCATACTGTGTTATTCCCCTCAAAGAGTGACTTATTCATTTTTCCCCCAGAGAATTTCATACAAATATTTGGTAGAATAGGGACTCCTTCTTATTATTCATAAATATAAGGACCTCAGTGTCTAGCAGGGTGTAAGTTATGAAATATAAGATTTAGAGGGAAAACTGAGTCTATTAAGGGACTAATTATATTTACCCCTGTTTTCATTCGATGGTGGTTGACTTTTGCTGCAAGATCAGCAGGGTGATACTTTTGTATTTAGGACCAGCCATGGTTTTGGTTGAAGCAGATGTCATGCTGGTTAGAGAAGTATCATTATGGAGCCTTGATTTTTCTTTATTTTCTTTTTTTTTTATAACAGATGGACTCCAGTAATGGAATTCATGGAAAAGTTGCTCATATACCTGAGGTCACACCCACATTGGGGAGTAAATGACATCCCCTTGACGAAAACCACACCAAGTGACATTAACAAGTAAGCACCTTCTGGCTCTACCAATAGTTAAAATATCAAAATACTTCTGTACTAGCTGCTGATTTAAGCCTCTGGGAGCTCCCTCTCTTCATCCTCCAGCACTAATCCAGCTCCCCAAATCCTTCCTGTGAGGTCACTTACATTCCTTGAGTTCTAAACACTTGAAAAGATAGCCTCCTGCTTCAGCTCTGGGACAAACAGACACATGCTTATTAGTTGATGCCAAGCCTCCAAGTTGTCAAATATTTTGAATATTACTACTGGAGTCATAATATCAGCCTGCTAGTTTGTTAGTTGAGACTTACCTATTCTCAAAGGGTGAGGGTGTCTTGTGGTCTAAAAAATAATCTTTTTGGAAGACCTGTTTCTTTTCACAGGAATATTTCTTTTACTCCATTGAATCTTTCTAAACGGGAATGTTTAAACACCCTGAATCTTTTTTTTAATCAAAATGTATGTCTTGGTCCATAAGATAAGGAAATCAATCAAATACAATTTTGTTCATTACTGAAAAAGACCTTAAGTCATACTTCAAAAGTGCTTGCTGCCCTTTCATACTTAAATTATGAAAAAAATATATTTGATTAAAACTAGTTTTTGAAAGTATATGCTTAGTCTGTAACAGCATTATCACTCTTAGGAATGAATCTCTCTTGCCGTTATCTTGGAGCTTATTTATAATCTTTCAATAAGCTGGTGTATATAACTTTTTACATTTTATTTCAACAGAGTAAAAAATCAATGGTGAAATTTTCAGGCTACAAGGACATGGTCTTCCATGTAACCAAGGGCAAAGTTTTATCTTTCCTATCTTTTTGGAGAGGAACACAATTAACTACATGTCATTCTCCTTCCTTTTTTTTTTCTTTTCTTTTTGAGTGAAAAATAATTTCAGGCATAAAAATTTTCCTTATTAAAAAAGGGCACTGGTTAAAACTAGGTTGTAAATTCTCATATTTGAAACCCAAGGAAGAGCTCCTTAAATGGTTCAAGTACTGAAAATGTGCAAAGAGACACAAACAAATTAAGCAGAAGAAGCTTGCCCAGTAGGTGGGTCCACTTGCTTCACCAGTGTAGAGTTATGTTGGCACTGTTAATTACATGTATCATAAATATCATATTCCAGATTTTTTTTTTAGTTTATATGAGGCTTGCCACTATATATTTCATATATTCTTCTGGGTCAAAATTTATGCCCTATATTTAAATTTCCTAGTGATTGTATTCCTTGCTCTTTTGTTTAAACCTATATTTCTTCATTTAGGAGTGAGGCTGATAAAGATAGATAAAGTGTAGTACATATAAAATATAGATGGAGCATTTAGTTAAACTCCTCATTAGGAAGCCTGGGAAGCCAATGCTTTTTAATCAGTTACAAAAATATCTTTTTGCATTAGTTATGTTAAGACAAAGCAGTAAAGCATAGGACTCTTGCTTGCTCTGCATAAGTTCTGCTTTTGAACATTCTGCATGCAAAAGAACTGGCAAAAGATAAATTGCACAGGGCACAGAAAGTCCTGATTCTTCTAGGTTTCAACTCATTTTGGCTTGGGGCAGTGTATCCTGGAAATATTTCAAAATGAGCCCTGGCAAAATTTCATGTGACAGGGCTGGTCTTTCTTCACGTGGGTCAGGTAATTATTATCACCTTTAGTATTCCCAAGTTGTCTTCCTTGTCTGCTGAAGCTGTGCAAGCTATTCTTTTCAATATATGTCCATCTGTCTTTTGCCAAGGTAGAGTCATGAAATGTTTCCTTCCACCTCTTCATCACACCCTACAAAGAGCACGCACTACTTCATCAAACTAGATAATCCCACTTGGGTTCCTATATATCTCTACAAGTCATAGCCAGTGCTACAACCTCTTACACACTACAGCTCATCTAGAAAATGATACAAATGTGTATAGCATGCACCAAGACAGAAAAAGAAGGACAGAATGGGTTCAGTATCCCAGCACATTTGTAACACATTCTGGGGGCATGCACGCACCTGGTGGGGAATTCTGTCATAAACTAAGGCACTTTGGATTGCTTTCCTTCAGCTTGAAATAATAGCAGAGGAACATACCTTCTCAAGCCTTGTGCATCCTTTTTTTCCATCTGAAAAATCACTCATTTATTCAGTCTAACATGGTAAGCTATATATAGCCAGACTCTATGCCTCTGTGCTAGATGAGGCATGCAAAAATAAGAATGTCACATTTTCTTCTACTTAGAGGATTTACATATTTCTAAATATAAACTCTACCAGCAGGACATTCACTTTTTCCCCCTGCTTTCCCCTCCAACTCTCTGCCTTCTGCAGTGAATTATAGTATTCTTATACCCAATTGGTTCTTGGTTTATCAACAGAAAGCATTTTTGTCCTCTTGGGTTACTGAACAGGCAGCCTGCTTCTCTTTTCTGAAATGTATGAGTACAACTTTAAGATATTATCAAACACCTTAAGCAACTCAAACTCTGTTAGGAAAATAGAACATTATAAATTTTAGATACAGATTTGTTCTAATAAGATATCACAATTGAAGAAGAAGTCAAGGAAACCAGACATCTATTGAATGTCAACATATAGAACAATGTGCTGTTTTTGACCTCCTTGTTTTTCAAAGCTGGAACCCTTGATCAGGGCTGCTTTCATGGGTGTTAGATTGTGTAGTCACACAGGGTCCCATGCTTAGCAGGACCCCGCACTTGGGTTCAGCTCTACTGTTGCCATCTTGAATAACTTAATCATTTCTGGACAATGTGCCCACATTTTCACTTGGCACTGGGCCTGTGAATTACATAGCAAGTCCCGCCCCTGATATATTGTTCTGGTGTTAGTATCTTCTTTGCCTTTGCTGCTAAACAGTCCTTTGAAACCTGTAATTTCACTGACAAAGGACAGCCTTAAGCTATGGAAGAACTGAGAAGTTTGGAATCCTGGTGCTACACTTTGGAGGACTTGCAACCTCACTGAGAGGCACCTCTTCCTGCCTCTTCTTTCCGGCCATCAACTAGTTCAGTCTATCAGCTGAGGTGTTAATAACAGCAGCCAGTCTGCTTATGGGGGCTGCCTTCTGTTGCTCCTGGCAAGGCCCAAGGAGACTCTCACCTTTTGGTGATATTTCTCTGCCACGCCTCATCTTTTGAACTTTCCTTCTTTCAAACCAGAATGGAGGCAAAAAAATATATACATATAAAAGGAGAAGAGAGAAGGCCAGGTCTCCTGCCTTTCTACTCTGCAGTGAGCCCTGTCCAGCTGTGTGGTATTTTACTCCCAGATAGGTCCCATGTTTACTCCTGTTACCATGGTGATGAGTTGCTCTCTACAAAGTCATTTTTTACCTTCCCTTTCTTCAACAGGAAATTTGCATTTTATAACTTTTCCTTGAAGACTGCTCTTCTTGGCAACCCAGCCAAGTTTCTTCTTAGTTTCTTTAAATCTTTTAGATTTAAAGAAACTAAGCTTCCTTTTAATAGTTTAATAGTAAGATGAGTATTAACATAGTTTATATCAAAACACTGCTCATGTACTTGTACTTGGCATATAATTTGACTTACTATAAAGTTAAGATATGCAATGAAGGGCTTCCCTGGTGGTGCAGTGGTTGAGAGTCCGCCTGCCTGCAGGGAACACGGGTTCGTGCCCCGGTCCGGGAAGATCCCACGTGCCGCGGAGTGGCTGGGCCCGTGAGCCATGGCCGCTGAGCCTGCGCGTCCGGAGCCTGTGCTCCGTAACGGGAGCGGCCACAACAGTGAGAGGCCCGTGTACCGCAAAAAAAAAAAAAAAAAAAAAAAAAAAAAAAGATATGCAATGAAGAAATTACTAGGGAAAAATATCCAAGAAAGGGAATATTTCTCAAAATTTGATTAAGGGGTTGAAATTTAAAACTATACAGCTATGTATCACCCCAATTAAAACAAGAGAAAAAACTGGAAAGATAGGAACCATAATATTTCTTAGTGTGGAACAAGTGGATGATGTTTTATAAATAGTGACAAAGAGGAGGCTATTTTTAACCTTTTGACTTCCTGTTGATAAAAATAGATGAACCTGAAGTTTAGAAGAGGTTCCACTAATTTGCCATTCATTGGATATCTTTTTAACGATGTAACTTCATAAAAAGCTACATCTGTGTAGGAATAACTTTTGCTGCAGATATCCAGCTGACAAAGTAAAGGTACTACAATTGGTAAAGAATTATTACTTCTGTGGTTGTGACCTGCACAAGGCAAGTGCAAAGAGAAAGAAACCCCATGCCTGGATTTGCTTCTTAGAGAGTTCAATGCTGAGAAATAATTGAATTTGAAGTTCAGCTTTGGAACTCATTAGTTTTATAGTCTTTGTTAAGTTATCTAACTTCTATGACCTCATTTACTCTGGTAAAACTGGGCTAATTATACCTATATCATAAGTAGATATTACCTTTAATTAGGAAGAAGCAATGAGATAGAATATGCAAAACGTTTATTAGGGGCTAGCTAGTATCTTTGAAATTACTAAGTGTTACTTGGAATTTCCTGAAACTTAGCTGTGGGGAATACCATTTTTTAGCAACACCACTCTTTTCAACCATGTCCATGAGATTAGGAGGGACCTCCAAGATTGATATATTTTGGATTTAAGCTAAATGTACCCATCTTGCGCATGCTTATCCATTATTTTCTAATAACATTATTGGAATATTTACAAACATGGTGACACAGACAATATCAGGGCATTAGACATTTCAAGAAAAGAAAGTAGGTGCTTTCACTTCAATTGTTCAGTGATCAGATGCCCCAGAGGTTGCCTAAGTCTTCATTTCACTTTGCTAGGGGTACACCTGCCTAAAAGAGTGGAGCCTTTGCTAGGATGCCTGGCCTGCAAGAGTATATGTATAACTGAATCATTTTGCTGTACACCTGAAACTAATACAACATTGTTAATCAACTATGCTCCAATATAAAATAAAAAAATTTTAAAAATTTGAAAAAGAGAGTAGGAAGAGAAGCTGCTCAATTGAAGCAGGCAGGAGAACAAGCAGCTTCAGGGCAAGCATTTGGGCAAGCATCCCTTGTGGACTTAGCATCATGCTGTTGCTTGGTTTCAAGCCAGGAAACTTGTTTCTGATATTGTTTTTAATTACAGAAGAAGCGTCTTATGGATTTCCTGTCCATCTTAATAGTGCATTTCAATATTTTATAACTAAATCACTATTGCTTCTGTCACATCTGTCTTATATTTGACACACTGGAGGGTGAGGGAGAAATGATTAGAGACAATGTTTATATGAAAGTAATGTCAGGGGATCTTCTCTGCCTGGATGCATTATTTCTTCCCACACTTGAAATTATGCTACTTCCTCACCTCAAATTACAGATATAACACATCATCATCTGGAATAGTCAAGCAACACAAAAGAAGTATTAAAGAAAAATAAAACTACCATCTCACTCCCGGGCATGACACTGATGAACATTTCTATTGACCATTGTTTCAGACATCTCTTTGTACACATATGCACACATGCATCTATATGCACATACATGGACACTGATATATATGCAAATTTATGTATAAATGGGATCATATTATATATGCTTCTTTGCAACATGTTCCTTTCTTTTTTCCTTCCTTCCTCCTTTCCTTCCTTCCTTCCTCTCACCCTCTGTAAATTCTGTCCTCTCTTCCATCCTACCCTCCCTCTCTTTCTATCTTTTATTTCTCTGTTCAGGAACAGAAAGTTGAGTTAATTATATACATACATCCATGGCATATTATAATCATTAATAATTATCATTATAGTCCATGCTATATCCCTCTTCATAAGTTGTATGTATATTTGATTATGTCATTGTTATTCCTACTTCCCACTCTCGTTACTGTCTTCCTCATCCAAAGCTGATGTTCTACAGGTTTAATGCACATCTTTTTGTTCCTATCTGAAAGTTGTGTATAGTTGTATGTTTGCGTGCATTTTTCACTTACATGAATGTTATTGCTTTGTTTTTCAGATATTCTTGTTTCTTTTTTTGCTCAGAACTATCCTTGCTATTATCTGTGTGCCTAATCCATTGTTTCTAACAGCTGCCTGTTGGGCCATGGATTGCATCCTCTATTCATTCCTCCATGATGGGCATTTGGTTATTGCCAACTCACTACCCCTTGCACAATGCTGCAATAAAGTTTTCTTATTTTTTTTTCTTTTCCATTATGGTTCATTACAGGATATTGAATATAGTTCCCTGTGCTATACAATAGGACCTTGTTGTTTATCCATTCTATATATAATAGTTTGCATCTGCTAGACCCAAACTCCCAGTCCATCCCTCCCCCATCTCCCCTTCCTTTTGGCAACCACAAGTCTGTTCTCTGTGTCTGTGAGCCTGTTTCTGTTTTGTAGATAAGTTTGTGTCATATATTAGTTTCCACATATAAGTGATATCGTATGGTATTTGTCTTTCTCCTTCTGACTTACTTCGCTTAGTATGATAATCCCTAGGTTTATCCATGTTGCTGAAAATGGTATTATTTCATTTTTTTATGGCTGAGTAATATTCCATTGTATATATATATATATATATATATATATATATATATATACCACATTTTCTTTATCCATTCACCTGTTGATGGACATTTAGGCTACTTCCATGCCTTGGCTATTGTAAATAGTGCTGCTATGAACATAAGGGTGGATGTATGTTTTCGAATTATAGTTTTATCCTGACATGTGCCCAGGAGTGGGATTGCTGGATCATATGATAACTCTATTTTTAGTTTTTTGAGGAACCTCCATACTGTTCTTCATAGTGCCTACACCAATTTCAAATGTTTTCTTAGATGCTCCCTTATGGGTTTGTGAGAAAATTTCTTTGGAGTGTATATAAGGAACAGAACTGCTGAGTCATGGAGAGGTTGTTTATGCTTAATCTGACTAAATGTGCCAAGTTTCACTTGGTCAACACTAGGGATTCTAATGTTGATGGAGACTCTGGCCTTGCTACAGAGAATCAAGAGTTCTCAGAAGGACAAGAGGTGGTCAGCCACCTGAGATGAGCACCAACCCTCTGTGATCCCCTTGGGACTGTGGTCAAGTTACTCTAACTGGTTCAGTGTATACCTGTTCTTGGCTAGAAGACAGAACCTGGGTCATCCATTCAACACATTTGAAGACTTGAATGAGTTATTTCTCACAAAATGGGCAAAGACTTCCCCATGGGTAAGGTCATAGATTTGAAACTATTTTTTCTTCAAAAGTGAATGGATATCTTTTCAGTTAATGAATATAGCTAAATCGTCTCCTTTTTTGATGGATTCAGAGAATTACTTTGCATTTACTTTTACTTTGCTTCATTTTCTCAACTCTTTAGTGATACACAGTGAAGATTAGTTTTAGTTTTGTACTCTTATAAACAAAGCTGCAGTGAATATCCTCACCCATATAAATTCTTATGCACTTGATCTTTTTTCTCCTTAGTGAAAGATACTAGATGTGAAATTGCTCCAGTAAAAGTCATACACATTTTACTTTTTGATTTTCATTATCAAATTTCTCTATAAAAATGCTGTACATTTTTCTACAGCCTCACACACAATGTATCGAAGTATCAATTTCCTCCATTCTTGACAATGCTGGATTTATCTATCCTTGGTAATCTGATATTAGTTTTTACAGTTATTCTTTTAGTGAAGATGAATATTATAAATATATTTACTGACATTTGTATAAATTTTTGTCTTTTGCAAATAGTTTTTATTAGACCATTTGAATTATTTTATTTTTTATGTGCAATACATATATTGTATAAATACAAAGTACTTAACTGTGCAGATCAAAGGAAAGCAGACAACGCAAATTTTTTTTTTTTAATGGACAAAAGACTTGGATGCACCTCACTAAAAGAGTATAGTCAAGGCTGATGGGCATATGAAAATCTATTCAACATAAATATTCTCCATAGTGGATGTATCAATTTACATTCCCACCAAACAGATGAACCTATTTTCAAAGCAGAAATAGAGACACAAAAGTAAAGAACAGATGTATGGACACCGAGTGGGGACAGGGGCGGATGGCGGGAGGAATTGGGAGACTGGGATCGACATATATACAATGTGATGTATAAAATAGATAAACTAATGAGAACCTGCTGTATAGCACAGGGAACTCTACTCAATGTTCTGTGGTGACCTAAATGGGAAGGATATCCAAAAAAGAGGGGATATATGTATATGTATAGCTGATTCACTTCACTGTACAGCAGAAACTAGCACAACATTGTAAAGCAAATATACACTAATTAAAAAAAATCAATATTCTCAAGGACATAAAATGAAAACCATAAAGAAATACCAGTAAACATCTAACAAAATAGATAAAATGAACCATAACACAATAGCTAGTGTCAGTAAGCAAGTGGAATTCTCATAAGCTGCTGGTGGGAGAGTAGACCAGTCACAGTGCTTGACAGTATCTACTAAAGCCCAGCATACATAAACCTTAAACCCCAGTAATTCTACTATATATACACCCAACTTGAAATAGTTATATACATTTCCTAAAAGAATTTATAAGAGTGTTTTTAACAGCATTATTGCAATTACTAAAAACTGGAAATAATGTAAATATCCACCAACAGCAGAAGGGATAAATGAACCATGGTATAGTCATATAATAGAGTACTATATAGGAACAAAAACAGAAAACTTTTGTTACTTGGGACAGCATGGAAAGTCAGAAATACAAATGGTTAGGGAGTTTGAGATTGACAAGTGCACACTGCTATATTTAAAATGGATAACCAACAAGGACCTACTATATAGCACAGAGAACTCTGCTTATTATTATGTAACAACCTAAATGGGAAAATAATTTGAAAAAGAATAGAGGACCTTCAAGAAGGCACAGGAGAGAGACATGGAGAAGACCTGCCTCCCCACAAATAGATCAAAAATACATATACATTTGGAACAACTACAGAACACCTACTGAACACTGGAAGAAGACCTCAGACTTCCCAAAAGGCAAGAAACTCCCCATGTACCTAGCTGAGTGGCTGACAAGGTCTTGGAGCTCTGGCCAGGTGTCAGGCCTGAACCTCTGAGGTGGGAGAGCAGAGTTCAAAACATTGCTCCACCAGAGACCTCCTGACACCAGGTAATATCAATTGGTGAGAGCTCTCACTGACTTATCTATCTCAATGCTAAAACCCAATACCACTCAATGACCAGCAAGCTCCAGTGCTGGACATCCCATGCCAAACAACTAGCAAGACAGGAATACCACCTCACCTGTTAGCAGAGAGGCTGCCTAAAGTCATAATAAGGTCACAGACATGCCAGAACACAACACTGGATGTGACCCTGCCCACCAGAAAGACATGATCCAGCCTTATCCACCAGAACACAGGCACCAGTCCCCTCCATCAGGAAGCCTACACAACCCACTGAACCAACCTTAAGCACTGGGGGTAGACACGAAAAACAAGAGGAACTATGAACCTGCAGCCTGTGAAAAGGAGACCCCAAACACAGTAAGTTAAGCAAAATGAGAAGACAGATAAATACACAGCAGATGAAGGAGCAACTTAAAAACGCAACAGACCAAACAAATGAAGAGGAAATAGGCAGTCTACCTGAAAAAGGATTCAGAGTAATGATAGTAAAGATGATCCAAAATCTTTGAAATAGAATGGAAAAAATACAAGACACCTTTAACAAGGACCTAGAAGAACTAAAGAGCAAAAAACAATGAAGAACAACATGATAAATGAAATTAAAAATTCTCTAGAAGGAATCAATAGCAGAATAACTGAGGCAGAAATACGGATAAGTGACCTGGAAGATAAGATAGTGAAAATAACTACCACAGAGCAGAATAAAGAAAAAGGAATGAAAAGAATTGAGGACAGTATCAGAGACGATTGGGACAACATTAAATGCACCAACATTCCAATTATAGGGGTCCCAAAAGAAGAAGAGAAACAGAAAGGGACTGAGAAAATATTTGAAGACATTATAGTTGAAAACTTCCTTAATATGGGAAAGGAAATAGTCAATCAGGTCCAGGAAGTGCAGAGAGTCCCATACAGCATAAATCCAAGGAGAAACACGTCAAGACACATATTAATCAAACTACAAAAAAAATTATACGGAGAAAAAATATTAATATCAACAAGGGTAAAGTAATAAACAACATAGAAGGGAATTCCCAAAAGGTTAACAGCTGATCTTTCAGGAGAAACTCTGCAAGCCAGAAGGGAGTGGCAGGACATATTTAAAGTGATGAAGGAGAAAATCCTACAACCAAGATTACTCTACCCAGGAAGGATCTCATTCAGATTCAATGGAGAAATTAAAACCTTTACAGACAAGCAAAAGCTAACAGAATTCAGCACCACCAAACCACTTTTACAACAAATGCTAAAGAACTTCTCTAGGCAGGAAACACAGGAGAAGGAAAAGACCTACAATATCAAACTCAAAACAGTTAAGAAAATGAAAATAGGAAAGTACATAGTGATAATTACCTTAAATGTAAATGGATTAAATGCTCAAACAAAAGACATAGACTGGCGGAATGGAAAAAAAAAATAAGACCCATATATATGCTGTCTACAGGAGACGCACTTCAGACCGAAGGACACATACAGACTGAAAGCGAGGGTATGGAAAAAGATATTCCAAGCAAATGGAAATCAAAAGAAAGCTGGAGTAGCAATTCTCATATCAGACAAAATAAACTTTAAAATAAAGACTATTATAAAAGACAAGGAAGGACACTCCATAATGATCCAAAGATCAATCCAAGAAGAAGATATAACAATTGTAAATATTTATGCACTCAAAATAGAAGCACCCACAAAAGGCAAATGCTAACAGCTGTAAAAGGGGAAATCGACAGTAACACAATAATAGAAGGGGACTTTAACACGCCACTTTCACCAATGGACAGATCATCCAAAATGAAAATAAATAAGAAACCCAAGCTTTAAATAACACATTAAAGAAGATGGACTTAATTGATATTTATAGGACATTCCATCAAAAAACAACAGAAAACATTTTCTTCTCAAGTGCTCGTAGAACATTCTCCAGGATAGATCATATCTTTGTTTACAAATCAAGCCTTGGTATATTTAGGAAAATTGAAATGTTATCAAGTATCTTTTCTGACCACAATGCTATTAGACTAGTATCAATTAGAGGAAAAACACTGTAAAAAAATACAAATACATGGAGGCTCAACATTACACTACTATATGACCAAGAGATCACTGAAGAAATTAAAGAGGAAATCAAAAGACACCTAGAAAGAAATGACAGTGAAAACACAAATCAAAACCAATGGGACACAGCAAAGGCAGTTCTAAGAGGGAAGTTTATAGCAATACAATTCTACCTCAAGAAACAAGAAACACCTCAAATAAATAACCTAACCTTACACCTAAAGCAATAAGAGAAAGAAGAACAAAAAAACCCCAAAGTTAGTAGAAGAAAAGCAATCATAAAGATC
Source organism: Phocoena phocoena (assembly GCF_963924675.1). Lineage (NCBI taxonomy): Eukaryota > Metazoa > Chordata > Mammalia > Artiodactyla > Phocoenidae > Phocoena > Phocoena phocoena. Next base: position 131,678,913 of record NC_089222.1, read on the forward strand.
AGATCAGAAATAAATGAAAAAGAAATGAAGGCAACCATAGCAAAGATCAATAAAGCTAAAAGCTGGTTCTTTGACAAGATAAACAAAATTGATAAATGATTAGCCAGATTCAGCAAGAAAAAAAGGGAGAAGACTCAAATCAATAGAATTAGAAATGAAAAAGGAGAAGTAACAACTGACACTGCAGAAATACAAAGGATCATGAGAGATGACTACAAGCAACTCTATGCCAATAAAATGGACCACCTGGAAGAAATGGACAAATTCTTAGAAATGCACAACCTTCTGAGACTGAATCAGGAAGACATAGAAAATATAAACAGGCCAATCACAAGCACTGAAATTGAAACTGTGATTAAAAATCTTCCAACAGGGCTTCCTTGGTGGCGCAGTGGTTGAGAGTCTGCCTGCTGATGCAGGGGACGTGGGTTCATGCCCCGGTCCGGGAAGATTCCACATGCCACGGAGCGGCTGGGCCCGTGAGCCATGGCCGCTGAGCCTGCGCGTCCAGAGCCTGTGCTCTGCAACGGGAGAGGCCACAACGGTGAGAGGCCCGTGTACCGCAAAAAAAAAAAAAAAAATCTTCCAACAAACAAAAGCCCAGGACCAGATGGCTTCACAGGCAAATTCTATCAAACATTTAGAGAAGAGCTAACACCTACCCTTCTCAAACTCTTCCAAAATATAGCAGAGGGAGGAACACTCCCAAACTCATTCTACAAGGCTGCCATCACCCTGATATCAAAACCAGACAAAGATGTCACAAAAAAAGAAAACTATAGGCCAATATCACAGATGAACATACATGCAAAAATCCTCAACAAAATACTAGCAAACAGAAACCAACAGCACATTAAAGATATCATACACCATGATCAAGTGGAGTTTATCCCAGGAATGCAAGGATCCTTCAATATATGAAAATCAATCAATGCGGTACACCATGTTCACAAATTGAAGGAGAAAAAAACATATGATCCTCTTAATTGATGCAGAAAAATGTATTGATGAAATTCAATACCAATTTATGATAAAAATTCCCCAAAAAGTAGGCAAAGAGGGACATTACCTCAACATAATAAAGGCCATATATGACAAACCCACAGCCAGCTTAATTCTCAATTGTGAAAACTGAAAGCATTTCCACTAAGATCAGGAGTGAGACAAGGTTGCCCACTCTCACCACTATTATTCTACATAGTTTTGGAAGTCTTAACCACAGCAATCAGAGAAGGAAAAGAAACAAAAGGACTCCAAATTGTAAAAGAAGCAGTAAAACTGTCACTCTTTGCAGATGACATGATACTATACATAGAGAATCCTAAAGATGCTACCAGAAAACTGCTAGAGCTAATCAATGAATTTGGTAAAGTAGCAGGATACAAAGTTAATGCACAGAAATCTCTTGCATTCCTATACATGAATGATGAAAAATCTGAAAGAGCAATTAAGGAAACATTCCCATTTACCACTGCAACAAGAAGAATAAAATACCTAGAAATAAGCCTACCTGAGGAGACAAAAGACCTGTATGCAGAAAACTATAAGACACTGATGAAAGAAATTAAATACGATACAAACAGATGGAGAGATATACCATGTTCTTGGATTGGAAGAATCAACATTGTGAAAATGACTCTACTACCCAAAGCAATCTACAGATTCCATGCAATCCATATCAAACTACCCATGGCATTTTTCACAGAGCTAGAGCAAAAAATTTCTCAATTTGTATGGAAACACAAAAGACCCTGAATAGGCAAATCAATCTTGAGAAAGAAAAACGGAACTAGAAGAATCAGGCTCCCAGACTTCGGACTCTACTACAAAGCTACAGTAATGAAGAGCGTATGGTACTGACACAAAAACAGAAATATAGATCAATGGAAAAGTATAGAAAGCCCAGAGATAAACACATGCACATATGGTCACCTTATCTTTGACAAAGGAGGCAAGAATATAAAATGAAGAAAAGAAAGCCTCTTCAATAAGTGGTGCTAGGAAAACTGGACAGCTACATGTAAAAGAATGAAATTAGGACACTCACTAACATCATACACAATAATAAACTGAAAATGGATTAAAACCTAAATGGAAGGCGAGACACTATAAAACTCTTACAGGGAAACTTAGGCAGAACATTCTATGACATAAATTACAGCAAGATCCTTTTTGACCTACTCCTAGAGAAATAGCAACAAAAACAAAAATAAACAAATGGGACCTAATGAAACTTAAAAGCTTTTGCACAACAAAGGAAACCATAAACAAGACGAAACAACAACTCTCAGAATGGGAGAAAATATTTGCAAATGAAGCAACTGACAGTGGATTAGTCTCCAAAATTTACAAGCAGCTCATGCAGCTCAATGTCAAGTAAACAAACACCCCAATCAAAAATGGGCAGAAGAGCCAAATAGACATTTCTCCAAAGAAGATACACAGATTGCCAACAAACACATGAAAGGATTCTCAGCATCACTAATCATTAGAGAAATGAAAATCAAAACTGCAATGAGGTATCACCTCACACAAGTCAGAATGGCCATCATCCAAAAATCTACAAACAGTAAATGCTGGAGAGGGTGTGGAGAAAACGGTACCCTCTTGCCCTGTTGGTGGATATTTAAATTGATACAACCTCTATGGAGAACATTATGGAGGTTCCTTAAAAAACTAAAAATAGAACTACCATACGACCTAACAATCCCACTACTGGGCTTATTCGCTGAGAAAACCACAATTCAAAAGCAGTGATGTACCACAATGTTTATTGTAGGTCTATTTACAATAACCAGGACATGGAAGCAACCGAAGAGTCCATTGACAGATGAATGGATAAAGAAGACGTGGCACATATATACAATGGAATATTACTCAGACATAAAAAGGGACAAAATTGAGTTATTTGTAGTGAGGTGAATGGACCTAGAGTCTATCATACAGAGTGAAGTGAGTTAGAAAGAAAAAAACAAATACCATATGCTAACACATATAAATGGAATCTAAGAAAAAGAAAATGGTTCTGAAGAAACTAGAGGCAAGACAGGAATAAAGACACAGACATAGAGAATGGACTTGAAGACATGGGGAGGAGGAAGGATAAGCTGAGATGAAGTGAGAGAATGGCATTGACATATATACACTACCAAATGTAAAATAGATAGCTAGTGGGAAGCGGCCACATAGCTCAAGGAGATCAGCTCGGTGGTTTGTGACCACGTAGAAGGGTGCGATAGGGAGGGTGGGAGGCAGACACAAGAGGGAGAGTATATGGTGATATATGTATATGCATAGCTGATTCCCTTTGTTACAAAGCAGAAACTAACACACCATTTTAAAGCAATTCTACTCCAGTAAAAATGTTGAAAAAATAAAAAATAAGAATAAAAACAAAACAAAAAACCAAGTAAGATATAAGGATGTAATGTACAGCACAGAGAAAATAGTCAGTATTATATAATCACCTTATGTGGAGTATAATTTATAAAAATATCAAATCACTATGTTGTACACCTGAAACTAATATAATATTTAACTATACTTAACTAAAATAAAAATTAAAAAAACAGAAAAAAATATATACATGTATATGTATAACTGAGTAACTTTGCTGTACACCTGAAAATATCACAACATTGTTAATCAACTATACTCCAAAATAAAATAAAAGGTAAACAAATAAAAGAAAAGAAATACAAATGAATGAAAGACAGACACAAAAGTGTACAAAACGTATGGTTCTATGATTTTTTTTTTTAATAACAAACTAATCTATGAGGTTTGAAGTCATAATATTGGTTACTCCTAATGAAAGGGTGATGGCTGGGATGGGAGCATGAGAGAGTTTTCTGTGGTTCTTACAATGATCCACATCTTGATTTGGGTGACACTTAAATGCATATGTTCAGTTTGTAAAGTTCAAATTCCACCCTTATTTGTGCACTTTTCTGTACATATGTTATAATCTCACTTAAAAGTTTAGGCAAAAATGTGACTTGACAAAATCCAACCAAGTAAGACAAGATTCAAAATAAAGAACTCAATAATGGGGTATCTAAGGAGAGAAATTCTTAGTTCCCACTAAATCGACTTAGGTACAGAACTAAGGCTAAGCTACCATGAAAAAACAGAAATGTATCAACTGCAACAATCTAAATTTATATAGTAAAATGCAGTTTCTATTATTCTATCACACAAAAACATCTAGATAGATCTTCACCAAATTTAGATGGCATTATATATTTGGGTCAATCTGACTTCAACTATAGGCTACATGGTGTAAATTTTTAAATATATTTTATTTTTTTACAGTAGGTCCTTTTTGGTTATCTATTTTAAATATAGCAGTGTGTACATGTCAGTACTTGTATTATTATTTGAAAGATCTCCAGGTGGGCAAAGGCTGAGCGAATATCACTGACCTCAGTTTCTCATTTTTTAGTACTTAGTAGCTGCTTGATAAACAATTTATTGAATAAACATTAATGTTTGTCATATATTTTTGCTGCTTTTATTGTTTGCTTTTAAATTTTATTTTGTTGATTTTTGCTACATATCCTTATCTCTAATTACATATATTTTGACATAATCTGTCTTTTTCCCTATGATATTTCACTGTCATGTATTTTTAGTCTTCTTTATTCCCAAAAGTATAAGTATATTTGAGGCCTATTTTATTCTAGTACTTTTGTGGCTTTATTTTTTAACATTAAGTTTTCCAATTCATGAAGAATGAACTTGGTGAGATTAGTGAAATAGGGTCTTGGTTTACATTTTTCCAACCACTTTTATTGACTAGTCTGTCTTTTATATATCAGGTCACAGTTATATTATACTAAATTCCTATGCATACTGGATCTATTTAATAATTCTATAATAACTTCCACTAATCTGTTACTTAGGCTATCTTTCTTATAATTTTGATTTTCTTTACTTTGAATACATAACACAGTCATATGGTTCAAAATTCAGAAGACACCAAAGGGTATACAGGAAAATGTTTTTCCTATCCTGTTATCCATTACCTTACCAATCAAGTCTTATAAGCAAACAACTGGGGTCCTGACCATTCTTTTTGAAAAAATAGTATATTATAGGGATTGTTATTCATCTTACCTTTTCTAAAGCTTAACAATAAATCCTACTATGTCAGTACAAATGCATTTGTATTTCTAGCAGACATTGACAAATGGTCCTCCATAGATGTTGCCCTAACTTATGTAGTAGTTGCTATATTTTGTAGTAATTGTTTAGTAGTAGTTTTGTAGTTGTTTATTCTATCAATAATGGATAAAAATGTCTACCTCCATCTTCTCATACATGTGCTGTGTCTGTTATTTGGTAGCATTGTATTTTTACCTAGGTTACTTTTAAATACTATTACATAATTAAATAGCAGACTTTTTCTTTTGAAAATTCAGAGATTTATGAGCTATGAGACATTTCTATTTAATGAAACATTTCAGACATAGGAAATCTTTTGAATTTTCATTTTAATTTAAGTATGCACTCATTTTAGTATCTGTAGTTGTTTATCTTGTCTACTTCTAGTATGATTTACAGATATAAAGATTAAATATGGACTGTCCATTGCTTAATTAATACTATCTAATACACATCTATTTCTCACACATCTAATACATTATTTCTGACAATGCCTTAAATGTTTGAAATTTTGTGAGTTTCAACTCTAAAATTTAGAATGTTTTAGTAAATTAGAGTGTAATGCCAAAGAGAAAATGAAGAAAAAAGGTTATAAATCAAAGATCTTCCCAAGTTGCCTGATTTTTATCTCAAAAGGTACTTTTATCTCATGAGCAGAATATGGGAAGTGTCATGTAAGAAAAAAGTAAACAAGTCTTCAAATAAATCCTACTCAGGACAAATAATAATTTGGCTTATGGTTTTAGTAATTATCATCGAATTGCAACAAGAAAAACATGGAATGTATGGTCAAGTCACAACCAGTTCAGAAATGATTCCCTCTGACATGAAATTTTTCCAGTCCATTTTAAGTGTGTAATTATATTTTTTAAAATTCTACTTAACAAAACACTGGTAGCATACCATTTTCTAAAGAGCGACTTGGCCTAAATCCTTCTATCAGAATATACTCAGCCTGCTCAATAGATTAGAATTCACTTTGAGGATTTATTTTCACTTTTAGAAAATTACTTCATTTTGTATTATTTTACTTTGGTTTCCAGACATATCATACTCCTGCAAAGAGTGAAGTCCAAAATTAAGGCATTGTCAGTACTGTACTCCCTCTGAAGGCACCAGGGGAGGATCCTCCCTGGCCTAGTCTTGTCTCTGGTGGCTCCAGGCTTCCCTTGGCTTATGGCTGCATCACTCCCATCTCTGCCTCCATCGTCACATGGCCTATTCTTTCTGTCTCTCCCCTGTGTGCCTCTTATATAGATATTTGTCATTGGATTTAGAGCCCGTTTGGAAAATCCAAGATAAATCTCATTTCAAGACCTTTAATTATATCTGTAAAGACCCTTTTTCCAAAAAAATTAAAAAGTCATATTTAAAGATTCTGGGGCTTAGAATGTGAACATATTTTGGGGGGAGAGCACCTTCAACCCAACTACACTCCTATTTTGATGTTCTAGAACTTTATAAAAAGGGAATAATACTTATACCCATCTCTGTGTCTGGCTTCTTTCACTGTTTTCTTTTTAGAAAAGAAATCTTCACAGAAGACGCTTCTGGAACATCTTTACAATTAATCTGGTTCCCTGTGAGACCAGAAGGACCTGAACTGAGCAGTGATGACTCCGTTTGTCCGTGGATGATAAAATCTGGCAACTTCTACAGAGCACTTGCCAGTCCAGTCTTCCCATCTAGCACATCTTAGAGCAAAATCCTACATTTGCTCTAGCGATTTTAACCTGAGATTTCTCAGTTCTAGGAGAATTGGTATATAGGAATTGAACTCACTCCCACTAAGCTGTCATATAAGAGTGCCTCCGAAGGAATCAATTGAGGTATAGCCTTGCTCTGAATAATAATATCCTCAAAGTCACGAATATAAAGAGACTCATAGCTCTAGATTCAGCCCTTTTCATTTACCTGAGATTCATTGTAATGCATTTGTTTCCTCCTCTTTAATGGATGGATATTGATTCCTTAAAATTTAAATTTTGTTTCAAATACATATTTATGATATCATTGTCTGCATTCAAGCAGGCGATTTTAAGATGATCTATAAGTATAACCATGCAAATCCATTGCTCAAGTGAATTCTGCCAAGATATTTCTCATTAATCTTGGGAACATTACAGGTGCGTTTATTAATACAGAGGACTTTGTGTTAGAATGCCATGATCCTTTCTGACATATTAAGCCATTTTTAATTTGCTCTTATCATTGAAAGCCTCTCTTTCTCAAAGATATTAGATAACTCTAGGGTGTTAAGCAACATAAAGTTATTTAGGGGTGCAAGGAAGAACAGTAGTTATTAATTTTATGCAAACACCTAGCTAATTTTCAAAGGATCCAAGCACCACCACAAATGAGAAGATCCATGGACT